>NW_006204851.1:1807518-1863156 GCF_000334495.1 Tupaia belangeri chinensis
CAGACACTCGGTATATATTAAGTGGGGACATACAATGCCTCTCCTTCATAACATGGCTTGCTTCACTCAGCAGTGTCTTCCATATTCATCCACTTCCTTTCAAAAGCCAGGGTTTTGGGGTTTTTTTTATGAATGAATAGTATTCCATTGAGTATATGTGCCACAGTTTTTCTAATCATTCATCAGTTCGTGGGCATTTGGGTTGTTTCCATGACTTAGCAATCGTGAAAAGTGCTGCAATAAACATCAATGTGCAAGCACTTTTCTGATTAATTATTCTTCTGTCCTTCGGGTAGATATTCTCTTTATTTTTTAAACATTCAATCACTGTATATTATTTAGCTTATAATGTGAAATACTTCTCAGACTAGTCCAGTTGAGAATACTATACATGCTATCATCAACAGGTAATAAAACATTTCTGTGTCCCACTAATGCCATGCCTATTGTTCTCTTGCTATCCTTCTCTATACTCTACCCTTCTCCCCACCCCACATCTGTTCCACAGTGCCTTCAGCATCCATAAATATTTTCACTGCTTTTCTGCCCTCCAATATTTTAATCTCTAACATAAAGTGTGGATAGTAAATATATATTAAGTGGATACATACAGTATTTTTCTTTCATATCCTGGCTTGCTTCCACCGGCAACAACACTCTTCCATATTCAACCACTTTCTATCAAATGCCAGGGTCTTGTCGTTTTTTTATGGCTGATTAGTATTCCATAGAGTATATGTGCTACTCTTTTTCCATCCATTCATCTGATTGTGGACATTTGGGTTGGTTCCATGTCTTATCAATCATGAATAATACTGCAAATAAATGTTGATGTGAGAGTGTTACTAAAAATTTTTGGATTTAATATGCTAACTCACAGTGCAGGCTAGAGTATTTCTAATGTGTTTTTGTTTATTTAAAACCAAATTCAACAAATGTTCAAAGACTTAAATAAAGTTAAGATGTCATAAATTCCCAGATTATATCAGGAAGAAATCTAAAGTTTTAGGAACATAAGAGTATTGTCAGGTTCTTCATACACAACTCACTCATTCGTGCCCAAACTATGTTTTCTGAGGAGGCCCAGAGACCATTTGCCACAGGTGTATTGAAAAATTTATTGGTGAAAAAATACAGGCATCCTTTAAAAACTGCAGTAGCTATCCTTTGGAGGCCAAGATAAAGATGGAAAATGTGACCATTAAAATGAGCTTCCTTGTTTCAATGAAAACACTAGAATTCCAAAGTGACAAATATCAGGCAGCAACATTCAATGACCATGAAGGATTTAACCCACGAGGCCCTTTGGTGATCATAGAGCCCCCATAACTGAAATAGAAGGGCAGGCTACTAACATCCTATTTGATCTGATTGGCCAATAAAACCCCCCAGTCTGGGAAATAGAGGCTTAACCTGAGTCACTACAAGGGAGAGTCACAGATCCTCTTTCAATTCTTAGATTTGAGTCAGATCACAGACCCAGAAATCATTGAATGAAAAAAGAGTGGGAGATAGGGCTTGCAGGGAGACTGTGTACTGATGAAAGGGAAAGATGTAGACATTTAAAGTATAATTGGACACTGGCTCTCGGCTAACAACAAAACTGGAGATTCAGAACGCCTCTGTGGCCTTGAAATTGCAAAGGGAGTTAATAGAGTTAATAGAGTTTACGTGATAAATGGAGTTTTTGCCCAAGTCTGTCTCATATTGGACCCAGTATATCCATAAATCCTTCCTGTGGTTCTTTGCCCAGTTCCTGCTTACATAGTTAAAACAAATATACAGAGCAACTGAAATACTTGCCATAGTAAATCTCTCACACATTAAGTGATGATTATGTGATAAGAAAGACACAGAGGAAGAGTCTGAAACTGTCCTACTTTACAGAGATAGTAAGCCAAAACAATTACAAAGACCTAAATGCAAAAGCTAAAAACTATAAAATTAGATACCAGCAAATGGTGTAATGTTACATCACTGGAGTCCCACATAGTTGACCACCATTCGAGTCCTAGACCTGGATGGAGGCTTAAAACTCACGATGTGCATGTGTGCATGTGTGTTCAAAATCCTCAGAGGAGAATGGTGGAGAAAGGATTGTGGTATGGCCATCCCCATGGGGGATCATTTCTCACTTTCTGTCTCTCTCTGTCTCTCTGGTGAATGCACAAGCCCTATAACAAAAATCTCTCTTAAAAAAAGACAGTATAAGACTCTTAGAAGAAAACAAAGGTATAAATATTTATGAACTTATATTAGGCAAAAAAATTAATATGACACATAAAGCACAACCAACCAACAAAAATAAAACATGAATTAGATTTCATCAAAATTTAAAACTTTAGTACATCAAAGAACTCTATGAATAAAGAGAAAAGACAACACATAGGATAGAAGAAAATATTGACAAATCATATATATGAAAAGAACTGGTGTCCAAAATAGATAAATAGTTCTTACAACTCAAAGATAAAAAGAAGGGACTAGCAAGTGGCATGGTGGTTAAGGTGCTGGACTCCCACATGGCCGACCATGGTTTGAGTCCTGGACCTGCCAGCTTAAAATTCATGCTTTGCACATGTGCATGTATGCCCAAGATCCCAAGAGGAGAATGGAGGAGAAGGTATTGTGGCATGGCCATCTCCCAGGAAGCGATTTCTTGTTTTCTGTCCCTCTGTCTCTCTTTGTCTCTTAGGTGAGTGCACACACCCTATAGCAAATACCTCTCAAGAAAAATGAGAAAAAGAAAACCCAATTTTAAAATGAGCAAAGGATTTGAATAGATATTCTCCAAAGATATACAAATGACCAGAAAGCACATAAAAAAATACTTGACACCATTAGCCATCAGTGTAATGCAAATCAAAACCACAATGAGATACTATTTCATATACCTACTATAATGGCTCTAATAAAGAAAAATTGGGTCATCTGAAAAATCATGCTGCATTTTTGCATAGCAAAACAGAAAAATATATCATGACTTTTCCAATGACGCAATACATAAAATAATGATTGTTGATTAGGATGTCCAAAATCAAACCCTCATACATTACTGGTGGGAATATAAAATGATGGAACCCTTTTGGAAAATAGTTTGATAGTTTGTGTAAAAAGGTTAAACATAGAATTACAATATAACTCAGCAATTCTTTTTTTTTTAAAAGAGACATTCTTCTCTTGGGTGGATGTGCTCAGAGAGACAGAAAATGAGAAACAAGAAACCACCCCTCATCCCCTAGGGGGAATAGCCATGCCGTAATCCCATCTTCTCCATTCTCCTCTTAGTATTTTGAGCACACACGAACAGGTGCCTGGCATGAGGTTTAAACCACCAAGTCTGCAACTTGAACCAAGGTCATCTACGTGAGAGTCCAGCAATGTAACCATTATGCCATCTGCTGGTCCCATCTCAGCAATTCTTTTAAGGATGTAATCAAAAGAAACAAAGCGTATGTCCACACAATAATGTCTATATAAATGTTCATAGCAGCATTATGCATAATAGCCAAAAAGTGGAAATAATTTAAGTGCCCATCAACTGAAAAATGAGTAAACAAAATGTAGGTATATCCATACAATAGAATATTGTTCAGCCATAAAAAGGAATAAACTACTGATATAATGTATGATATGGATGACCCTTGAAACATTATGCTACTTGAATGAAGCTAGACATCAAAAGTTACATGTTGTATAATTCCATTCATATAAAATGTCTAGAATAGGCAAATCCATAAAGAAAGTACATCAGTGTTTGTAAAGAGTGGGGATAGGGAAGAGTGTAAAATGAGTACTTACTTGAATGGGAGATCTTTTGAAGCCATTGAAAATGTTTTGGAACTGTATAGATAGGGGTGATGGTTATACAACTTCCTATACATGCCTAAACTGACTAACTTGTACACTTTAGGGAGTGAATTTTATGTTACGTGAATTATATTCCACTCTTAGAAACCTATTTATAAACCTATTCATAATAAGCAAATAGAAAGATGTAAACAGTCCAAATATCTTTCAATATCTCAAATAAATGAATAAATTCTGTATTACACCCTACAATAGAATACCACTCAGCAATGACATCAATAAACTATTGATACAGACAATTTGGATGACTCTCAAATGCCATCTGCTGAATAAAAGAAATCAATTTCAATAGATTGCATATTGTATGATGCTACTTATATGATATTCTGGAAAGACAAAATAGGGACAAAGAACACATCGATGTGTGCCAAAAGTTAGGTGTGTGTGTGGGGGGGGAAGGTGATTACAAAGGGACAGCATATAGGAGGTTTTAGGAGGGACAAATCTATTCTGTACTCTAATCATGATAGTGTTAACATGTGTGAAAATTCATAAAAACTGTATACTAAAAATTCCATTTCACTGTTAATCTGAAAATAACATTTTAAAATTATGGCAAATGTTTATGATTGGGTAAAAATGAATGTTAAATATATTTTTATTCCATCAGTTTTCTCTGTATTTTATTTAAACTTTTTATTTTAAAATAAGCTTTGATTCACAAAGAGTTGAAAAACAGTATAAACTAGGATGGTAAAACAAAAGGCAAGGTATGCAGGACACAAGAATTGGGAAATTATTTGCTGAGAACATATATGTTGACGTGCTTGATTGAGCCAACGCACAGTATATATTGGATGGAAAATTCATTTTGTGGGTTGCGAAGGGAAAAAAAATTATAATAAAAATAAACTATAAAAAAAAAAAGAGAAGAGGATAGAGAAAGATAGCAAGTGAACAATAGAGGGGATGTTAGTGAGAAACAGATATGGTTTATTATCTGTTGAAGATGACGTGTATAGTATTCTCAACTGGACTGGTCTGGGAAGTATTTCATGATGGGTGAAGTCTTTTAACAAGTAAAATGAGAAATAGTGATTGACTGTTTTAAAAAATTATAATAATAATAATTATTGGGAAATGCATGGAAAAGACTTTGAATGATTAAGCGGGGAGATCGATGCCTCTGTATTGACTGACATGCATGGCATTCCCTTTTGAAAAAGCAATGGAAGTCAATGTAAAGTTATATGTAATCCAATGTAATATAAAGAAGATTATGATAATAATAAAAAAAAAAACAGTATAGAGACAAGTGTACTCTTTACTCAATTTCTCCCAATGGTTACAATTTATAAAACTGTAGAACAATATCAAAATCAAAAATTTGATATTGATGAAATGTATACAATTCTGTCACTTAATTACATATGTATATTTGTGTAGTTATCACAATCAAAATAAACCACTCCATCACCACAGGATCATCTTGCTGTCCTTTATCAGTCATACATGCTGGACACATGTGCTTGCATATCCTTGGTCCTGATGAGAAGAGGAAATTGAGGAAAGATTGCAGCATGACCATGCCACTCTGGGGAGCTCACACTCTCTATCTTTCTCTCTCTCTCCTGAGGACATGTGTCCTCTGGAAATAATAATAATTACAAAAATGTGAGGAATTAGTCTAAATTCCTCACATTTTTAAAACTTAAATAGCTACAGTAATTTTAAAACTTAAATAGCTACAGTAATCAAGACTGATTGATCCTGGAAGAAGCAAAGGTGCATAGATCCATGGAATGGAATAGCAAACCCACAAGTAGATTTATACCAATATATCCAACCAATTTTACAAAGGTATGAAAACAACTCGAAAGTTGGAAAGATTATCTTTTTAACAAATGATGCTGGAGCAATCTGGTATCCATAGACAAAAAAAAAAAAGGCTACAACCTAAACCTCACATAATATACAAAAATTTACACAAAGTGAATCATATATTTTCATGTAAAACAATTACATTTTAAAAACAGCATAGGAGAAAACTTTAGGATCTAAGTTTCATGAAGAATTCTTAGACATGACACCAAAATCACAGTCCTTAAAGGAAAAAAATGAATAAATTAAAAATGTCCTCTGTGAAAAACCATGTTAGGAGAGTGAAAAGATAAGCTATAGACTTAAAGAACATGTTTGCAAACCACATATCTGACAAAAAATTTACTTCAAGAATATATAATGAATTCTCGGGAACCAGCAGTTAGCGTAATGGCTATGTCGCTGGACTCCCACGTAGTCGACCGCGGTTCGTGTCCCGGACCCGGTGGCTTAAAACTCACGCCGGGCGCGTGTGCGTGCGTGCCCAAGATCCCGAGAGGAGAATGGAGGAGAAGGGATTGCGGCGTGACCATCCCCCCTGGGGGGTGATTTCTCGCTTTCTGTCTCTATGTCTCTCTCTGTCTGTCTGGTGAGTGCACACGCCCTACAGTGAAAATCTCTCCAAAAAAATAAAAAAAAAAATTAAAAAAAAAAAAGAAAAAAAGAATATATAATGAATTCTCAAAACGACATTAGAGCTGACCCCATAGCCTAATTGTTAAGAGAGCTGGATCCCACATTGTTGACCACAGTTCAAATCCCAGTACTGGCAGCTGAAAAAATATGCGGGTGCATGTGTGTGGATGTGTCAAATCCTGACAGGATGCAGAAATGTAGGACAAGGGATTGTGGCATGGCCATCCCCTCAAGAGTGTACTCTCACTTTCCCTCTGTCTCTCTCTGGCAAGTGCATATGCCCTATGGCAAAATTATAAGAAAAAAAAAGAAAAGAAAAGAAAAGAAAAAAAACACACAAGAATGCTTAATCATTTATGTATTGTTGACATAATGAAGAACTAGCTTTTTAAATGAGATATAACCTAAATCCTATCTGGGGAAAATTGTGTCAAGAATAAGGGCAGTGGGAACCAGCAGTTAGCGTAATGGCTATGTCGCTGGATTCCCACGTAGTCGACCGCGGTTCGTGTCCCGGACCCGGTGGCTTAAAACTCACGCCGGGCACGTGTGCGTGCATGCCCAAGATCCCAAGAGGAGAATGGAGGAGAAGGGATTGCGGCGTGACCATCCCCCCTGGGGGGTGATTTCTCGCTTTCTGTCTCTATGTCTCTCTCTGTCTGTCTGGCGAGCGCATGCGCCCTACAGTGAAAATCTCTCCAAAAAAAAAAAAAAAGAATAAGGGCAGTGAAAGGTGTCACCCATAAATTTTGCTTGAGCCAAGAACAACAACATTCAAATTCTATATAATTAGAGTGGATATGAATGCTTATGTAGCTTTTGTGGACATTTAGAAGAACGTGAAAGATGCCTGTGATCATTGGCCTAGTTTAAGTCCCTGGAAACAACTTCTAGAAAGTACATGCTCATCTATAGCCAGTCCCAAGTATTATCTCTGGCCTAAAATATCCTTATATGGGGCAAAGTAAAAGCAACCCACAAAGTGAAAGAAGACAGAAAGCTCATCTATACAATAATGTACTCAGGAGATTTCATTCCGTAAAATAGTTCCTGAGCTTCTGCTATGTGTCAATGTCTGTGCTAGATTCTTGGGGATGTAGTGACAAAAAGACAAACAAGAAGTGGCAGATTCTACTCTTTGCAGAGATGGCATTCCAAAAAAAAATTCCTGATTGAGTCTGATAAAAGAGAGAGAATTTTGAATGAAGACATTACATCAAGGACATGAGTGAGAGACAGACTAAAACTACTTATTGTGTGTTTTAGAAATCTCAAGGTGATAGAGACTACAGGAGGATTTTGTACCCCTGGAAGTGGAGAAACCAACTAGAATCTAAATGTAATAATTACAAATATTTATTAAAAGTTGCTTTATGAAAGTCGGTAGGTATAAATATTTTAAAAATTGGGCAAGATTTCTGTAAATCAAATCCTAGAGAGTACCTTTTGCCACACATTTAAAATAAAGTTCTTCCTGAGGAAGCCATGTGACATAGTAGAAAAGGTAAACTTTTACTGACCCCAAACAAGTTACTTAATCTCACTGAGTTTCGGATTACTTAGCTTTGTAATGTGGATAATAATAGGGGAAATCTTGTAGGCAATTTGTAAGAATAAAATGAAGTAACACATGAAAGTTCTGGGCCCATAGCTGGTGATCTAGAATAATAGCTATGATTCATACAGCTTTGCTTAAAAATTACCCTATGAACACATTACTGAATTTTTGTTTGTATGTCACCTGTTCCAGTTACTATGGCTGCATAACTAATTAGAAGCATAAAGCAACCATTGATTAGAGGCATAAAGCAACCATTTATTATTGTCATGGATACTGGGGATCAGGAATTTGGACAGGACACAGTGGGAATGGTTTGCTTCTACTCCATAATGTCTAAGCCTCAGCTGAAATACTCAAAGGTTAAGGACTGGAATCATCTCTTCACTAGTACACTCCCATCTCTGGTAGTTGATGCTGGCTGTCATCTAGGAACCTCAGTTCCTCCCATATTGAGCCCGTCTATGTGCTCTTTCTATTTGGGCTACTGTGATTGATCTCACAATATAATGGCTGATGTTTTTTGGGGAAACACTTTTCTCTACCCTCTTAGGTTCAGTGTTTGTGGAACTGCAAATTAAATAGACTGAAGACAGATTAATAAAATAAAAGAATACATTTAATTACATATATACACATGAGAATTCATAAAGAATTGTGACTCAAGAAGGCAGTTAGAATTTGGAGCTTATATGTCATATTAATAGGGGATGGAAAGAGACAGGGGACACTTCTGAAAAAAAAATCACTTGTAACAAGGAGGAAAGAAAGGGATTTATGGAAAAACAAATGACTTTTTTGGAAAGATAAATGGGCCCTAGGAGAACAGTTGTGAAATATGATAATTTTTCAACAGTGTCTGCTTGGTCGTGATATCCACTTCTCATCTCTGAGATTAGAATTGATTCCTGAAAGGGGGTTTGTGAGAACTGGGTCTTTCTGGAAGTTTCTGCTTTTAGGCAGATAAGGAATGTTGGGAACTCAAATACCTTCACAACAAGATCATTTTTTTTTTGCCACAGTAATTTGTTCTGGCATCCTTCACTGGTTTCCCTAGATCAAGAGTGTCTAAGAAGCTGTGTTGTTTGATTGTTTGTTTGTTTGTTTGTTTTAATTTTCCAGAGGGTGCATGTGCTTGCTAAAAAGAGACTGGAAGAGAGAAATGGAAAGTGAGGAAGCGCACCCCCTCCATGGCGCATGGGCAATTCCTTCCCCTCCAATTCTCCTTCCTTTTGGGATATGGACATTCTCACACATACACCTGGCATATATCTCAAACTGCCAAGTCTATAACTCAAATTACAAAGTTGGCCATGTGGGATCCAGCTACCCTAATCACCATACCATGGGCTGGCTCTTGTTTGTTTGCTTAAGACCTTCAGAAACAACATCACTTTACTATATTTAATTGGTTGGAAAAATCATAAGCCCACTGTCAGATTACAAGTAAGGAAATATACAGCCCATCCTTTGCCAAAAGGAGTAATTGGAGTCATATTTTAAGAAGAACATGTGAAGTGAGAGCTATTGTTGTAGTCATGTAGGAAAACGCAATCTTTTATATAATCCAAATTTGTAAATTCAAAGGGCGATATTTAGATATCACGGCAACACTCCCTCTGTTCTATAGAATAGAACACTTACTACTTGTAGCATCAGTTAGTGCACTTGAAAATGCTTTAGCCACCTCAAAAATGTGGATTGTTTCCCTCTTCCCACATGCTGGGGTAAAGCTGAATTCATTTTTGTTAGAAATAGCTATATTGGGGACCAGCAGATGGCATAATGGTTACATC
This sequence comes from Tupaia belangeri chinensis, assembly GCF_000334495.1. Lineage (NCBI taxonomy): Eukaryota > Metazoa > Chordata > Mammalia > Scandentia > Tupaiidae > Tupaia > Tupaia belangeri. The sequence continues at coordinate 1,817,200 of NW_006204851.1, forward strand.
ATGCGACTCCCATATAATCGACCATGCTCGGAGCCCTGGACTCATCAGCTTAAAATTAACCCCAAAGGCATATGTGTGCATGAACAAAATCTCAAGAGGAGAATGGAGGAGAAGAGATTATGGTGTAGTCATCACCCCCAGGGGTTGATTTCTCACTTTCTGTCTGTATCTGTCAGTGAGTGCATGTGCCCTAAATAAATAAATAAGAGAGAGAGAGAAGAAATGGTTGTATTTTCAAGGCCAGCAGGTTGCACAGTGGTTAAGGTGTTAGATTCCCACATGGTCAAATGCTTGAAAGTCACCCTGGGCACATGTGTGTGCATGCATGCCCAAAAAGTCCTGAGAGGAGAATGAGGGAGAATGGATTACAGTGTAACCATCCCTCCTGGGGAGTGAATTCTTACTTTTCCTCTCTGTCTCTCTCCAGTGCGTGCATGTACCCTATGGCAAAAAGAGAAAAAAAAAACTTTTAAAAGAAAAGAAATAACTGTGTTTCCAATAATAGAACGATCTGCTTCACAAGACAGTGACTTCTCTGCCATTTATTTGTTTTTGGCATTTTATATTCATGGTCATACTAACCACCACCACAACTTTGAGTGGCTATTATTGTGCCCATTTTACAAACTTAGATTCAAAAAGGCTAAGGCAGTAGTAGAGTCAGGATCCTGGTGTAGGTCAGACGTCCAAATCTAACTTTCCCCCCATTACACCCATCGCCTCTCCATAGGAATTATTTAAGCAAACTCTAGGGGCCATCATTTAGAAATGTTGGAAAGGAAATTCTTACACCAACTTGGAGGTTGGATCAGGATGAATTTCTTACAACTCTATCATTCTAAGTTCCTTATCAAAACCTCATACATATCATATTTATCAATATAAAATGAGTTTTATCCTATAGATTCTTATATGGTATAACATCATAGGCTCTTTATTCTGCATTAAAAATTCATTCAGAGACACTAGTATAATGACTAAACTCATAAACTTTGAAGTCAAACAGACCTTGGTTTGATTCTTGGCTCTACCTTTTATTACTTAAGTATTTGGATTAGATAGGATGAATTTAGCTGCGTATTTTGATTTAGATAGAATGATTTTAGCTGCCAGTAACAAAAAGATCAACTAAAAGTGGCTTAAACAATCATCCTGGAAGTAGGGCAATTCTAGGATTTTAAATTCAGTGGCTCATCAGGGATCCAGTGCTTTACATGTATTTATGCTCTGTCCTTCCCACTTCATAAGCAATATCTGTTCACATGAGCCACAAAGTTACAAAGGTTCCAGGTAGAACCACCCATTTTAATCAAAAGAGAGGATGTTTCCATGAGTGTCTTTCTATTCTCAATGAAAATCTATCTTAGAAGATTCTCAGTAGATTTCCTTTCAGGACCCATTGGTCAGAATATGTTCCATTTCCTAACCAATTGCTGGTTAGGCCTAAACCAATTATTGGCAAGAGGAATGAAATCACTACTGACTAAAACTCATTATAATTAATCCTTGGGAGACTAAAAATAATTATAATTAATCCTTGGGATGGGTTAGGATTCAATCTCTCCAGAAAATTATGCTTGCTTAGAGAGGTGAAAATTTTGGATTCTTTCAACGAGGAAGAAGTAGAGGGAATCGAGATTTGCTATAGTACTTAACATCTCTGAATCTGACAGTGTGTGGGAGGGTCCTTATTATACCTTTTCATCAAAGAACTACTGTAACTATTAAATGAGAGAATTATTATAAAGTGCTCAATATATGTCAGTTATTAATGTGGTTAGTTACTGTTTTGATTTTTAATTTGGTAGCTCGAACTTTTTATATTTCTCTTCGGTGTCCCACAACTTGACATCAATGCCTTATTTTGTAAGTACAAGGTGAATCTGGATAATGCCTTGGCCTTTATTTTCCCTACCTGCAAAATGGAGATATTCATATTTGCCTCAAAGGTTGTAAAATGAGATAATTCTTGTAAGAGCTCAATAAATTTATCTATTATTGTTGCTATAATTGACATCAATACCCTCTGGAATGTACTAATGCTAAGCTCTAAGCAAATGCTCAACAAATGGTAGCTGTTCTTGTAAATAAATATTTGTATGTGTTGTCTGTAAGACAGGACTAGGGAATCTTTTTGACTTTGGGTTAAACAAAATCTTCTTACATACAACATCAAAAACACATGTGAAAAAAGAATAAATTGATATCTTGGGCTTCATCAAAATTAAAAGTATTTGTGCTTCCACTGATACTATCAAGAAAATGAAAAGATAGCCCATAGACTAGAGAAATATTGGTAAATCATATGAATATAGCTGATAAGAGACTTGTATCTATTAGGTCATTGGGAAAGTCATGAAATATTTTTCTATGCAAAAAGGTGACATGACTTTCCTGACAACCCAATAGAATTGATAAAAACTTTTGCAATTCAAAAATAAAAAATAGTCCCAGCCTCTGTGGTGCACCCAGTAACACAGCAGACTGTAGAGCTAGAAGCCATATACTGTGGTTCAAATTCTCAAACCAGTCATATCTCTTAGTCTCTGTCTCTGTCTCTCTCTCTTTCTCTCAGCCAGTCATATCTCTCTGTCTCTGTCTCTGTCTCTCTCTCTTTCTCTCACACACACACGCATTAGCTCTATCATGAATAAATAAATAAATAAATCACTCAATTTTAAAAATGAGCAAAGGATTTGTATAGACATTTCTCCAGAGGAGATATACAAATAGCCTCTAAGAACTTGAAAATATGATTAACAACATCAGTCATTAGAAGAATACAAATCTAAACCTAGAATGAGATACTACTCCATATCCACTGGAATAGAAGAATCAAAAAGACATAATAAAACAAAGGTGTGAAGAAATCGAACCCTATATACTGGTGGTGGAAATAGTGCATCCACTTTGGGAAACAGTCTGGTAGTTTCTCAGATTATTAAACATAATTATCATGTGATCCAGCAATTGTACCCATAAATATATACCCAAGAGAAAGGGGAAAAAACGCTTAGAGAAAATTTGTACATATATGTACACAGCAACGTTATTAATAATAGCCAAAAGTTAGAAACAATCCAAATGCTCATCAATGAATGAATGGATAAAGAAGTGTGGTATATCAACACAATGAAATATTATGCAGTCATAAAAGGACAAGTGCTGATATATGCCATAACATAGATTAACCATGAAAATACTACGCTAGTTGAAGGAATCCAGATATAAGAGGCCACATAAAGTATGAGTTCATTTTTTTTGTTCATTTTAGTTTGCTATAGGGTGCATGTGCTTTCCACAGAGAGGTCATTTTTATGAAAAATCAAGAATGAGATGGTTTAGCTCTTGGCCTGGTGGTTAAAGTGACTGGATCCTAAAACTGACCAACTGCACAATTAAAATCCTAGACTCAGCAACTTCCAAAACACATTGCGTGCATGTATGTTCAAGCCCAAATTCCTGAAAGGAGAAATTGAAAAGAAGGGATTGTGGCATGACCATCCCCCATGTGGAGTGTTTTCTCACTTTTGTCTCTCTCTCTCTATCTCTGTCCATTGAGCACACGTGTCCCCTAACATAAGTCAATCCATAGATTTAGAAAGTAGATTAGTAGTTGACAAGGGCTTAAGGTAAGGGGAAATGGGGAGTGATTGAAAATGAGAACAGGGTTTCTTCTGAGGTGATAAAAATGTTCAAAAATGGATTGCAATAGCCATTGCATTACTCTGTGTGTTTACTAAAAACTATTACATTTTGTAGTGAAATGGGTGAATTTTGTGATATGTGAATTATATTTCAATAAAGCTGTTTAAGATAAAAATAAAAAGAATGTGTTGAGGTATGTGATAAATACACAAAAGAATAGATACAGTTATTCCTTTATGGTACTCACTATTTCCTTTTTTTTTTTTTAATTTTTGCCAGAGGGTGTGTGTGCTTGCCAGACAAAGATGGCTGGCAGGGGTCTGATAAGAAAGCCCCCATAAGGAATGGTTACATCACAATCCCCTCCATCTCTCCTTCCTTTTGGGGTTTTTGGGCACACTCTCAGTATGTTCCTTAAGTTGTCATGTCCAAGACTCAAACTGTGGGGTCAGCCATATAGGATTCAACTGCCTTGGGACCAGCAATTAGCATAATGGCTATGTTGCTGGACTCCTATGTAGTCTACCGCGGTTCGCATCCTGGACCCGGTGGCTTAAAAAACTCATTCCGGGCACGTGTGCGTGCGTGCCCAAGATCCTGAGAGGAGAACGGAGGAGAAGGGATTGCGGCATGGCCATCCTCCCTGGGGGGTGATTTCTCACTTTCTATCTCTCTGTCTCTCTCTGTCTGTCTGACGAGCACACGCGCCCTATGGCAAAAACCTTTCCAAAAAAAAAAAAAAAAAAGGATTCAACTGCCTTAACCATCATCCCATGAACCATGAACCAGCCCAACTCCTACTTTGCTGTTTCTTAAAAGAGTTAAGAACTCTACAAAAATAGATTTCTGGCTTCATTTTATGTCCCATTTTCTTTCATTCCATTTTTAATTTATGGTATCTATTTGCATTTCATTTACCCTTACAAATCACTTCAAATCCTTTCTAAAATACAAAAGTCTATAACATTTCTATACACCAACAGTGAACAGACTGAAGTAGAATTGAAGAAAACAATTCCAAACACAATATCCATGAAAAAATAAGAAATCTAGGAATAACTCTAACCAAAGAAATCAAAGACCTCTACAAGTAAAACCATTAAAAATTTAAAAAGAAATTGAAAATGACAGAAAAAAAAGTGGAAATACAACTTACATTTCTAGATTGGAAGAATTAATATAATCAAAATGTTAATCCTACCCAAATTAATCTATAAAGTTAATGCAGTCCCAATCAAATTACCAAAGATATTCTTTATAGACCTAGAAAAAAAATCACAGAATTTGTCTGGAATCAAAAAAGACCCTATATTGCCAAAGCAATGCTATACAAGAAGAGTGGAGCATGAGTAATCTCATTCCCTGACCCCAAACTGTATTACAAAGTTGTGATATACAATATATCGTAGTATTGGCACAAAATCGGTATGTGCACCAATGGAACAGAATAGCAACCCCAGAAATGAAGCCCCAAAAACACAGCCAACTGATTTTTTTAAATTTTTATTATCATCATAATCTTCTTTATATTACATTGGATTACATATAACTTTACAGTGTATTACATTGCTTTTTCAAAAGGGAATGCCATGCATGTCAGTCAATACAGAGACATTAATCTCCCCGCTTCAACATTCAATATCTTTTCTATGTTTTTCCCAATCATTATTACTACTATCCTAGTTATTTTTTGAAACAGACAATCACTATTTCTCATTTTGCTTGTAAAAAGACTTTACACATCAAGAAATACTTCTCAGACACCAATCCAGTTGAGAATACAGTCCCTGTCCTCATCAACAGGTAATAAGCCATATCTGATTCTCACTACTGTTCTGCCTCTCTATTGTTCTCTTGCTATCTTTCTCTATCCTCTTCTCTTCACTTACCCCATTCCACACTGTCCTATTCTCATTAAGTACCTTCACTGTGTTTATGTCCTCCGAATTTTTGCTCTCTATTATAGAGTGCGGATAGTCGGTATATATTGAGTGGATACATACAATATCTTTCTTTCATAGCCTGGCTTACTTCACTCAGCAATAGATCCTCTATATCTAACCACTTTCGATCAAATGCCAGGGTCTTGTTATTTTTTATGGCTGAGTACTATTCAATAGAGTATATATACCACACTTTTCCAATCCATTCATCAGTTTGTGGACATTTAGGTTGGTTCCATGTCTTGGCAATTGTGAATAATGCTGCAATAAACATTGATGTGCAAGCACTTTTCTGACTGAGCATTCTCCTGTCTTTTGGGTAAATACCCAGAAGTGGGATTGCTGGATCAAATGGTAGTTCTATTTGTAGATCTTTGAGGAACCTCCATATTGTTCTCCACAGTGGTTGAACTAGTTTACATTCCCACCAACAGTGTAGGAGGGTTCCCTTTTCACCACATCCCCGCCAACACTTATCACTTTTTATATTCTTAATCTTTGCCATTCTGACAGGGGTTAGGTGGTATCTCATTGTGGTTTTTATCTGCATCTCCCTTATGATGAGGGATGTTGAGCATTTCCTCATATGCTTTTTGGCTGTTCGTATGTCTTCCTTAGAGAGACTTTTGTTCAGCTCACTTTCCCATCTTTTAATCGGGTTAATCATTTTTTTTCGCATAAGGCACTTGAGTTCCCTATGTATTCTCGTTATCAGTCCCTTGTCTGAGGCATATTTAACAAAAATATTTTCCCATTCTGAGGGTTGTCGGTTCACACTTGTTACTGTGTCCTTTGCTGTGCAGAAACTTCTTAGTCTAATATAGTCCCACTTGTCTATTTTAGGGATTATTGCCTGTGCTTTGGGAGTCTTATTTAAGAAGTCTTTGCCTACTCCAATGTCTCCCAGAGTTTCCCCAGCATTTTCCACAAGTAGTTTTATTGTCTGAGGTCTTAGGTTCAGATCTTTGATCCATTTTGAGTTGACTGTTGTTAATGGTGAAAGATGGGGGTTCAGTTTCATCTTTCTGCAGGTGGATACCCAGTTTTTCCAGCACCATTTACTAAAGAGGTTTTCCTTTTCCCAATGGATTGACTGATATCCTTTGTCAAAGATCAGTTGGCTATAAGCTTTGGGAGTTATTTCTGGGGTCTCTATTCTCTTCCATTGGTCCACATGTCTGTTTTTATGCCAATACCATGCTGTTTTGATGACCACAGCTTTATAGTATATCTTGGGATCAGGGAGTGATATGCCTCCTACTCCATTCTTCTTACGCAGGATTGCTTTTGCAATACGAGGTCTTTTATGGTTCCAGACAAATTCTATAATTGTCTTTTCTAGATCTCTGAAGAATATCTCTGGTATTTTGATTGGAATTGCATTAAACATGTAGATTAATTTGGGTAGAATTGCCATTTTGATTATGTTAATTCTACCAATCCAGGAGCATGGGATGTCCTTCCACTTTTTTATGTCACTTTCAATGTCTTTTTTAAGATTCTCGTAGTTTTCTTTATAAAGGTCTTTGACTTTCTTAGTTAGGTTTATCCCTAGATATCTTATACATCTTGTGGCTACGGTGAAAGGGATTCCTTTCTTCAGCTCTGCTTCATTCAACTTGTTGTTCATAAATAGAAATGCTATAGATTTTTGGATATTGATTTTGTATCCTGCCACCTTACTGTATTCACTTATTACTTCAAGCAGTTTTTTCATGGATACCTTTGGGTCTTCTAAGTATACCATCATGTCATCTGCAAATAAAGATATTTTCAACTCTTCTTTGCCTATTCGAATGCCTTTAATACTGTTCTCTTCTCTGATTGCAATAGCTAAGACTTCCAGTACTATATTAAAGAGCAGTGGAGAAAGTGGGCAGCCTTGCCTAGTACCTGTTTTCAGAGGAAAAGCTTTCAGCTTTTCCCCATTCAGTATAATATTAGCTGTAGGTTTTTCATAGATTGCTTTTATTGTGTTCAGAAATGACCCTTCTATACCAATCTTACTGAGAGTCTTAATCATAAAAGGATGTTGTATTTTATCAAACGCTTTCTCCGCATCAATTGAGATGATCATATGGTTTTTATCTTTCTTTCTGTTAATGTGGTGTATTACATTTATGGTCTTGCGTATATTGAACCACCCTTGCATCCCTGGTATAAAGCCTACCTGGTCGTGATGAATGATCTTTGTTATATGTTGTTGGATACGATTTGCGAGTATCTTGTTGAGAATTTTCGCATCTATATTCATCAATGATATTGGTCTGTAGTTTTCCTTTTTTGTCATATCCTTATCTGTTTTGGGGATGAGGATGATGGAGGCTTCATAAAATGAATTTGGAAGGTTTCCTTCCTTTTGAATCTTTAGAAATAATTTTAGTAAGATAGGGGTTAATTCTTCCTTGAAAGTTTTGTAGAATTCACAAGTGAAGCCATCTGGGCCTGGGCTTTTCTTTGTTGGGAGATTATTAATTACTGATTCAATCTCCTGGCTTGTTATAGGTCTATTCAGATTCTCTATGTCTTCCTGATCCAATCTTGGTAGTTTATATGCATCCAGGAATTTGTCCATCTCCTCCAGGTTATCTTGTTTGTTGGCGTAAAGTCGCTCATAGTATCCTCTAATGATATTATGTATTTCTGCTATGTCCGTGGTAATATTGCCTGTTTCATCACATATTTGATTAATCTGGTTTCTTTCTTTCTTCTTCTTGATCAGTCTAGCCAATGGAGTATCAATCTTGTTGATCTTTTCAAAGAACCAGCTTTTGCTTTCATTTATTTTCTGTATGGTTCGTTTATTTTCTATTTCATTTATTTCTGCTCGAACCTTTATTATTTCTTTTCGCCTGGCATTTTGGGGGTTCGTTTGTTGTTGTTTTTCCAGTTCTCTGAGGCATGATGATAAGTTATCTACTTGCCATCTTTCCATCCTTTTCTTATGTGCACTAATTGCTATGAATTTCCCTCTTATGACTGCTTTTGCTGTGTCCCATAGGTTCTGGACACTTGTGTCCTCATTATCATTTGTTTCCATAAATTTGTTTATTTCAGCCTTAATTTCTTCAGTAGTGAAGAAGTCATTCAGAAGTAGGTTGTTCAGTTTCCATGTGTTCGTGTGTTTTCGGGGTTGTTTCTTGAAATTAATCTTGAGTTTAATTCCATCATGGTCAGAGAAGATGCTGGGTACAGTTTCTATGCCTTTGAATCTGTAAAGGCTTGATTTGTGTCCTAATATATGATCTATCTTTGAAAAGGTTCCATGTCGGGGTGAGAAAAATGTATATGTTGTGGATGTAGGGTGGAAAGTTCTATAGATATCTGTCAAGCCCATTCCATTTATAGTATCATTTAAGTCCTGTATCTCTCTATTTATTTTCTGTCTAGAAGATCTGTCTATAGGAGATAACGGGGTGTTGAGATCTCCAACAATTATAGTATTTTTCCCTATGTCTCCTTTTAGCTCCAGCAGTCTTTCCTTCACATATTTAGGCGCACCTGAGTTGGGTGCGTAGATATTTATAAGGGTTATATCTTCTTGCTGGATTACCCCATCTACTATTATATAATGCCCTTCTTTGTCTCTTCTTACAGTCTTTGTTTTAAAATCTATTTTGTCTGAGATCAATATCGCTACTCCAGCCTTTTTCTGATTTCCATTTGCATGGAATATCTTTTTCCAGCCCTTGACTTTTAGTCTATGTATATCTTTATCCATAAAGTGAGTTTCTTGTAGGCAACAGATAGAGGGTTTCTGTTTTCTTATCCATTCAGCTAGTCTATGTCTCTTAACTGGGGAATTTAATCCATTGACATTCAATGTAATTATCGATATTTCCATACCTGATCCTATCATTAAGTGAGCCATTTTCTTAGTTGTTTTTTGTTCTCGTATAACTGTCTCTGATTTTTTAGTTTTCCTGGTATAGTACTCCCTTCAAAACCTCTTGAAGAGCTGGTCTGGTGTTGGTAAATTCCTTCAAATTTTGTTTATTTGAGAATGTTTTTATCTTTTTTTCCCATATAAAAGATAATTTTGCCGGGTATAGTATTCTTGGTTGAAATTGTTTTTCACTCAACACTTTGACTATGCTTCCCCATTCTTTCCTTTCCTGCATTGTTTCTGCTGAGAGATCCGATGTTAGCCTGATGGGGTGACCTTTGTAAGTAACCTGGCGTTTCCCTCTTGCCAACTTTAGTATCTTGTCTTTATCTGTTGTTTTTGCCAGTCTGGCTATGATGTGCCTTGGAGATGATCTTCTTGGGTTGATTCTACTTGGGGTCCTCTGTATTTCTTGGGTCTGGATATTTGAATGCCTTTCTAGATTTGGAAAGTTTTCTTCCAGGATCTCATGGAATAAATTTTCCAGGCCCTTATTATTTTCTTCCTCCTCCGGAATACCAATTATCCGAATGTTGGGGCGCTTGATGGTGTCCAGTATTCCTCGTATATTATCCTCATTTTTCATGGTTGTTTTCTCAATCTTCTTGATACTTTTATCTAGGTCAGATGTTTTGTCTTCTACGTTAGAGATTCGGTCTTCTGCCTGGTCTAACCTACATTTAATGCTTTCAAGGGAGGTTTTGATTTCCTCTATCACATTCTTCAAACCTAGAAGTTCCATCTGGTTCTTGTTTAGGGTATCCATTTCTTCTTTCAAGTCATTAAAGGACTTCCTCATCTCCTGGAGCTCCTTGTCTCTTTTCTCTTCCATCTCAGTTAGTTTGGTCACTACAAATATTCTGAATTCCTTATCAGACATGTCCACGACGTCCATTCCAAAGTCCTCGTTGTTTCTAAGGAGTGGTGAGCCTCCAACTGACCTAATAAGCAACACCTCAAGAGCAAAGAAAAACAAAATGAAAAAAATAAATCCGCGCAGCGCGCCATTCAAATCACCAAAATTCAGAGAGTCCAAAGGCTAGTGCGAAAGGGTCAGAAGATGAGTGACAGGACCAGGGTGGGCGGGCCCGCAGCCTCCGAACTGCTGGCCGGCTTGATCCAGATTGTGGGTGGTGTGGGGTAGGAGTTCGCCTTAAAGTCCCAGACAACTAACCTGGGTCCAAGGAGGAGGAGTGGTGGGGATGCATGGAGATTCGGAAGGGTCGGGCCTGCAGCCTCAGTCTGCCTGGTGTCGGGAACTGCTGGCTGGCTCGATCTGGATTGTGGGTGGGGTGGGGTGAGAGTTCACCTTAAAGTCCCAGACAACCAACCTGGGGTCCAAGGAGGAGCGGTGGCGATGTGTGGAGATTCGGAAGGGTCGGGCCTGCAGCCTCAGTCCGACTCCAGCCAACTGATTTTTGACAAAGGACACCAGTCAATCCAGTGGGGAAGAAAAATATCTATAGCAAATGGTGCTGGAAAAACTTGGTAATTATGTGCAGAAAGATGAAACTGGACCCCTGTCTCTTACCATTAACAAAAATCAACACAAAATGAATCAAAGATCTAAACTTATGGCCTCTACCTATAAAACTGGTGGATAATGCAGCAGAAACTGTGGAAGACATCAAAGCAGGCAAAGACTTCTTAAATTAAACCCCTAAAGCACAGACCATAATCGCAAAAATAGACAAGTGGGATTACATCAGATTAAAAAGCTTCTGCTCAGCAACAGAAACAATAATTAGAGTTAATCAGCACCCCTCAGAATGGGAGAATATATTTGCAAACTATGCCTCAGATAAGGGACTGATCACCAGAATATACAGAGAACTTAAGTGGCTTACCCCCAAAAAATTATCAACCCAATTAAAAGATGGGCAAACGAGCTGAACAGACTATTCTTTAAGGAAGATGCGTGAATAGTCAAACGGCATGTGAAAAAAATGCTTGACATTCCTCCTCATAAGGGATATAAAAGTCAAAACCACAATGAGATACCACCTAACCCCAGTCAGAATTGCTAAGATTAAAAAAAAATACCCAAAATAGACAAGTGGGATTACGTCAGACTAAGAAGTTTCTGCACGGCAAAAGATACAGTAATTAGTGTGAATAGACAGCCCTCGGAATGGGAAAATATTTTTGTAAACTATGCGTCAGATAAGGGACTGATAACCAGAATTCACAAGGAACTCAAGCAGCTGTTCCGAAAAAAGACAATCAATCCTATTAAAAGATGGGAGAATGAGTTGAAAAAAATCACTCTCTAAAGATGACATACGAAGAGCTAAAAGGCATATGAATAAATGCTCAGCATCCCTCATTGTAAGGGAAATGCAGATCAAAACAACAATAAGATACCACCTAACCCCAGTCAGAATGACTAAAATTAAAACAAACAAACAAACAAACAAATGATAAGTGCTGGCAGGGTTGTGGTGAAAGGGGAACTCCCTTACACTGCTGGTGGGAATGTAAATTAGTCCAATCACTGTGGAGAACAATTTGGAGATTCCTCAAAAATCTACAAATAGAACTACCATATGACCCAGCAATCCCACTCCTTGGTATCTACCCAAAGGACAGAAGAATATTTAATTAGAAAAGTGCTTGCACATTGATGTTTATTGCAGCACTATTCACAATTGTTAAGTCATGGAAACAACCCAAATGCCCACGAACAGATGAATGGATAGAAAAACCGTGGTACATATACTCGATGGAATACTATTCAGCCATTAAAAAACCACACACACAACAAACCCGTGGCTTTTGACAGGAAGTGGATGAATATGGAAGATCTACTGCTGAGTGAAGCAAGCAAGGCTATGAAGTAGAGGTATTGTATGTCCCCACTTAATATATACCAAATGTCTGCACTCTATGACTGAAACTAATTGACTAAAGGATATAGATTTAAATACCAGATATAGTGTGTGTGAAAGAGGAGGGTCTGAGGAAGGATATTTAGAAGAAAAATAGGGAGGCAAAGCATTAATGGCACAAAGAAATGTGGTATTATCTGATGAAGATATTTTTGTAGTTTTATCAACTGTACTAGGGAGAAATGTTCACCTGTTGAAATATCTACTTTGTAAGCCAAATAATAATTTGATTGAATGTATAAAAGAAAATAAAATGAAAAAATTTTAAATAAAACTTAATCACATCTCACCAAAAAAAGATTTAAAAATAAAAAAATGAAAATGCTGGTGAGGCTGTGGTGAAAAGGGAACTCTCCTACACTGTTGGTGGGAATGGAAATTAGTACAGTCACTGTGGAGAACAATACGGAGGTTCCTCAAAGACCTATGAATAGAACTACCAGATGACCCAGCAATTTTACTTCCGAGTCCCAGACAACCTAAAGGATAGGAATACAGTCAGTTGGAAAAGTACTTGCACATCCATGTTTATTGTGGCATTATTCACAATTGCTAAGACATGAAACCAACCCAAATGTCCACACACAGATAAATGGATCCAAATGGTGTGTCACATGTACACTATGGAATACTACTCAACCACAAAAAACATCAAGACCCTGGCATTGAATAGAAAGTGGATGAACATGGAAGACTTACTGCTAAGCAAAGCAAGGCATTCTATGAAAGAGAGGCATTGTATATCCGTACAATAAACCAAATATCCACACTATATGGATGAAACTGAAGGACTGAAAGATATGCAAACATAAAGAACAATTGTGGATACTAGAGACAGTATGAGAGGTCATTGGGAAATGGAGGAGGGAGAGAGGAAGGGAATCAAGGGGAAAAAAGATGCAAAACATTTAAGAGACACAAAAATGGAAAAGCATCAGTTGATAATAATGTGTATGATAATATCTTTAACTGGACTAATATGCAGTGTATCTACACTGGCAAAATTCATTTTACAAGCTGTAATGATAGACAGTGGTTGAATGTATAAAAAATACATTTAAAAAATGAAGAGAAAAAATCCTTTCTTGGGTGGTGAGGTACTAAGTAAACAAATCACTTTTAAAAGTGATGATGCAGGGTAGTTCAGTGTCATTAAAAAACACTGCTAAAGTGTTGCAGAACAAATGAAATGGAATTTCTGAAAGGGAAGGGAAAAAAGAGCACCCATCTCTCAGTGCATCATGATGCCTCTGTTTTCCTAATCAGCCATGGAAGAAAGAAATCAGAGGACACAGAGTGGATCCCAGAGGGACCTGAGCAGAGCCAGTCAGCAGTTTTATGTTCACATGTGATGAACTCAGAGAATACTTTTAGGTGGTTTAGGCTCTACTGGGCTGCATCCTACATTGGCAGTCAACACAAATGGTAAACTGAATAAAGGAATACAAGCCTCTCATGCTTGAGTGTACCTGCAGCCTGCACCTGACCAGGAATGAGCATGTGGAAATATGAAATTCTTGGACCATTAATCACGGCAAAAGAGGAAGAAACAGCTATTGGGAGGTGGTGGTCTCTAGCATAACAGATTTAGGCTGAGCTCAGCTGTTGGTGCAGCAGCAGGCACTGGGCTCTCTGCTCAGAAACTGTCAGAAGCATTATAATTAAATCTCTCCACCTCCCCTTGACCAGAGCTGACAGCTGTGAGAGCAGAGCTGCTAGAAGAGACACACATATTCTTGAATCAAATCTGATCCAGGAAGGGGGTGGGAATCACTCCACCTCCACAATTTCCAGAATAAAGGTCACTTCTATTCCTGGGAAACTTGTGAGTCAGAGATTCCTAAGGCATCTTGGATGATAAAAGTATTTCTCCACATTTTTGAAAAAATATGGCAGTTCTTTATAAAGTTACATATATACGTACATATCTTATGATCCAGCAATTCAACTAGTAGGTATTTATCCAAGATAAAAGATTATATATTCAGAAAAAGACTTGTAGATGATTGTTTACAGCAGCTTTATTCACAATAGCCAAAACTAGAAACAGCCAGGTGTTCATCAATAAAAGGATGAATAAACAAACTATGATTTATTCATACCACGGAACACTACCCAGCAATAAAAGGGAATGAACTACTAATACATACAAAATGGATGAATCTCAAGAACATTATGCTAAGGAAAGAAGCCTTAAACAAATGAGTACATTTTGTATGATTCCATTTACATAAATTTCTAAATCAGACAAACTATGGTGGAAAAAAATCAGGACGCCGATTACATTTGGAGGTTGAAGACAGGGAATAACTGCGAAGGGGGAACAAAAGGAGCCTTTCTGGGATAGTGAACATACTACATTACTTTGTTGGGGTTTAGTTTGCACAGGTATATGCATTTATCAAAATTTATTGAGTGCACATCAAAAAGAAAAATTTGGAAATAGAATGAATAATAAGTGTCATGTTGAGTGAAGAGGGGATGTAGAACATTATCAGATTAGAATCTTAAATGTCAGTCTGGTGCCAGCAGATGGTGTAGTTGTTACATCGCTGGACTCGCACATGGCCGACTGTGGTTCGAGTCCTGAACCCGGTGACTTGAAACATGCTGAGTGCGTGTGCATGCATGCCTGAGAGGAAAATGGAGGAGAAGAGATTGAGGTGCGGTCATCCCCTCGGGGGGTGATTTCTCACTTTCTCTCTCAGTCTCTGACTCTCTGTCTCTATGGTAAGTGTACATATCCTAATGCAAAAACTTGTACACAAAAAAATGTCATTCTGAAATAGATGATTTAAAAATGGGTAAACATCTTGGGCCAATATTTTATAAAGAGGCTATCTGGATGGCAAATGAGTATATGAAAATATTTTCAACATCAATTTCCATTAGGGAAATGCAAATTAAGGTCACAATTAGATAACACTGCACACTTCAGTGCTAAAGTAAAAAATAATGATACTCCTAAATGCTGGTTAAGATTGCAAATTAATAGAAACTCTCATATATTACTGGTGGGAATACAAAACTGTACAGCCACTCTAGAAAAGTTTGGCAGTTTCTTACAAAACTAAACACATACTTACCATATGATTGCATAATTTCACTTGTAAAGTAAATTTGTAGGAGATCATTGTTTTGGCCTGAGCTCCTGTACTAGGCCCAAAAGGCCAGACCAAACCTGAATGGAATCACTCATGCTAGGTGCTATGAAACAAACTAAACTTAAAACCAGACCAGTTTAAAAAAAAAAAAATAGGAGATTTACAGCAACCAATCCAAAGACAATCAGCTTACTTCAGTCAATATGATTTATTCAATCCTACAGGGAAAGTTAACTAAAGGTATCAGGTGTTAATCAATCCGCTTTGGGCACTATTCTGTTTTCTTGTTCCTGCTCAAGCTGTCCTATAAAAATCAACTGTTCTGCCATGCCCGGGAAAGCATCTTTATGTTTTGTACATAGGGTGTTGCCCAGTTCATGAATTGCTAATAAAAGTCAGTTTTATCTTTAAACTCAATTTGTTAAAATATTGTTTTTAATCCTGGGAAGCTGGGGAAAGAGGATCACAGGAATGATGAGATTCCATCAAGGGCACCTTTCTTTTTCACTCTTGTGCATGCACATGCACTCTCAATCATTAAAAAATTGCTTTTAAATATACTCTTAACATATTTAACTTAGAGAAATGAAAACTTCTACCCACATAAAAAACTGTGGAAGCAGCAAGAAAGACTTGTGCCTGCTTTGTGATGTCTGAGTTGGAATGTCTTGAATACCTGAGGATGACTCAGATGAGTGAGGGCTGAAGCATCTAACAGCATCTTCACTCATGTCTGGCATGTCAGCTGGGATAATTAACAATTGCACTTAGTAGAGACCATTGACTATAGCACCTACAAATAGCTTCTCCGTGAGAACGACCAGAGAGTGAGTATTTCAAAAGAACCACATGGAAGCTATATTATCTTTTGTAATCTAGCTTTAGAACTCACACAAATGTCACATCCACCATATTCTATTGATTATTATTTTTTTTACTGTCAGAGGGCACATGTGCTCACCAAAGAAAGAGAAAGCACCCCTCTCCAGTGGAGTGTGGTCATCCTACAATCCCTTCTCCATTTCTTCATTCTGATAGGATTCAGGCATGTGTGCATATATACCTGGCACACTTTTCCAGCCAATAGAGCCAGGATTCAGACTGTAGTAAGCCCTGTGAGATGCAGCTCCCTCCACACAGTGCTTAATCACTAAGCTATAAGGCTGACTCCATTCTATTCATTAATGCAGATCACTAAGGCCACCCTAAATTTACAGGAAGAATTAAATTGTATTTAATGATGAAGAATAGCAAAGTCACTAGGAGGAGAGGATGTGGGATAGAAAAATTTGGTCTCCCCTATTTTGGGAAGATACAAACTGTAAATAAAATAATCAATGTATAAAATTTACATAGCCATTTATTAAATAGACAATAATAAGCAATTTGGGATATTAAAAATAAGATGGAGGATGGGGCCAGCAGGTATGGTGGTTAAGGTCCTGAACTCCCACACAGTTGATTGCAGTTCAAGTCCCAGTCCTGGTGGCTTGAAAATTATACCAGGCATGTGTTCATGCATGCCCAAAATCCTGAGAGAAGAATGGAGGAGAAGGGACTGTGGCATGGCCATCCCCTCTGGGGAGTGACTTCTCACTTTCCTTCTCTCTGTCTCTCACCTAGAGAGACATGCATCCTATGGCAAAAACCTTAAAATAAATAAATAAATAAATAAATAAATAAATAAGATGGAGGACTAGATCTGTGACTCAACAATAGTATCCTGCTCAAGACAAGCCAGATCCCATATGATAGCTGCATTCAAATCCCCAGCCTGGTTAGCCTGAAGCACGCAAATGTACATGTGAGTTCTTATGATTAGTTGGGCTGGAGGACTGGAGAAAGGGGGTTGCATTGATACCAGATCCTGTGAAGGGTAATCAATTCTTTCATTTCTTCTCTCTCTGTCTCTCTCTCTACTACTCTCATGTACATATGTATAAGTTCTATAATGAATGAATTATAAAAATATTTTGAAATTAAATACTGATACATGAGAAAAATCCTGTGCATGAATATTTATAGCAGCTCTACTGATAATCACCAAAAACTAGAAACAACACAAATGTCCTTCAATAAGTGATAGATAAACAAACTGCAGTACATCTATATAGTGCAATATTGCTCAGGAATATAAAGGAATGGTCTATTAATGACTATAACAACTTGGATGAATCTCAAAGGTAAGTTCTGGAATTAGTTGTGGTTGCTACTATAAAGAAAAAAGTATCCTTCAGCCCTCTTGGGGTCCTTGGCTGAGCCTGAAAATAAAACTGACGAAGATTAACAGGAGAAAAGCATACAAATTTCTTTAATATATTTTACATGATAAAGGAATCTTCATGTGGAAATGAAGACCCAAAGAAACAGAGAAATCCATATGTATTTCATGCTAAACCTGAGGAAGAAGTGAATAGTTGTGGAGAAACATGACTGCACAAAAAGGGGTATAATCTAATAGAAAACTGAGCAGAATTTTTTTTGAGAGGTTTTCTCCAGACAGAGAGAGACAGAAAGCGAGAAATCACCCCCCAGGGGGATGACCATGCTGCAATCCCTTCTCCTCGCCTGCATGAGTTTTAAGCCACCGGGTACAGGAAGCAAACCACGGTCGACTACATGGGAGTCCAGCGACATAGCCATTACACTAACTGCTAGTCCCAAAAAACTGAGCAGAATTTTAGCAAGTCCTGTTTGCTCAAATTCTTTTCTGTGTCTCTGTGTCTTCAGAGATAGGGACACTCTGTTCTTGTGGGTATAGGGTGGGCATCTCTCTTATGATGGTCTTCAGTGAAGAATTAGTAGTGGTTTTATTGTCTGCTTCAGTGAAGAAAGGCCAAGAGGAATTCTAGGTTCTATGTCCTTCTTCAAAGAGAGGGGAGCAGGAGAGATCTTCCTGCTTCTGTGCTTTTCTTAATTTCCTTCAACTTAAAATATTCAGTATGCCAAGGTACCATATTTTGGGGCACTGTATTCTGAACCCTGATATTTTGTTTTGTGAATGTACTTAAGTCCACTGAATTGTAGACTTTAAAGGACAAATTTTATGGTTTGTGAGCTGTTTATCTCAATAAGATCAATAAAAGTAGGGGGGAAAATGTAATTCCCAGAAAACACGTAAAATCATGGCTCTCATACAGATATAGAAATGAACATGTGCTAAAGATTTATTCACATGAGAAATGTAGGCAGATGTTATAACTAGTTCAAAGGAAAAGTGAACAACAACAACAACAATAAAACCCACACAATTATACGAATGAATTAAACTGCAAATTAAGGCAAAACTGTTTTTTTCCACAGAGAGAAGGGAGGCTAATCAAAACTCTACTGAGGAAGACAGAGTTTGCATATGTATTGGTTACCCACAGTTTACAAAATAATTTTGTTCTTTGCAAAATTACCGTATGAAAATAAATAGACCTGAATCAGACAGCCTGGAAGGGTATTCTCTAGACAATGTAGAATTCCATTAAAATACAATTTTTTCCTGGAATACATTAAAATTCATAGAACCATACATACCTCCCAAGTGAATTTTACCTGATGATAATTCTAAAATTAAAAAATGTAAATGATCATACAGTGACTTTGCGATAATAGGTGGCCAGAACAGAAATGGAGACATTCGATAGGAGCCTATTGCAGTTATCCACACTGAACACAGTAGAAGGTAGTATTAGGGTAGTGCCTCTGGACAATGAAAAAAAAAAACTGATTTGAGATTTTGAAAGTTAAATAATACATTGAAAACATCTATTGAATACAGTCAGGTATGCTCCTATAGGTCAATTTAGGAGTTGAGAGGAGCTGCAGCCAGGGACATTGGTATCCCTTTGAGTTGGACTGAGAGGACAGCAGGGCGCCATATCAGGGAACCAACCACAAAGCCAAGTTCAAAGGTCACCATGTGCAAAACAGCATTTCTAACCTCCACCTCTGCAATTTGAATACCCTAGGTTACTTCCTCAAGTTAGACATATGGACTAATACAAAAAAGCAATGAGAGAAGCTTTACTCATAATACTCAAAAACTGGAAACAGGACAAGTGCTCATCGATAGAATGGATAAAGTGTAGTATACTCATACAATGAAATAAAAAGCAATAAAAAGAGATGAACAGGAGTCAGTCAGTGATATGGTGGTTAAGGTGGCTGGATCCCATACGGTCAACTGCACATGAATTCCAGACCTGGTGGCTTGAATAACACCTATGACACTTGTGCGTGCAGGTGCAAAATTACAGGAGGAAAATGAAGAAGAAAGGATTGCACCATGGCCATCCCTCCTGGGGGGATGGAGGTGGTTTCTTACTTGTTCTCTATCTCTCTCTGGCAAGTGCACATGCCCTATAGAAAATTTTTAAAAAAGAGAGAGAGAGAGAGATGAACAAATGATACATGTGACAGGGATTACTCTCAAATATGTGCTGAGGGGAACCAGCAGTTAGCGTAATGGCTATGTCGCTGGACTCCCACGTAGTCGACCGCGGTTTGTGTCCCAGACCCGGTGGCTTAAAACTCACAACAGGCACATGTGCGTGCGTGCCCAAGATCCCGGGAGGAGAATGGAGGAGAGAGGATTATGGCGTGGGCATCCTCCCTGGGGGGTGATTTCTCACTTTCTGTCTCTATGTCTCTGTCTGTCTGTCTGGCGAGCACACGCGCCCAATAGCGAAAAACCTCTCCAAAAAAAAAAATGTGCTGAGTAAAAGAAACCTTCCAGGAACCAGCAGATGGCATAATGGTTCCATTGCTGGACTCCCATGTAGTTGACCGTGGTTCAAGTCCAGGACCCGATGGCTTAAAACTCACACCAGGCATGTGTGCATGCATGCCCAAAGTCCCAAGAAGAAAATGGAGGAAAAGGGATTGCAGCATGACCATACCCCCTGGGTGGTGGTGACTTCTTGCTTTCTCTCTCTCTCTCTCTCTCTCTGTCTCTAGCACACAGGCACTATAGCAACAATCTCTCTACAAAAGAAACAAACAAAAAAGAAAAGAAACCTTCCAAAAAGAATATACACTGCATGGTTCTATAATATAATATTCTAGGAAAGGGAAAAAAAAAAAACCCAAGCTGTGATATCACAACCCAAGTTACCTCAGCAGGATGCTGGGGGTGGGGAATGACTGGTTAGGATCATGAGAGAAATTTCTTATGGTGATGATCATGTTCTGCATCTTCACAGAGGTTTGATTACAGTTGCTCATACATGTCAAAATTCAGTCAATGCATCATAAGATTCACACATTTTGTTGTGTATAAATTTTACATCAAAAGAGAAAAGAGTCTTAGACAGTTATTGGACTCTAGCTAATGACATGCATATTAATGTGTTTGGGGGAAGTATACGAAGTCTGCAACTTACTTCGAAATGTTTCAAAACTATGTGACAAATTGATGAATGAATAGATAACATAGATCAATGGATAAATATGTAATAAAGCAAGTTCAATAAAATGTAAATTTTATAATCTAAGTGTTGAGTATGCAAATGTTCACTGTAAAATTCTTTCAACTGTTCTTTACCTTTGTAAATTTTATAATGAAATGCTGCAAAAAAAAAAAACAAAACTGAAATTCTCTCCTTTCCTCCCCAAACAAGGTACAAGGAAAATCCTTCATGAATCCAAAATAGCATCTCTCAGCTCTCATTTAAAACTGAAACACATCACATGCTTTCAGCATTAGGTAAGAAGAACAAGGTGAAATAAATTAATCAAGAGCAAACTTTGGTCTCTTTCAAATGATTTTCAAGGCTTTGCTTTATTGTTTAGAGAAAGGGGGAAGGCACTGAGTCCTCAGAAGACAAGAATCAGCATTTCTAGAAAAAAAAAAGGGGGGGGAGCCAGGTGCCTATTTCCTAATCATTCGCGAGAAAAAAAAAAAAAAAAAAGGCACACAACCACAGCTCAAGAGTCCTTTCATTTCCAAGATCGTGTATCATGTCATTTAACAAGGGTATAGCAAGGGCCCTTGTGCCCTCTGCCCCATATCTCACACTCTCCCCATCTTCCAAATTATATCCCTGTCTTTTTCCAAGATTAAAACCTGAAATCCACCCATGGATCATAGCCTTAAAGTCCCTGGTAGGTAGGAGACAGATTCTATGGTGTAAATACAAGATCTAAATGCAGGTAGGAGTGGGGTG
The DNA here is from genome assembly GCF_000334495.1 of Tupaia belangeri chinensis. Classification (NCBI taxonomy): domain Eukaryota; kingdom Metazoa; phylum Chordata; class Mammalia; order Scandentia; family Tupaiidae; genus Tupaia; species Tupaia belangeri. Next base: position 1,838,824 of record NW_006204851.1, read on the forward strand.
GGGCTGGGAATCCTGTGGGGATACTGTTTAAGTGACCTGCATGTTCTGTGTGGAAGGAGGGAAAAAGAGACCCACTTTGATGATTTCCACACCTATCTACCAAATTACAGAAACAATGTAATTCATATTAGACATGTTAAAAATCTTTAAAAGCCCAAAGGTGGGGGGCGGGGGGGAGGGGGGGCCAGTCATAATGCTGTTACCCATACATGGTACATTACCATCCAAAACTTTTCATCATTTCTGTGCATTTTGATGATTTTTTTCTTTTTAGATTTTTGCCATTGGGCGCTTGCCAGAGAGAGACACAGAGAGTTTAAATAAGAAATTAACCCCTAGCAGGGGATGGTCATACTGCAATCCCTTCTCCTCCATTCTCCTATCAGGATTTTGGGCATATACACAAATATGCCTGGCATGATTTTCAAACTGACGGGTCCAGGACTCAAACCACTGTCAGCCATGTGAGAATCCAGTGCTCTAACCACCATAACCACCATGCCACTTCCTGGCCCTTGCATTATGAGTTTTTAAATTTTTATGTGTGTGTGTGTGTGTGTGTGTGTGTGTGTGTGTGTGTATTAGAGGGTAGGCATTAGAACACTAGCTGGAGAGAGAGATGAAGAGAGGGAAAGTGAGAAATCACCCCCAGAGGGGATGGCCATGCTGCAGTCTCTTCTCCATTCTCCTCTCATGATTTTGGGTACACACGCACACGTACCAGGCATGATTTTCAAGCTACCAGGTTCAGGACTCAAACCATGGACTTGACCGTGTGGGCTACAGCTGCCTTAACCACCATACCACCTGCTGGCCCTTAACTTATATTTTTATTCTGAGATAACTGTATATTCACATACAGTTGTAAGAATTACTATAGAGTGTTATCACAGCATGGTGTGCCCATCACCCACATTATCCTAGTGGCAGCATCTTACACTAGGAGAAACAATATCACAAATAAGATATTGACTTTGATAAATCCAAGAGACAGAATAGTTCCATCACAGCTATTAATAGAATCTCTCTTGATGCTCATTACCCTTTTATTCACTTCCTTCACATACATACGTGCATACATGAGCATGCACACACACACAGACACACAAACACTTAACATCTGGCAACCATGAATCTGTTCTTCATTTGCTATAATTATGTCTTTTCAAGAATGTTATATAAATGGAAAATATAGCCTGTAACCCTGAGGATTGGCTTATTTCACTCAACATGATTTTCTCACAATTCATCCAGGTTGTTGTGTATATCAATAATTTTTTAATTTAAAGTAAATTTCTTGGACTCGCCCTCAAGGTCAGCAGTTAAGTTCAGTACGTAAGTGTCCCCACCTGGGGGGACAGTCGAACAGGTTTCCTGAGGGAAGGAGTGAGAGCCGGGACAAGCAGCGCAGTGTTACAACCAGGAGACGACACAGTGTCTTCAGGGTCGTCCGTTTATTGTGGGCAGCACGGAGATGACGCGGTGTCACAGTTCTTCAGGGTCGTCCAGAGATGATGTGGTGTTACAACTCTTCAGGGTTTTCCGGAGACGACGCAGTGTTACAACTTTTCAGGGTCTTCCGGGTCGTCTGTGTCATCTTCCTGGTCGTCTGGAGACTGTGCGGTGTTTCAGCTCTTCAGGCTCTCCAGGGTCGTCTGGCGATTGTGGGCCAGGCATCGTGGTTATATACACATTGGTGGGCCGTGATTGGTTGTGAAAGGTGGGTTATGATTGGTTGTTAAAGGTGGGTTATGATTGGTTGCTTTTGTACCAATCATGAGGTGCCAGATATGCAAATCTGAGGGATTCTAGTGGCCAATCAGAGTATGGTTTCGAAGGTCAGGTTTTTTGAAGGGAACCAATTATGGCCTTTGGCATTGTGTAATTGTTTGCTTTCTGAGAAACTGGCAATGTTCGCTGGTGTGCAGCCTCCCACACATAGGGGAGCCAGATCCCACATAATTGACCATGGTTCAAATCCTGGCCAGGGTGACTTAAAAAGCATGCTGGGCTTGTGTGCATGGATGCCCCAAATCCTGATGGGATAAATAGAAGAAAAAGGATTGTGGCATGACCACATGCCATCAGCAATGCTTTGTCACTCTCTTTCTGGGGTGAGTACATGTATATTAGCTTTATGCTTTCTGGCAATAAAAGCAAAACAATGAAATAAAATGAGTCTCTGGGGCCAGCAGGTGGCATGCTGGCTAAAGGCACTGGATTCCCACATGGCCAACCATGGTTTGAGTCCTAGACCTGGCAGCTTGCTTTCTCACTTTCCCTCTCTCTTTCTCTCACTCTGTCCTTCTCTGCTCAAATTGAAATAAAGAAATAAATAAAAGTTAAATAAAATATTTTTTTAAAAAAGAAATAAAAATGGGTCTCTTTTAGACAGCATAGATAGATAGGACCATGTTTAGTTTCTATTTTCTTTTAGGTTATTCTCATAGGGTGTGTGTGCTCACCAGAGATAGAGATAGGAGAGACAGAGAAAAGGAAAGCAAGAAATCACCCCTCAGGAAGGATGGCCACACTGCCAATACCTTCTCCTCCATTCTCCTCTCAGTATTTTGGGCATGCATGCACACGTGCCCTGCGTGATTTTCAAGCTCCAGGTCCAGGACTCAAATTGCGCAGTCAGTCATGTGAGATCCAGTGCTTTAACCATAACACTAGCTGGCAGGATTGTGTTTTTTTATTTATTCTGCCAATTTTGTGTTTTAGTTATAGAGCTTAACCTCTTTACATTTAAAGTAATTACTGATAAGGAAAGGCTTGCTTCTGCCATTTTACTTTGTCTTTTATATTTCTTATATCTTTTTGTTCTTCAGTTCTCTATTACCCTCTTTTGCATTATTCATTTTTTTCTCCTACTGTACTATTTTGATTTCTTTCTCATTGCACTTTTTCTGTAGTTTTACAGAGAGAAAATGTAGTTACCCTGAAGATAACAATAACATCTTTATGAAAACCATCACTGAATGAATAAAAACTTTTCAATAGTATAAAAATGCTGCTCCCTTATACCTTCATGCCCCCTTTATGTTGTTATTGTCCCAAAGTATATCTTTATACATTGTGTGCCCATTAATATAAAGGTATAACTATTTTATTTAGTGCCTTCTAAATAATACAGGAAATAAATAGGAGTTAAAACCAAAAGGCAAAGTGCAATACTACTGATTTTTATGCTCACTTATGTAGCACTACCATTACTACTGAATAAATTCTATTGGTCATGATGCATTTATTTTTATATACTGCCAAATTCTATTTTGCAATATTCTTAAAAGACTTTTACATCTATCTTTATGAGGGACTTGGTCTGTAGTTTTCTATTTTCTATTTTTTCTTTCGTTACAGTCTTCATCTTTTTTGCTATTAGGGTACTTCTAGTTTTATAAAATGAATTGGGCAGTACCCCTTTTTTATTTTCTGAAAGAGATTTTGTAGAATTGTGTTAATTCTTCTTCTTCTTTTTTTAAGAGAGAGAAGAAGAGTTTTTTTTGCTATAAGGCACATGCCCTTACCAGAGAGACAGAAAAAGACAGAGTGACAGAAAGCAAGAAATTATCCCCTGGGGGATGGCCAAACTGCAGTCCCTCCTCCTCCATTCTCCTCTTGGGATTTTGTGCATGCATGCACAAGCACCTGGCTTGAGTTTTAAGCCACCATGTCTGGGACTCGAACTGTGGTCAATTACATGAGAGTCTAGCAACGTAACCATTATGCTGGTCCCAATTCTTCTTTAAATATTTGTTAGAATTTTCCAGTGAAACTAACTGGGCTGTAGTTTTTTGGTTTTTTTTTTTTGAGTTTTAAAATTACTAATTAAATTTCATTACCAGTGATTGTGCTATCCAAATGATCTATCTTGTACTAGGTGAATTGTGATAATGCATGTTTTTGAGAAAGTGATCCAGTTTAAGTGGCCAAATTTATGTATGTAGGTTTTCACAGTTTTCCCATTTTATCTTTTGATGTCTGCAGTTCTGTAGTGATAGTTTCTGTTTTGTTCTTGATACTGGTCATTTGTGCTTTCTCTTTTTCATCAGTCTTCCTAGACATTTGTCAATTTTATCGATCTTTTCAAGGGACCAGCTCTTTGTTTCATTGATTCTTTTTTTTTTCTAGTGTCATTGATTTGTCCTGTTATCTTTATTATTTCCTTCTTTCTGTTTGCTATGGTTTTATTATGTTATTTTAGGTTCTTGATGTAGAAGCTTAGATTATTAACTTGAAACCTTTCCCTTTTTTCTGATCTGTGAATTTAGTGCAGTAAATTGCCTTCTCAGTTCTCTTTAAATTTATGTCCCACAAATTTTGACATGTTATGTTTTCATTTTCATTCTTTTCCTTGTATTTTTAAATTTCTCTTTGTCTTGAAGATTACTTAGGATTGTATGGTTTAGTTTCCGATTATCTATTGACTTCCCCATTACATTTCTGTTATTAACTTCTAGTTTGGTGACTTCATTATGATCAGGCTCTGTGTGATTTCCATTCTTTTAAATATGTTGAAGCTTGTTTTATGGCATAGGATAGTTTATTTTGGCAAATTTCAGTAGGCACATGAAACAAATGTGTATTCTGCTGTTGTTGGGTGTGACATTCTATAAATACTGATTAGCTCTTATAGATTGATGGTGTTTTTGAGTTCTATATACTTGCTAATTTTTTGTCGAGTTGTCCAACTATACTTGTAGATTTGTCTATTTTTCATCTTAGTTTTATCAGTTTTTGCTTTTTGTATTTTGCAGCTGTATTGGTTGATACAAACACGCTTAAAATTGCTATGTATTTTTGTTGGAGTAATCCTTTTATTACTATATAATGTCCCTTTCTCTCTCTGATAATTTTCTTTGCTCTGAAGTCCATTTTATCTGATGTTTTCTTTTGATCATGATTTGGTCTGTGGTACAACCTTAAATCTGTGTTTTGAACAAAGACACCAGCTGATTTCAATGATGTCAACCTAAAATGAAGGCCAAGGCATAGTAAGTGCAGACCACAAAAAGCACTGGTGTTGAAAAGTGAGGCCTTGGTTCCAAAAGATGGCTTAATGGTTACGTTGCTGGACTCCCACATAGTCAACTGTGGTTCGAGTCCCAGACACAGTGGCTTAAAACTCACGCCAGGTGTGTCTGTGTGCATGCTCAAAATCTTAAAATAATGGTAGAGAAGGGATTGTGGTGTGGCCAACCCCCGTGGAGAGTGCTTTCTCATTTTCTGTCTCTTTCTCTCTGTGTCTCTCTGATGAGTGCATGTGCCCTACAGCAGAAAATTATCTCTTAAAAAAGAAAAGAGAAAAGAAAAGAAAAAAGAAGAGAAAACTGAGACCTTTAGAAATAAAGGCTTAAACTCACACCTGGCATGTGTGCATGTGTGCCCAAGATCCCGAGAGAAGGGATTGCAGCGTGGACATCTCCCCTAGGGGGTGATTTGTCACTTTCTGTCTCTGTCTCTCTCTGTCTTTCTGGTCAGTGTACACACCCTATAGCAAAAACCTCTCAAAAAAAAAGAAAAAAAAAAAGAACATAGACTCCTGAGTTAAGATGCCTATGTTTAAATCTTTGCTATGTCTATTAGAATTGAACTATGAACACGTAATTTACCTTCTCTGTGCCTTCTTTTACTGAATTATAAAGTGTGATAGTAATACTACTTTCTCCCAAGTTGTTGTATTGAATAATTAATAAATTAGTATATTGGATTGTCAGGAAATTCATTGTACATTTTTGCAGTAGAAAAAAATGGAAAATACATCACGACTTTCCTGATGACTTAATAGATTATTTTTTTTTAAGAATATTCATATATGGGGCCAATACGTGGTATGTTGGTCAAGGGACTATACTGCCACATGGCCAACCGAGGTTTGTGTCTCGAACCTGGTGGCTTGAAAATCACACTGAACACATGGGCATGCATGCCCAAAATCCAAGGAGGAGAATAGAGGAGAAGGGATTACAGTGCGGCCATCTCCCCAGGGGTTGATTTTTCACTGTTTCTCTGTCTCTGGCAAGGGCACATGCCCTGGGGGGGGGGAAACGACTAAAAAACACTTTAAAAGTATTCACATATATCTAGTGATATATCTTAAAGTTGGGACCCAAGTCTAAAAAATTTAGGTATGTTTCATATACACCTTATATGCATAGCCTGAAGGTAATTTTATACCATTTTAATTGCAGCATTTTGACTGTGACTAACCACAGGAGGTCAGGTGTAGAATTTTTCATTTGTGGCATAATGTAGCACTTAAAAGGTTTTAGATTTTCAAACATTTTAAGTTTTGGATTTTTGGATTAGGGATGCTCAACCTGTATAAGCAAAATATTTTATTAATACTGGGCCCATTGTACACTTTTAGTAAATGTAACTGCCATGATTATCATTATTCAACCTCTCTTAAATATCTGCTTTTATTGATACTGATTTTTATACTAGTTGGCTACACATAGTTCCTAAGCAACAATTTTATGGACTATAAATATATTATTCTTATAGCTTTATGATATCTACTATTGTCCCTTATGCTCAACTGAGAAAAAAAAAAAAAAAAAGGCGTTGGGGTCAAATTGTTTGGATGCCAAACTAAATTCTGCTTTATGCTAACAGCACGAGCCAGAATACAATATTTCATCTCACTAAGCCTTGGTTTTTCTACCCATAACTCAGGAATAGTTCATAATATTGTTGTGAGGTTTATAAACTGTTTGGCACAATACTGTGCATAGACTGCTCAGTGATGGCTAAGTGACACACATTGTATCTCTGCAGAGGGAGATAGGGAAGTAGGGGGCTCAAAGTCTCTCCTGATCAGAGTAAGAGCTCTGGTGTAGATCAAGAATAAAATGGAATTCTGGAGCCCACAGAGCCAAACAATTAGACCACCCTGCTAGGGTGGAGTATAGGAACCATAAATAGAACTGGCCTAAGGCAAACAAACCCGTGCTTTCTTTTGGCTGTCTTGGATCCTTTCTTTTCTATATAGTTTGTTCTTTTTATTCCTTCTGATCTCAGAAGGCTGGAACAGTAAGACACCATTCCCCAGTCTTTGGAAATTTGAGCAAGCCCAGGGTATGGCTCAAGGAAAAGGAGACAGAAAGTGGGTGGCTTAGCCCAGCTAGATCCTATTAGAAAGAAAGGGATGAAGAAATAGGGGGAAAGTGGTGATGAGAGAGAAGTTGTGCAAACATCACAAGAGTGTGCTTACACAATTTTAGTTGGGATAGCCTACTACAAACCTAGGCTATATGGTGTAGCCTATTTCTGCTACACACAACTTTAAACACGAACGTTATAAAGCTATATAAAATATTTCCTCTCTTATTATTTTTCACAATTGTTTGTATTATTCTATTATTCTATACACTTTTTTCTATTTTTCAAAAATTTTTTAAATTTTTAAAATTTTTTTGTTGAAAACTAAGACACAAACACACACATTAGTCTAGACCTACACAGGGTCAGGGTCATGAATATCACTGTCTTATACCTCCAGAACTTTTAGCCTCATCTCTCACCTGGAAGAAGGGAAAGGAGCTGAATATTGAGCCGATCACCAAAGTTCAATAATTTAATCAATCATGTCTGCCTAATGACAGTGCCATAAAAATCCAAAAGCACAGAAAGCTTTCCAGTTAGTGAACACATCTTCAGGCGGGTGGCACACACCAACTCCACAAAAACAGAAGCTCCTCCTTCCAGAAACTTCTAGATCTTGCCCTTGTGTCTCCTCAAAATACAAATATGCCAGTAAGGGTGTTTTCCTGAGATCTGGGAGCGAGCCATTCTAGCAAATTAATTGAACCTGAGGAGGACGTCATGGGAACCCCTGATTTATAGCCATTCAGTCAGCAGTGTAGGCAACACCCTACTGTGTGTGACAGGCATCTGATATTGGGGGGAGTCTCATAGGACTGAGCCTTCAAATTGTGGGATCTAATGCTAATTCCAGGTAGATGGTGTCAGAATTGACACCCAGTAGGTGTCAACAACCACTGGTTGTTGGTGGGGAGAAATGCCCACACACTTTTTGGTGACCAAAAGTCAACTATTCTATACTGAGAAAGTAATAAAAACACTTTATGGTCTGCTGTTTTTTGTTTTTGTTTTTTGTTTGTTTTGCTTTGTTTTGTTTTTTTATAGAGATTTTTGTTATAGGGTGCATGTGCTTGCTGGAGGGACAGAGACAGAAACAGAAAGTGAGAAATCACCTCCCTGGGGGGCGGCCATGCCATAATCCCTTCTCCATTCTCCTCTTGGGATTTTGGGCAGGCATGCACACGTGCCCAGTATGAGTTTTACGCGGCCAGGTCCAGGACTCACACCTTAGTTGGCTACATGGGAGTCTAGTAACATAACCATTACACCATCCGCTGGCCTCCTTTCCTGTGTTTTTAGAAAGGGATGCAAGAGGGGCCAGCGGATGGCATAGTGGTGACATTGCTGGACTCCCACATGGCTGACCACAGTTCAAGTCCTAGAACTAATGGCTTAAAACTCACACCAGGCATGTGTAAGTGGGTGCCCAAGATCCCAGGAGGAGAATAAAGGAAAGGGATTATTTGGGCATGGCCATTCCCCGACGGGGCGATTTCTCACTTTCCCTCTCACTATCTTTGTCTCTCTCTATCCAACATGTGCACATACCTTACAGAAAAAAAATAAATAAATAAACAACTCTTTAACAAAGAAAGAAAGAGATGCAAGATGCAAGAGATGCAATCTCTCTTCCTTTGGAATGTGATTCTGGCTTTCTGGTGATATTTCTCTTCTACACCTTTTTTTTGGAGAGAATTTTGCTATAGGGCATGTATACTAGTCAAAAAGACAGAGAGAGACAGAGACAGAAAGCAAGAATCCCCCCTCCCCTGGAAGGATGGCCATGTTGCAGTCCCTTCTCCTCTACTCTCCTACTCTCCTCCTGGGATTCTGAGCATGCACACATATGAAGCTGGGATGAGTTTCAAGCCGCTGGGTCCAGGACTCAAATCACGGTCAGTCACACAGAAGTCAAGTGCCTTAACCACTGTGTCACCTGCTGGCTCCTCTACTTTTTTTTTTTTTTTAAAGCTCTTTTTAAAAAATATAGTCATGCAACATTAAGCAGTGGTCAGGCCTATACTAAGAGTAAAAGTCATGCTTTTTAAGTGATTTTGTAATGGGAAGTAAGTGTCAGTTGGACTGGGATCAGCTTTTCAAGCTGTTCTTGCCTCATCTTGTCCTGAGAATTTACCTCTGTCTGCTCCAGCTCCAGCCAGTAAGCCATAGATGGTGGTTTCTTCCTACCCTCAGCACAGTTGCCCTCTCCAGCCACACCAAAAAACTAGAAATGGTGACAGGTATGACTACCTCATCTTAGCATCCTTAAAAGGACCAATCCTTGGGACAAAGTGAATGGATTAATTGGAAATGGCCAAGGAAATCATTGTCTTACTACCAGTTTTTTGATCATAAACTTTGCTAATCTGAAGGAAGTTGAGTTATTTACAAGGAAGCAAGGTTAGGTGTCCATTGATAGAATCCTAAAACATTGGGGCATAAAGACTTTCAGAGGTCTTCTGTGGGCATCCAATCCCTTCATTTTGCTCATGAAAAAAACTGAAGCTCAGAAAGGGGAAGTGACTGGATCAATGTATTAAACCACTAAGTGACAAAAGCAGGAAGAGAAACCTCAGTTACTCGACTCCCAATTTAGAGCTATCTTTTACTCTGCTTTACGTTAGTGCCTCGCAAACTTCAATAAGCACACAAAAATCACTTGAGGATCTTTTGTGAGAGGTCACTAAGGAGAAGTAAAAATTACTTAGCCCTGACTTAGCCAGGCTACCACATTTCTTATCTTTTCTCTTGTCTATGTTTATTTCATCAGCTTGCCTTAAGGTATGCCGTGGGGGCTTGGGACTTGTACTTGTAACAAGCTGTCAGGTGATGCTGTTCATCCTTCAACCATACCTTAAGTAGCAAGGCTATTGCACATAATTAATAAGAGAAGCCAACAAACTTCCTTTTACTTGAAATGTAGGCATCACAGCCAGTATTCTGCCATTTATACATTTTATCTCTTGAGTAGGCTATTTTTTTGTTTGCCACCTCCATTATAAATATTCCCACCCCTTTTTTGGCCTTTTTGCCACTTGCCTTGGTATTAGAAGCAGGAAATGATGAAATAAACAGATCCTGAAAAACAATAAGAAATGTAATGGCATGGATATCAATTTTTCTTCTCTTTAGTGGCCTTTCACAAAAGGTTTTTGGAAGGTGGAGGTACAAACTGGTTTCAAAACAGGTTTGGGGGTTATTTCTGGATTTCCTGTCCCCTGTATTCATGAAAAATCCAGAGCATGCAGTATGAATATATAATGGTGTGCCCAGTTTTCTCGTGTGGTTTGTGGAATCTGGTCACATTGCTTTATAGCCACACCACATGTATTTAAAGACTATAGCTATGCAATGGGATTTCAGTCCAAATTGTTCATAAAATTGCTTCAGTCCTTCTACTTTGTCAGTAGAGCTCTGACTTGTTGGTACTGAGAGAAGGAGTGGATGGAGAACAAGAAAACTTAGGCCCTCTACTTACACTACACAGGACCTTCAAATTAAGCAGGAAATATTTTCCCTCCCGATTTTAGAAGATATAAGCTTACACTGAAACTTTTATCAATGTCTTTGTCATTCCATCTCTGTGAGCCCTGTGACCTTAGATAGGCCACTTCTCTCTTGGGGCCTTAATTTCCTTATTTGTGAAATGAGGGACTGAACTACTTCTAAAGTTCTTATATTCCAATTACCATCTCCAGCTCTAATATGGTTATTGATGAGCAAACAATAACTAAGGCCATGAAACATCTGTTTCAATTATTTTTTCCAGGTTCTCTTACTTTCTAACAGAACAGAGGCACACACTAAAAAGATTCTCAACTGAATCAACAATGATGCCTTTCTGGTTATCCCTTAGTTACTTAGAAAAATAAATCAATCAGAAGTTTTCTCTCAGCCACCAAGAGTTCTGGTAACCTGTGGCTTCTCTCACAAGCTTTTCTGCATGTGTGCTTTATGCTTGTGTGCCGCAATAAGCAAGACTAGGGGTAGGAGTGGGAGCAGCTGGAGTCTGAACTCAATGGACTTCAGGGCAAGCTGACAATCATGTTTTCTTAATAGGTGTCAGGATTGACCTTGGTTATTATGAAATATGAGTGATGCTGGTGAATTTTTAATAGTTCTTTCAAAAAGATTTGGATTTAAATTCCTCCATTACCATTTTATAAAGAGAGGAGGGAAAAAGGGAATGTCAGGCTAAGTCTGACTCCTTCGCCTTGTAACTCAGACCTTAGGATTTTCCTTGGTGAGCCAGCACTTCCTTGTGCATAACAAGCACTCAGTTTTCAAAGAACTGATTCTTCGATGCTTCATTCCTAAGAAGAAATCAAAAAGTAAAATTATATAATAAAATACAGGTTAACTTCAAAAAGACAAAAGAGAAGGAGAGAGAGAAAGAAAACAAAGTGTTTGTCTGGTCTATCCTTCATATGGAAGGAAATAGAAGCTTAAGCCAACTCAGGCAGAATTGGCCATGCAATGTTTTTACATGTCCTTATAAGGGAATCTCACACTGCAGCCTGTCAATACTGCCAATTCTACTCATGAATTTTCTATTCCCTTTGAGACTTCTGTTCTCAAGATCTATAAAAGAAGAGGTACTTCTTGGTAAAGCTCCTCTTCCACAGCACTTTGGAAGGAACCAGGGCTAAAAGTAGCAGTTTAGAAGTGTGGCAGAGCAAGCTGATAATCCAGCAAGCTGATAATCCAGAAAGCTGGGTTTTCAGACTAGGTCATCTTCTAAGCAGCCGTGTCCTTGCACATACCATCCTTCTATAGTTTGTTTGTTTGTTTGTTTTACAATCTGGAAATTTAGAGAAGGTCTGATCATAACATTTTTAAATTATCTTCCACTAAGATAATACACTAGCCCAGCTGTGGTGGTGCACCCTGCTAAGATGCTGTGCTCCACAGGCTGGAAGTCTTGAGTTTGATTCCCAGTCCAACCTAAAGGTGGGGCACAGTGGCATGTGCCTGGAATCCCAGAAACTCGGGAGGCTAAGGCGGGAGGATCACAAGCTCAAGGTTGGCCAAGGCCACATAGTGTGACCCTGTCTGAAAAAGGGGTGGGACGGGTCAGCCCCTGGCATAGTGGTTAAGGAGACTGGATCCCACAAAAAAAAAAAAAAAAGCCATTCGAGACCCATATGGTCCACCTCGCTGTTTGAGCTCCAGACCCAGTGGCTTAAGGAAGGCACCAGGTGTGTGCAGGCATGCCCATAATTCCAACATCCCAATAGGACGGAGAGATGAAGGGATTACTGCATTAACGTTCCGCATGGGGGAGGTTTCTCTCTCTCTTCGCTCTTTCTCTCTCTCACACACATACACAAATCTTCTGGCAAATTAAAGAGAGACAATACATGAAATATCTGGTTCTTAACATTTGTACTGGAGCCACTTGGTATTTGATCTCCAAGCAACTAATGCTGCCATCTTGTGGTCAAAATGAGTTTTTCCTTTTATTTTAAAAATGACTTTTTCCAAATAAGGCACCAAGGATGACTTCATTCACTCAGTACATTTTCCTTCTATCTAGGTATTTACCTATCCATCCTACTTTTAATTTTTTATTGAAGTACTACATACATACAGAAATATGCACTATCCATTAAGGTAATAAGTTCTCACAGACAGATTACACCAACACCTGGATCATGAAACATTACCAGGTACCAGAAGCTCTTATATTCCCCCTTTCCATCTACTCTCCTGCCAACACACACACACACACACACACAATTAAGTTCATAAGTGTGATACTGAGCAAAAAGAGCCCAATGGGGTTACCACTATCCTTATTATTAATAATATATGCCAGGACTGGCAGACGGAATAATGGTTATGTTGCCGAATTCTCATGTAGTCAACCACAGTTCAAGTCCTAGACCTGGTGGCTTAAAATATGCCAGGCACATGTGCATGCATGCCCAAGATCCTGAGAGGAGAGTGGAGAAGGGACTGTGGTGTGGCCATCCACTGTGGGGGGTGATTTCCCACCTTCTGTCTCTCTGTTTCTCTGGTAAACGCACACCTTCTATAGCAAAAATCTCTCTTTTAAAAATAGTATATGCCGGGACCAGCAGATGGCGTGGTGATTAAGGCGCTGGACATTCCCACATGGCTGACCACAGTTTGAGTCCCAGACCTGGCGGCTTGCTTTCTCACTTTCCGTCTCTCTCTCTGTGTGTGTTTCTCTCTGATCAAGTTAAAATAAATGAATGAATTAATTTTAAAAAAAAGAAAAAATGTACTGTTGTCATTGGTATTACCACTTTAAAAAAAATAGTATATGCCACATTTGCTTGGTTTTGTAATTTGTAAAATTGAATTATTCAATATGTAATCTTTTGCATCTTGTTCTTTTTGATTAATATTGTACTTATAAAATTCATCCATATTGTTGCACTTTCAGTGCTGTACAGTATTCCTCAAGAGACTCTTGAAAACGATTCTGTAATTAAATTTTTTCAATATAAAAGTAATGTTATGTGCATATTTGAAAAGTTTTTGAAGTTTTTCATAATACTCCACCCAAACACAACCATCATTAATATTTTGACATATTTCATTGCTGTATTATCTTTACACATGTTTTTAACATAGTTAAGATTGTTATATGAGGGGTCTTCAAAAAGTTCATGAAAAATGCATATTATGAAAAAATACATGAACTTCAAAATTTTTTGCACCAAAATAAACTCAGACCTTACTTTTTTTTTGCATGAACTTTGAAGTACTACCACATACAGAATTGTGTATATAAATTTTGGTACCTTAATGCTACAATGTAACATAGTGATGTTATTAAACATCTTCACGGATGTCATTTTTAATGAAAAGCATTCCCTTACATTTAAGATAGGAAGAATATATTTTTTCTTTTTCATTTCCTTTTTTCTTTCTTTCTTTTTCTTCCTTTCCTTTTTTTTTTTTCCTATTAAACCCAGTGAATATCCTTGACCACGCAATGTTTTCTGTTCTTTGGGTTGTTACTTTTTAAACTTTTTTTATTTTCTTATTTTATTTTACATTTAACCAGTGTACATCTCCACAGCATACAAAATTAATCTTCCCAGCATAAATACACTGCATAACACTCCAGTCAAAGACATAACCATACACATTACTATCAACACATAATTTTCCGTTTTTGTGTCTGTTAAATGTTTTACTGTTTTGTTCTTTTTATTTCCTCCCTTCTGCTCCACATTGTCCACCTGTCCCACAGTCTCTAGTATTCATAGTTGCTCTCCATCCTCAATAGCCTTTATCATAGGAAGATACAAATCAAAATCACAATGAGATACCACCTAACCCTAGTCAGAATGGCTAAGATTAAAAAATAAAGAATAAGGACCAGCAGACGGCATAATGGTTATGTTGCTGGACTCCCATGTAGTCGACTGCAGTTTGAGTCCCATACCTGGTAGCTTGAAACTCAGCAGTGAGTGCGTGTGCACACATGCCCAAAATCCTGAGAGGAGAATGGAAGAGAAGATATTGCAGTGTGGCTGTCCTTCCTGTGGAGTGATTTCTCGCTTTCTGTCTCTCTGGCAAGCACATGTGCCCTATAGCAAAAATCTCTCTTAAAAACAAATAAGTAAATTAATAAAAATAAAGAATGCTAACTGTTGGTGAGAGTGCGATGAAAATGGAACTCTCCTACACTGTTGGTGGAGAACAGTATTGTTCCTCAAAAACCTACAAATATAGAACTCCAATATGATCCAGCAATTCCATTCCTGGGTGTCTACTCAAAAGATAGGAATACAATCAGTCAGAAAAATACTTGCACATCCATGTTTATTGCAGCACAATTGCCAAGAACAGTTGAATAGATTGAAAAAGTATGGCACATATACACTATGGAATACTATTCAGCCATAAAAAAAATGAGACCCTGAAATTTGCTAAAAAAGTGGATGAATATGGAAGATTTAATGAGAAGTGAAGCAAGCCAGACTGAAAGAGAGGCATTATATGTCCCCACTCAATATTATACTGAATATCTGCACTCTATGGCAGAAATTGAAAGACTGTAAAGTATAAAAGCATAGGTTGTTACTTTTAATAAAATGTCAGAAGTAGAACTACTGTGTCAAAGACTTTAGAAACAAGAGACAGTGTCAGCTTGTGCCTAGAATGTAGTAAGTAATGGAACATACCAAGCACCTAGTACATGACATTGTGCAAGGTGCTTTGCTGACAGTCTCATTTAATTCTCTTTTTCTTTTTGAGAGGTTTTCGCTATAGGGTGCGTGCGCTCGCCAGACAGAGAGAGACAGAGAGATAGAAAGCCAGAAATCACCCCCCGGGGGGATGGCCACACCGCAATCCCTTCTCCTCCATTCTCCTCTCGGGATCCTGGGCACGCACGCACACGCACCCGGCGTGAGTTTTAAGCCACCAGGTCTGGGATGCGAACCACGGTCGACTATGTGGGAGTCCAGCAACATAGCCATTACGCTAACTGCTGGTCCCAGTCTCGTTTAATTCTTACAGAAACTCTAAGAGGCACATGTAAGTATTTAGAGAGAATAGTCAAGGCTCATAAAAGCTAAGTAGCTTTTCTAAGACATATAGGAATAAAGTGGCAGATCCAAAATTTGGAGTCCAGTCTGAGTAGCTATAGAGCATGTGGTCTTTCGGCCCTACCGCACTTGTTCTCCAAAGTGCAATTTGAATGATGCAACTGAAATTTGCATCCCTTCTCAATTACTTTGTGCACAACCTGTCACAGTTTCTCAAACTGTGTAAGTTATCTGGGCAGGAAAAAAAATTATACTTTTCTCAGACTTTACTTTAAAGCAAGAATATCAGAGTGGCTTTGATCTTCTACTAAGGCATATGGATAGTAATTAGGCCCCAAGAAAGGGTGAGCAATATTTGTCCAAAGAAAGGAAGAAACTTTGGTCTCTACCTGTGTTCATACTTCTTGAATATTTCCTATAGTGAGATGGGAGTTTCCTTATTTGTTTTGTTCTTCTTTCACTTCTATTAATACATCTTGAGTGCTCTTCTTCCCTACCCTACCTCTCTGACTTTTCTCCAAGTTGAATGTTGTCATAGTCAGAGATTGCACTACTGAAGTTCTCTCTCCTCCCTGTGAAAGCTAAAGCCTCATCAATGGGTTTTGGATGCTCTTCTCTTCTTGTTCTTTCCTATGTATTTTCCTTATTCATTCCTCTTTCTCATCTCTTGCTAAGTACATTTTTGTTTCTCCTCATCTCTTCTTTTTTTTTTTTAAGAGAGGTTTTTGCTATAGGGCACGTGTGCTCGCCAGACAGACAGAGAGAGACATAGAGACAGAAAGCGAGAAATCAACCCCCAGGGGGGATGGCCACACCACAATCCCTTCTCCTCCACTCTCCTCTTGGGATCTTGGGCACGACGCACACGCACCCGGCATGAGTTCTAAGCCACCGGGTCCGGGACATGAACCGTGGTCAACTACGTGGGAGACCAGCAACATAGCCATTACGCTAACTGCTGGTTCCCCTCATCTCTTCTTTTGATCTGGTACTACCACCACCCCCCCCCCCACCTACAGAAACTTAATTGACCTCCTAGGTTATTTGCAGCCACTTTGGGAGACAGAGGACAGAGATAATGAGATAGGAGAGAAGAAAAAGATCTGTGCTTGGAGCCACAAACAGCCCAGTCCTCAGCTCAACCCAGTTGCTGCATATTAAATTACCAGGCAGTAGATGTAGAACAAAATCCCAATAAAAAATAAGTTTTAGGGACTAGCAGGTGGCATAGTGGTTAAGGTGCTGGACTTCCACCTGGTCAACCATGGTTCAAGTCCCAGACCTGGCAGCTTGAAACTCACACTGGGCATGTGTGCATGCATGTCCAAAATCCCAAGAGGTGAATGGAGGAAAAGGAATTATGGTGTGACCATCTCCCTGGGAGGTGATTTCTCACTTTCTGTCTCTCTGTCTCTCTCTATCTGTCCTTAGCAAGAATCCATAAAAAATAACTATATACATGAATGTGTGTGTGTGAGTATATATACATATATATTTTTTCCGTAGAGAGTGTGCACTTGCTGGAGAGAGACAGTGAGAGGGAAAGTAAGTAAGAAATCACCTCCTAGGAGGTATGGCTATACCACAATTTCCTCCACATTTTCCTCCTGGGGTTTTGGACATGCATGCACATGTGCCCTGCATGATTTTTAAACAGCCATGTCCACAACTTTAACCATGGTCAACCACATAGGAGTCCAGCACCTTAACTTCTATGCCACCTGCTGGCCCCATGAACTGTATTTTTTAAATGTCAGGCAACCAAAGAGCAGCAGGAGCACTCTAAATACCTACCATGAGACAAAGACCAGCCTTCTGCACCCCAGATTGGGGCTGAGAACTGAGAGAGATGTCAGTATGTCCTTCATTGTTCTGAATTGTCCAAATAAGGCATGCCCAATAGTTGCACTTCTCTCCCCTCGAGTAGGACACTAAACAAAACCTCTCCCTGCAATACCCTCACCCTGATGCCAAAGACTTACAACTTTTGGGGGACTGATGGGCATCAAAATCTTATTAATTTTAAAATTATGTACAAAGCATTGGATATCTGTGTACAAAAATAAGCAATAAGCCTCAACCCTTATCTCATACCATATACAAAAATTAATTCAAACTGGGTAATTGGCCTAAATGTGAGAGCTTTTAAAACTATAGAGAAGTCTTGGGACCAGCAGTTAATGTAATGGCTATGTCGCTGGACTCCCATGTAGTCAACTGCGGTTCAAGTCCCGGACCCAGTGGTTTAAACTCATGCCGGGTGTGTGTGTGTGTGTGCCCAAGATCCCAAGAGAAGAATGGAGGAGAAGGGATTGCAGCATGGCCATCCCCCCTGGAGGATAATTTCTCGCTTTCTGTCTCTGTCTCCCTGGTGAGTGCATACACCCTATAGCAAAAACCTCTCAAAAAAAAGAGAAAAAAAAAAAACTATAGAGGAGTCTTAGAGGAAAACATGAATAAATTTTCATTATCTTAAGCTAGACACAAATTTTCTTACATCCGACAATAAAAGCATAAGTAACAAAAGAAAAAATAGAATAATTAAACCCCATCAAAATGTACTGAGTCAGAGAAGAAATACTTAATAGATGTAAGAATGTAAAGTTCACCATTGAAATGATATATATTGTAATATCCTTGATTTGACTGTCACATACTGCATGCATATTTTGAAAAACCATAATGTGTGATATAGAGATTTAAGACTATTAAATGTAAATAAGAAATCATAAAATTAAAACATTAAATGCTAATTCAAAAAATTCTGCTTGGTGTGCCAACAATTTATTGAGTTATCTGAAAAGTCATAACATATTTTTCTCTTTCTCTATGCAAAAATGCATCATGACTTTCCCAACAACCCACTAGAAAACTTTGATAAAATGCACATCTGCCTAGAAATTGTCAAAACAGACTCAAGAAGAAATGGAAAATCTGAACAGATCTATAGCAATGAAAACAATTGAATCAATAATAAAAGCAAGTGACAGAATGGGAGAAATATTTGCAAATCCTATATCTGATAAGGAATCTATATCCAAAGTAATGAACTTTCATAACTCAACAATAAAATGACAAATAACCCAATTGAAAATGGGCAAAAGATTTAAAAAGATTTCTCAAAAAATATATTTTTTTTTTTTGCCATAGGGCACATGTGTTCGCCAGAAAGACAAAGAGAGACAAAGAGACAGAAAGCGAGAAATCACCCCCAGGAGGGATGGCCGCGCCACAATCCCTTCTCCTCTATTCTCCTCTTGGGATCTTGGGCACACACGCACATGTGCCCGGTGTGAGTTTTAAGTCACTGGGTCCAGGACTCGAACTGTGGTTGACTACATTGGAGTCCAGCAACATAGCCGTTACGCTAACTGTTGGTCCCCCAAAATAAATTGTAATGGCTAATTAGCACATTAAAAAATATTCAACATCACTAGTCATTAGGGAAATGCAAATCAAAACCACAGTGAGATACCATTTCAGACTACTAAGATGGCAATAATAAAGCAAAGAAAATCTGAAAAATAGCAAATATTGACAAGATGTGGAGAAATTTGAAACTTCATACATCGTTGGTAGAAATGTAAAATAATTCGTGAAGCATTCCATATTTTTTTAAATGTAAAATTGTTTAATCTCTTTGGAAAATAGTGTGGCAGTTCTTAAAAATTATACATAGCATTATCATATGAGCCAGCAATTCCACTCCTAGGTATATACCCAAAAGAAATCAAAACATGTTCACAAAATATGTGTACATGAATGTTCATAGCAGCATTATTTATAATAGCCAAAAGGCAGAAACAGCCCAAATGTCTAGCAACAAATGAACAAACAAAATGTGATAAATCCATAAAAGGAATATTATTTACCTTTATGAGATAGTCAAGTCTGTAAAATATTTTCAGATTCCTCCTTACTCTGACTCTAGGGATCATTGACTACTTACTCCCCCATGCTCCACAGTACTCCATACATGTGTCTATAATGTTTTGCTGTACTTATTTATGAGAAGTGAAACCATCTAGCACCACAGTTTACTGTCTAGATTAACATGACTTTACTATTCTACTGTCTTCTCCCATATAATTCTATTATTCCAGGAGACTTTTTGCCTAAAAAGATGAAACTTGCAAATAAATTTTAAACTTGCATCTAAATTAAATTTAATATAATTTTTATACCTCTGTGTTGCCATTCTCATTAAAGAGCATAGAACTTGGAGTCAAGAAGCTTGGTTTCTAGTCCTGGTTTGGTCAATTTTTGGCACTTCACCATGATGTCTGTACTTTTCTCTATCATCTTTAAAGTGAGAGTAGGGGATGTCAAAGCATCACTCTCATTCTAATAGTCTTGATGTTTGATCTGAGCTAGATATACAAGAGAACAGCAGAGGGCGTCATTATATAAATGGTAGATTCCAAATAAACAAGCTTTTTCAGACTGCAATGGATCTGTAAAATCAACTTTATGCTTTTATATTTTATAAGCGAACAGGTAAATTTACATATGGATTTTAAAATACGTGACTTTTCCTCACCATAATTATGTCATCTGGACAGGAGCTAGATTATGTCACTTTATGGATAATAAAACAAGTTCTGTGAAGGTAGCAGTGTTTCTAGGCCCATAAAGCTAGTAAAAAGCAAAGATAGGACTAGAGCTGGGTCTTTTAATCACCTTTTTCAATTCACTGGCTTGAAAGTTGACCTGAAAATAACATAAAGAGGCTTGGAATGGTTTAGTTAAAAATCAAAGACGTCCACTCTTTTCTGTATGGTGAAAGATTACTAACTTTTCTATGTTTTTCTATGCAAAAAATGTGTCATGACTTTCCCGATGACCTGATATATATCATAAAGATGTACAAAAGAAGATGGCTTCTTTATTTATTATAACTGGTGTAATCTTGTTTTGGAGCTCTCTATCCCTGTAGGTTGTATAGAGGAAGGTTTACAGATCTGCCTAGAAATTGGATGGATAGCCAGTTCTCTGTGCCATCCCTCTCTGCTTGCCTCTGCTGGTCTTTGCTGCATGATCTGGTCTGGTCTTATTTCTGGACTGACATGCAATGTGGTAAGTGGTTCCATCTGTCTTTTTGATATAAAATACCATCTGCTGTCTTCTGATTATTCCATCCATTTTAGATATGGAGGATCCTACATCAGTGGGCTTTTCCAATTTCTAAACTTCTGTTGGTTCAGTGGTCCTAGCAGTATCTCCAAGTCTCTTTCCTGGGACACATGATAAGTGGGTCTTTCGAGGTTTTCAAGAATCAGATGCCAAGGTGGGTTTAGATGTGCAAGATATCTGTCAGGAAAAAATACTTATGAAGGATAAAAGGGAAGGATCAGGAGCAGGCAGGGAGAATCTTCACACCCCAGTGCAGGTTTGACATGTACAAATTGAGAGATAGAAATGAAGATGGGGAAGAAAGACTTCAGACTGCATGGCACTGTTGAAATAGGTTGATGGAAAATCTGTAAGTCAAAGTCACTCATTGGTTGAATCCTGTATCCCCCAGGAATCAGCCAGCACTAGTATAACCGTCATACTCAGTTGCTGGCTAGGAGCCTCCAGAGAGAAGTACGGTTTTGGTGCAAACTTGGCTATGTCTCCTAGGGGATTTCAGCTAGGGTAGTCAATTATGTTTCCTACAAGGCGTTCTCTGGAAGAGGCTCTGAGAAGAACATTTTCATAGCTACCACTACAGAGAAAACAAACAAACACATAAACTAAACATAGAATATATTAAGGGATTTTTAAAAATTTGTGAAAGCAGAATTAAAATATAAGTTTATTTTAATGCAAAAAAAATCTTGAAATTCATGCAGAGCTTTTTCATAATGGCATTTTCCATGTACTTTTTGAAGACACCACCTCCCCACTCACTCCATGTATCAGATAGTGCTAGAAATAAAATATAAATCAAGGTAAGGCCATAAAACGTGACTTGTTGGGACCAGCAAGTGGTGTAATGGTTGAGAAGCTGGACATCCACATGCCAACCACGTTTTGAGTCCTGGACCTGTCGGCTTGAAACTCACACTGGACATGTGTTCCCAAAATCCCTAGAGGAAAATGGAGGAGAAGGGATTGTGGCATGGCCATCCCACCTAGGAGGTGATTACTTGCTTTACCTCTCTCTGTTTCTCTGGCGAGCACACGTATTCTATAGCAAAAATCTCCCTTAAAAAAAAATTGACTTGTTTAGAAGAATGAAGGGAACATTTACTTTCAGTAAAATGATCATAGAAAGCCTTTCTGAGAGGTGATATTTGAGCAGAGGCCTGATTAAAGAAGGAAACAGTCCATGCGAAAGTTTGAGAAGAGAATATTCCAGGTGGAGGAAGTAGTTAGTGAAAAGACCTTAAGGCAGGAATGAGGTTGGTGGACTGGAGGAACAAAAAGAAGACCAATGTGTCTATAACAAAATAAGGAAGAAAGGGAAGTGGTGAGAGGTACAGTCAGATATAAGCCATGCCTAGCGGTCTGTGGTAAGCAGGTTGAATATTATTCTGTGATGGGAAGTCATCAGAGGGTTTTGAGCAGGAAAGGGACATGATCTATGTGTTTAAATCATCACTCTGCTTTGTGGGGAATTGACTAGGGTTATATGAGTGGATGGTCAGTTAGAAGAGGAGTTAGGAAGACTAGTTAGGGACTATTGTAGTGAATCTAGCAAGAAGAGACATTAGCATGACTAGGGTGATAGCAAAGAAAGTGGAAGATGGTTAGTTATGTTTTTGATATGTTTTAAAGATAATGCTGTCAGAACTTGTGGATGGAGGAGAAATAAGATATAAAGAGTGCAACCAGGGAAAATTCCTAGGTTTGGACTTTAAAATACTTGGCAAGATGAGTAAGGACTGGGGTAGGAATTTTTAGGTGGTGAAGTGGGAATCAAAGGTCTGTGTTACATCTTCATTAATATACTAAAAGCTATTAAATTATACATGCAAATGAGTGAATTGTATGGTATATAAATTATATACCAATAAGGCTGTTATCAAAAAAGAAAAAGAAAAGAAAGAAAAAGAAATGTGTGTTAGACCTGTTAGATGCCTCTTAGCAATCTAGAAAGCTGTTCAATATATGAATCTAAAGTTCAGGAGAGAGGTTAGAACTGAAGATATAAACTTGAAAATCACCAGCATGTTGATGACATTTGTTTTCAGTTATCTATTGCTGTGTTAAAAGACCCCAAAAACTTTGTAGCTTAAAGCAACAATGAATTATAATAATTTTTTCTGGTTCTGTGGGTTTCTCATAGTTCATGTAGCTGCAATTATATTGGAGCTCAGCTGGAGCTGGTATATGCATGTCTAGGGCTTTGATACTAGCTGTTGGCTGAGACATCTAAGTTCTCCTCCATATAGTCTCTCTCTCTCTCTCTCTCTCTCTCTCTCCCCCTCTCAATCTCTCCCCCTCTCTCTCTCTCTCTCTCTTTCTCTCTCTCTCTCCCCATGACAGCATGCTTCTGAGAAAACAAGCAGATGCTGCTAAACCTCTTTAGGCTTAGTCCCAGAATTGGCACATTCCAATTTCAATGCATTTTTTTCCACATTCTATGGGTCACAGCAAGTTACAAGGGTAGACCACATTCATGGAGGAAGAGAAACAGACTACATCTCTTGAAAGAAGGAACCATGTACATATACAATGGGAGGATTTATTGGTGGCCATCTTTGCAGAACAATATTTAAAGTCATGATATTAGATGAATCCGCTAGGAGTGAGTATAGAGGGATACAAGATCTGAGAATTGAAGTCTAGGATAGTCCAGTGGTGAGAAGCCAGAAAAGGAGACTGAGAAATAATAATCTATGAGGTGTAGGAAAACCAGTTACATAGACCTAGGTTCTCATTCTGGCTCTGCCGCTTGCTAACTGTGTTACTTTGGGTACATACTAGATCCTTGGTAAGTCTCTTGACCTTGGTAAGCCTGTTTTCTCATCCATAAATGAAGATAATATTAGTACCCACTTTTCTATCTATTTTCTTTATCACAAGACAAAAAAAAATACTTAAGTAAAAAAATAAAACTGTCCTTTGGACAAAACACAAGGGAGCCATTCATGATTTTGGAAAGTACAGTGTGGGGAGCAGAAGATTAAATGGCTGAGGGATGAACAGAAGCTTCTTCAAATAAGGTTGTCTATAAATAAAAGAAAAGTCAGGAACTAGAATGGAACAAAGCAAGAACCTTGAAGTTCTTTAAAAAGTACATATTTGAGCACATCTAAAATGCTGATGAGAAGGAGCTAGTAGCGAAGGAGTAGCTGAAATCATAAAAGATGGAAAGGATAAGAGATGGAATGTGGTTCCCAGTATATGAAAAGGATGACTTCCACATATGGGTGAAATGATTAAGTTTGGACAAGAAGCAGGATTCCCCTCCTATCAAATCAAGGCACAGAGATAAAGGAAGAGTGCAGATACAGATAAACTTATAGTCAGTATCAGTTTTCTTAATGAGTAGGAGAAAAAATGATCTATGACAGAGAGAGGATGGCAATGAGGCTGAAACTAACAAAAGTTGAAGAGTGTGAGGAACAAGAGGCTGCTGAGATATGTAAAATATCAAAGGATGGTTCCATGTCAAGGATTCAGTTGAATGAGTAGATCATGTGGCATCAACAAGCATGTTGATGTGGTTATCTTCAACAGAGCTCTGTAGTGCTGGGGAAAG
>NW_006204851.1:1863496-1877211 GCF_000334495.1 Tupaia belangeri chinensis
AAAGAGTAAAGATGGCAAGATGGGGTGGAATGATCCAAGGTTGAGTTTTAGAGTAGTTGTTTTGCCAATTTTCATGCTGTCTTTTAGAAAGACTAAAAATGAGAAATTAGGTAGTAGGTCTTTACTGAGCTGAAATTCATATTCTTGGTAATAACCAGTGACCTAGAAATGTGTAAGATCTAATTAAACGGGAACTGAACATTTCTGAACACTTACCACTTACCAAGGCCACAGATAATTAAGTGCTTTTTCTTCTTTTAAATCTTAAGACTACCATGAAAGGCAGGTAGAATTATCTTTGTTTTATAAGTAAAAACAATCTAGACTCACATAAGTTAAGGAAGTTGTCTGAGCCTGATTTTTCTTGTTGTGCTTCCTTGGGAATGTGAAGGCAGGCTAGATATTGATGGGGAAAAGTACACATTGGGGCATGATTAGCTTTATGACATTATTTTGAGTCTCTACACATACTGCATGTTTGCTGTTCCTCTGGGAAATAACAGAAAGGAGGCCAATCAGCAGGGCTCTTTCTTCCTGCATGAAGGGAATGCACTCATTTATAATTCTGCCTTTTAAGATGCCAGTATTGCTGCTCAGAGACTCCACTCAGCTTTACTCTCATTTTCATTATATTTTCTTGTAGAAGACTG
This sequence comes from Tupaia belangeri chinensis, assembly GCF_000334495.1. Classification (NCBI taxonomy): domain Eukaryota; kingdom Metazoa; phylum Chordata; class Mammalia; order Scandentia; family Tupaiidae; genus Tupaia; species Tupaia belangeri. The sequence goes on from NW_006204851.1 coordinate 1,864,147, forward strand.
CCTCTTCTTTTGCCAGCCTTAATCCAAACCCTGTCTTTTTAAACCTCATTTAATGGCTTCTCCAATTCCCTTTATGGAATGGTCTCTCTTAAATTTCCTTTTGACTAGGATCAGGATGAAATTCCTTACTGATATATCTTTATATCTGTTTAATAATGTCAGTGTTTCTTTCCAGCTTCCTGACTTAATTACAGAGAGAGCCACTCACATTTCAGAGACAGAGAAATGAAGACACAATGTCAACCATGACTAGGTTTTGGGGATGTTTGCTAATACTAGATCTCGGGTAACTGAAAAACCTGAGTTAACTTGCTGCTGGAGTATGCCTTCATCTTTAATGCAAGGGTGATAGTCAAAATAGGTTACCACTTAAATGTTCCTGCAGTAACCAAGTAGAACAGACAATGGCTTAGTCCTGGAGTTGAGTCCTTGAAGACCCTTGCTGAGTCAGGCTTTAACTCTCTAGTTGCTAAATCATGGGAAGTGTAGAGCAGGGCAGAAGGGGATGGGTGAGGCAGGGAGGTATGCAGAGGTCTTAAGCTGTAGCCTCTTATCAACCAGTATGAAAGGATTTAAAGAATTTAACAACTAGAATAGCCTCACTGGAACAGACTTACTGAATGTCAGTATCATCTTACTGGCTATAAATACTATCTAGGGTTGTTTATGGTCAGGAATGCTGCCTAGAGGTGTTTATGATCAGAAGGCAAATAGTTAATGCTTTTCTTCTAAAAACTGAAAGACATTAAAAAATTGTAGATTTTTTTCTCCTTTATACACCATGGCGACATTAAGTGATTACATGGCTTTTTGGGGGGATTGTTCATAGTTCCCTTATATCTATTCTCTCTGTCTTCCAAGTAAAAGGATTATTATCTGGCACTTGGCCTCCTAGGCAAAGAGCACATTCCTTAAGTTTGCTTGCAGCTGGTTGTGGTCATGTGACTAAGGTATTGGCAATGGAATGCAGCTAGAAGAGATTATGAAGAACCTACTGGTCATACCAAACTTTTAAGAGAAGAGGATATCTCCTTCTTTTCCTGCTTCCTTCATCTTACTGTTTGATTCTTGGACATTGTGGAGACCCATTTTGATCTGCATAGACAAGGAAAATACTTTAAGATTGATTGGTATACAGGATAAGAGTCTGGATGCCTAAATAACCTCATGCAGGGGAGCTCTGGTGCAGCCATACAATCCTAGAATACCTACCTTCAGACTATAACATGAGAGAAACATAAACTTCTATTCATTAAAGTCATTTTTACCTTGAGTCTCTGTTACAAACAGCCATAACTATATCCAACCACAGGAATATTTTATGGGTTTCTCTCTTTGCTACTCTTTTGATTCACCTGATCCCCATATATGTAAATGTATTTCTTTATAATTACCAAATCAAAGGGAAATTATACTAGAAAAACAGTTATTGAGATCTGATATTATTTAAGAGTCCATTATAGCTTCCCATTGAATAATGGTAAGAAGACTGATTCTTTTTCCACTCAATATGATTCCCAAGGCAGACGTAAGTTACTCTCAGAGGTTATAATGGTCATTTAGATGACACCAGCTACCTCTTTTGTGTACTGATATGAACATGCCACCCTGAAGTGGAATAGAACATACCTTGACCTTACTCTTTAGTCTTTAGTTCAAGCAAGGAAAGATTCATATTCCCCTTCAGCCTTAGTTTTTTCATGAGAAAAAGGTGCCAGGATATAGCACAGAGAGTATTGGAAGAGGAAGGGACCATTAGTTCAACAAGCCAGGTCATGTTAGCCCTGGGGCTTGGGTCATAATCCTGAAAGACAATCTTATGCCATAATCCTGTATGAAATCCCAGAAGATCAAAATCCTTAGATATTTATTTACATTTTTAAATTTATTTACATTTTTAGAAGGGTATTTATTTGAGAAAGCACAACAGAACATTTCATAGGCGACTTCACATACTTGATACAATGAAATAGGTAACAATAGCACATACTTTTGCAAATATAAAACTGGATACACTACAGACAGTTGCACAGGTATCACCATTATGAGCAGGTAGATGGTATTCATAAAGTAATATGTTAAAAAGCAAAATGTATAAATACATATCACTATGGTTTGTAATTGTGTGCACCCAGCTTTATAATTGCAGTCACCTGAAATGCCATGACAGATCCAAGTCTTTTGATGAGCTGGACCAAATCCCACTGCATATGAAGTCCCTGAAGAACTTGAGAAATTTTACCTTTTATACATGCAGATATAGAAAAAAAGGACATCTTTTCATTTATTGAGGAAGTTTCAATGTGTCTGCACACAAAGCCAACATTGCAACAGTGCACTTTCATGAAGTCAAATTTGCACCGAAAAAATGCATGAAATGAATTAGGATTCTGTAAAAGTCTTTACACAGTTTATAGCTCCAGTACTGGAAGTGACACAAAGATAAAAGAGATAGCATAGGGAACTGCAAAGAAAACGTTGACAATTTAAAATAGCAGAGAAAAAAAAAACTAAAAGAGGAAAAATAACAAGCAACACCCCCATCCAAAAAATAAACACAACTAAAAAGAAAATTTTAACATATGAAAAAGTATATTACAAAGATAAATTATGGGCAGTTGTGCAGAGGTAGTCCATAAGAGCTTGCTGACTTTCATAATTTCAGTTTAGGGGAATGTACTCTTTCAGAATTATGACTTTTAGGATTTTAGATATTAGAGATTTTAGACTATGGATTTTGATTTTTCAGAATTTCAACATTCAGGAGTATGGTATTCAAGAGTGTGTCTGCTGGGATTATGATTGGCACCATTAGCCCTGGGGATCATTTAAGAAATAAAACAATTGAAATGAAATGTCTGTTTGCTCAAATTGGGCAGTAGGACGAATGATTCTATACATTAAATAGTAACCTGATATCTACTAGACTTAATGCTTACTTTGCTGCAAAGAAGCTGCTTGTTCCCTAAAATAATTATCATAAATCACACTTGGCAGAACTGAAAAAAACAATCAGACCATAATCTTCATTCTCTCATTGTTAAATGTAAGCTATATGGAAGAAAGAAAGAAAGAAATGAAAGAAAGAAAGAAAGAAAGAAAGAAAGAAAGAAAGAAAGAAAGAAAGAAAGAAAGAAAGAAAGAAAGAAGAAAGAAAGAGAAATGTTTAACATTTTAAAGAAAGGAATTTTAGGCCAACAGATGGTATAGCAGTTATATCACTGGACTCCCACATGGCTAACCACAGTTCAAGTCCCAGACCCAGTGACTTGAAACTAGTGCCAGGCATGTGTGCATGTGTACCAAAGATCCTAGGAGGAGAATGCAGAAGAAGGAACTGCAGCATGGCCATCCTCCCCAGGGGGGTGTTTTCTCACTTTCCCTCTCACTGTCTCTGTTTCTCTGTCTGGTGAGCACACACACCCTAAGGCAAAACCCTCTACAAAACAAAACAAAACAAAAGCCAAAAAAAAGAATTTAAGCTGCAGTTCCAGAATTATTTACCAAGACTTTATTGTAATGTTCCAGCCAGAAATTATGATTTTTATCAACCAAGTATACAGCATCATAGGGAAGGAACTTGGCTCCCACGTAACCACGACAAACATTTTCCAATTTTCTTAACGCCGAGCATAGAGCATGTGTACATGTGTGATCTTACTTAATTTTCACAACAACCCTGTGAGGTAGAAACTATTATCTCCATCTTTCAGATGGTGAACTTGAGGCATGCACTAGTTAGACAATCTTAAAATTACCTCCAACTCATATTGTGAAAGAGCCAAGACTTGAACCCAGGCCTGTCTTCCTCCAAAGTATAGGCTGAAAGTTAGGTTCTGTGCCTGGAGTTAATTTGTGGAGGACATGAAAGGGGGAAAAACTGCCTTTTTGGTTGGTTCACCTCTCAAGCTCTGAAGCTTGGAATAAACAGTTAATGTGGGGCCTGTTTGTACAAAAATACTCAGTTTCTCATGATTTTTGAGACCTGGCTGGTATTTGTCAAGGTTGGTATTTTAGCTTTAGTGAGGCTATTGACCGGCTATAAAAAGTACAAAAATCTTGCAACATGATTGAGGAGAAGCCAAATGTCTGAATAATCCACAATTTAGATCATCAGCTACTCTAGAAGGAAAAATTATTGTATTTCCAGTTGTTTTGAGTACATCATGGGGAAAAAGATATTGGATTAATGGAAATTTCATTCCAGGAAACAGTTTTACTTCTAGGCACAAGGTTTGCTTATACATTTTCCAGAAAGTATTCTTCTCCTTTTAAAGTTGTCTACAGGGTCTCTAAACTATCTTTTCAGCATGTCTTGTAATTCCCTACAATCAAAAAAACCCTACACTCTCATCTGAAAATAAAGACTGAGAATCAAGTTTTAACAGCAACACTAAACACCAGGATAGGAAGGGAAATAAGCCTCTTTTGTATTTTTGTTTCAAGGCAAGAACTTCTGTCCACCCAAGATGGAATTGGGACCTTGGCCACGGGAACTTGGACAAAGTGTGCTTCGTTACAGACTTGGGAACTAGGAACAGGAAGGGCCAGAGTAACAGCAACACTAAACACCAGGATAGGAAGGGAAATAAGCCTCTTTTGTATTTTTGTTTCAAGGCAAGAACTTCTGTCCACCCAAGATGGAATTGGGACCTTGGCCACGGGAACTTGGACAAAGTGTGCTTCGTTACAGACTTGGGAACTAGGAACAGGAAGGGCCAGAGTGAGCAGACTAGGCTTTTTTCCTCTAAAGATCTATTGTTTGGGTGCTTAGTTCAGCCTAGTGATTTAACAACAAATAACAGAGAAGGAAAAGGTCCCTGAGGGAGGCATGATGGAGAGTGAAGAGAGACTGAGTTTATAAGACAAGCCTCTGGGGCAACAATCAACTCCTATACATATTCACCCTCACACACACATGCTGAGCCAGAGCGTGGTGATGAATATACAGCTCCTGCCGTTCAGTACTACAGACCCATTAAACAAGGGAGGAAATTATAAACACCAATGATCAAGTTAAACAAAAATATCATTCATTCATTAATCAAGCAAACATTTGTTGAGTGCTATTCCAGTTGTTCTTTAACCATAGCGTGCATCAGAATTTCTTTTCCCAGCCAGTCTGCTGTCATGCAATGACTGCCTATTATCAACCTCTCTAAATATGGTTGCTCTGTAGTTAAAATTCACTGAAAGTCTAGGATTGGATACAATGTTATTAGTTTATTTGGTGCATCAATTAAGATACTCTTGGTGGGGCCAGGCAGTAGTGCAGTAGTCATGCAACTGGACCCACATGAGGAAATCCTAGGTTTGTGTCCTGGGATCTCCATGAGCATATGACAGATATGCACATGTATCCCCATAATCTGAGCTATCTGAGACTCGGGTTGTACAGTGGTATGAGGACCAAGTTGGGTTGCTCCCTCATGTCATAGAAGAAAGAAATCACTTTAGAAATATGTTCTTTTCAAAAAAAAATTTGGAGAGGTTTTTGCTATAGAGTGTGTGCTTGACAGAGAGAGAGACAGAAAGCAAGAAATCACCCCCCAGGGGGAATGGCCACACCACAATCCCTTCTTTTCCATTCTCCTCTCGGGATCTTGGGCATGCACGCACACGCGCCCATTGTGAGTTTAAGTCACCGAGTCCGGGACTTGAACTGTAGTCAACTACATGGGAGCCCAGCAATGTAGCCATTATGTCATCTACTGGTCCCTAGAAATATGTTCTTTGCTATAAATAACAGAAAACTTAACTTAAACTGACTTAAACAGCATGGTAGTGCATTCATTTCTTATTGCTGTTGTAACAAATTACTACAAGCCACAATCTCATCTTAAAAATAATGACAGGAAAACCAGCCTTAACCACAGCGTACATCAGAATTTCTTAAGTCTAAAGGCTTACAACAACACAAATTTATTAACTTAGAGTTCTCAAGGTCACAAATCTGATGTGGAGCATCCAGAACTAAAATCAAGGTGTTGATAGATCTGCATTCCTTCTAGAAACTCTATGGGAAATTTCACTATCTATGCTTTTTAGCGTCTAGAGGCTGCTCACAGTCCTTGACTCATATTCCTGCATCACTCCAACCTCTGTTTTCATTGTTACATCTCTCTGACTGACCCTCCTGTGTCCCTGTTATGAGGACCTTTGTGATTATATTAGGCCCATCTGGATAATTTTCTGATCTCAGGATTACTGAGTTAATCATATCCACAAAGTCCTTTTGGCCATGTAAGAGAGTGTATTCACAGATTTCAGGGATTAGGACATGGACAGTTTGGTAGGACTTCATTCTCTCTACTCTGGGTAGTTTACTGTATCACATAGCTGGGAGTCCAAATTTAGAGCAGACTTCAGAGTTGATTGATTCAGTTATTCAAAAATGTCATCAAGTACAAACCAACAACAACAAAAAAACTTGAAAATACATAAATGGCCAAAAACCACATGAAAAGATTCTCAATATTACCCGTCAATAGGGAAACGCAAATCAAAACTGCAATAAAATACCACCTTATCCTCATTAAGATGGCCATTATCCAAAAAGAAAAAGAAAGGAAGGGAAAAAAAACATCAAATGTTGGTGAGGAAACAGAGAAATTGAAACCCTTGTGTATTACCAGTGGGAATGTAAAAAGGTGCAGCCAATGTGAAAATGGTATGGTGATTTACTTAAAAATTAAAAATAGAATTACTATCTGATCCAGCAATTCAATGCCTCTCTGGGTAAATACACAAAAAAAAAATTGCAAGGAAGTACTCGAACAAATTTGTGCACACATAACTCAAAGCAGCATTATTCAGAATAGCCAAAAGGTCTACGTGTTCATCAACAGATGAAGATATAAACAAAATGTTGTATATCAACGAAATAGAATATTATCCAGCCTTCAAAATAACTGAAATATGGATACATGCTACAACATGGATGAACCTTAAAGGCTCTATGCTGAATAAAATAAGCCAGTATCAAAGAGCAAATATTGTATGATTCCTCTTATATGAGATGACTAGTATAGTCAAATCTATAGAGACAGAAAGAAGAATGGTGGTTGCCAGGAGTTGGGGGAGGGAAAAATGGAAGAGTTATTGTTTAATGGGTGAAGTTTCAGTTGAGAAAGATGGAAAAGTTCTAGATATGGGTGGCAGTAATCATTGCACAATAATTTGAATACACTTAATACCACTGAACTTTATGGTTAAAAATAGTTAAGATGGTAAATTCTGTTATGTGTGTATATACACACTAGGTGACATCTAAGACTTTATTCTTTACTAAAATAATTTGCTTCTTTGCAAATGAATGATATTAACCTGTTGTCTTCAACCCCATAAGTAGTTTTATCCTTTTGAATGTTAGCCTCAGGATAACTTCCTGAAAGTGGAGATGATGTTTGCATGTTTGCAGACTCTTCCAGTTGTAGCATGTATCAAAATTTCAGTTATTTTGAAGGCTGGATAATATTCACAATCCCTTCTGCAGTATCCTCTAGTATGATTTCAAGTCACTGGGACTCAAACTGCACAGTCTGCCATGTAGGATTCAGCTCCTTAACCTTCATACCACCTGCTGGCCCTTGTTCTGTATATTTTAATACAATGAAAAGAATGTTACCAGGGACTCAGATTCTTTCCATTACTGCACTCTGTTATCCAGAGTATCAGATTCTATCTAAGGCTAGATTTTCCTCATGATCATGAAAGTGTTGTTAACAGCAATAAGAACCACCTGTTTTCTTGCTCATAACTGGAGGAAAACCTATCTTCTAAAAGCAAGAACAGTGTCCCAAAACCTCCTAATAAACTTTTTATTGAATTTCAGGCAGATTGAATATCTGAACCGTAGCTGGCAAAAAGAGATGGATTTGTCATTAGACCATTCTGGCTTGCCTCTGGAGCTGAGATCATTTCCCCAACTTGCATTGCTTCAATTCAATGGGAGAGGGATGGAATGAGTCCTGGGGAGTCAATCACAATGACCATCACTTCCACTTTGCAACTTTTGTAGCAACCTCAACTGAAAATGCACAGATTCAGGTGCAAAATCTCCAGGCAAAATGCAAGTCACTTCCAATCCCTTTCCAGCTGTCCCATCCAATGCCTGCAATATTCTCCTATACTTCAGTTCTGATGCTTCTTAATATCTCATTTAATAGCAAAAAAAAATTGTCATATCTATGAGGGACATAGGGATGGAGAAGGCATCAGAAGGAGGTATTTATATTTGCATCAATATCACCTGGGAAGTACCACAGAAGTAGGGATTCCTGGACTTAACCCGCAATATGCTGAATCACAACCTTCAATCAAGATTAAATTAAAATTGCTATTTCCCTTTTATAAATGTTCATGTTCATAGGTGCCCTAGGTAATTCTGGTGCTTATCCATGGGATACGCTTTGAGAAGCTCTGGCTATATCTTTGCTGAGAATGGTCCCAGGTGCTATGGGTAGAGCAATGAAGATGATATGGGTCATACTCTGGGAGAACTTACAGTTATTTAAGAGAACAGATGCTAAAATAATTATGGCAACCTAACAGGTACTGTAGTAGAGGTATGAACAGAATTCCAAGAGGCTGATACTGTCTACAGGAGTCAAGAAAAATTTCACAGAGTTTTTGGTATAATGGGGTAAATTTAGAAGGGTGCTTCTAACACTGAAAAAAAGAAAGAGGGGAACCAGCAGTTGGCGTAATGGCTATGTCGCTGGACTGCCACGTAGTCGACCACGGTTCACGTCCCGGACTCGGTGGCTTAGAACTCACGCTGGGTGCGTGTGCGTGCGTGCCCAAGATCCTGAGAGGAGAATGGAGGAGAAGGGATTGCGGCATGACCATCCCCCCGGGGGGTGATTTCTCGCTTTCTGTCTCTATGTCTCTGTCTGTCTGGCGAGCGCACGCACCCTATAGCGAAAACCTCTCCAAAAAAACAAAAAAAAAAAAAAAAGAAAGAAAGAGAAAGGGAAGTAGGGAAGCAGACAAAGAGAGAAATAATTTTAAAAATCAGGTTATCAAACAAATCAGTGAGTCTGAGTTACATGAGTATGAGAAAGCAGAAATGGATTTGTGATTCCTTCATGGGATCTCAGGTCCCTAATTTCACTGTTTTATCATCTCATCTCACTGCTCTGAATGTGACTGCAGTGTTTAATAATACACAGTTTCACATATATATTTATATACAAGGTCACATAAACAAAACCATGGTTTAATACATTTTCAAAGATAGTTTGAGAATATGTAAAGTAGTAAAACCTTATATTGCCACCTTTAAACTGAATCCACATCCTAACCCTATTCTATCCAAGTACTTTAAACAACTGTTATAAAAAAGATATGGAAATTATCCGGTGGAAAAGTGGGAAGGGAAATTCCAAGGGGGACCCAAATTGGTAGATAAAGAAGTTACTTTATATTGGAGGTGGTAGGTGGCCTGGTGGTTAAAGTCCTGAACTCCCACATGATGGAACATGGTTTGAGTCCTGAACCTGGTGTCTTTCTCTCTCTCTCTCTGGTCAAATTGAAGAATAATGATGATAAAGTTAAATAAATAATTCTTTAAAAAATTAAATAGAAGTTTAAAAATAGTGAAGCTATTGAAAAGCATGGCACATTTGAGAAACAGCCAGTCAGAAGTTCAGCAGAAGGTGTATGAAACAATATGGCAGGAGAGATGATTATGCAACTCAAGTGGGGGAAGATAAAAAAAAAGCTAATAAAATTTTGGCCTTGAAATGGATGAAAATGAACATCATTGAAGGGGCTTAAATCAGTGAATGACAAGATCAGATGTGCATTTTGAAGAACTCATTTATTTTCCAGAGAGTAGCTACTTTGAAGCAGTGGAAACAAGACCTCTAAGAATTTCAGGAAGGCTCAGTCCAGTTCCATTTTACTATGACTCTTGATATAATAAAAAATACAGAAATGATTGTGTTTTTAAAATGGACACTTTAAACAAACGCACGTACACACACACACACACACACACACACACACATAATACTATTATCTCATTTGGAGATGTTGTAAATCTAGATCGGAAGCCTAGTCCACTTTCCATCCCTAAATTGTTTTATTTCCAGATGCTATCATGTTATAAAATCTTGACCAAGCAATTCAATCTCTCTATGCTTCAGTTTTTTGACAGTGAGAATAATAACTACTTATTCCTCTAACTAGGACAAAGTGAGATAGCGCATATACAGTGCCTGACATTCTTGGCTGATAAGAAAAATGTTAATATTTCTTCACAATCTTTATATATAATGAGCCTGTGCCCATCTGTACTTGTATAGGAACACCCAAACACAGCAACATGTGCACTTAGATAATACCTCCCTGAGACCAAGGCGGTAGGTATACCACACAATCCCAGTGCTTCTCCCTGCTTCTGATGAATCATCATCCCTGAAGAGAATATACCCTCTACCTCACATATCTACCCTTAAGCACCTTATGCCTGTGCATTCACCTTCGTATGTATGACTTAAGCCATCATCCTAGTCTCTCTCCTAAGAGTGTTTGCATACTAATCTTTATCTCTGATTGTTGAATTAAAGAATGCCCATTTCTATGTTAAAGAGATTTTAGGCATCCATTAATCTAAATCAAAAATCCTTCAGAAGTAAGAATTTTCTCATTGCTCCTGAGATTACATCTAGGAAGGTACTTATCTTCAAATGCTTTTGGTGTCCCTGACCTTTTCCCCTGCAAAGATCAGCATTCCCTTTGGGCTCAGTGTTTTTCTCTGGGGCACAGAGATCTGTAACTCACAGTAACAATTCCCTAGCTGCACAACAACAATAAATCACAGTGCTGCCGCAGGCTTCCAGCGTTCCTGTTAACTTTGCAGAGTCAAGTCATTGAGCTGGCAACCGCAGGGTGATTTAAGAACATAGCATCAGCTAAATGGGTCCCTGGGTCTGAGCCGACCTCCCAGAGCTCCAGACTCACCATTTACATGATCTTGTCACTTAGAATTTCTTGAGGGATGTTTATTTGTGTTAAAGAATTATTGATTTAATTTTATTTAGTATTATTATTAATAATTTGCTATAGGGTACAAGTGCTCACCAGAGAAAGAAAGAAGGAAAGGGAGAAAGCAAGCTGCCAGGTCTAAGACTGACTCCAGCACCTCAACCACCACGGTACCTGCTGGCCCCCTTTGGAGATGGTTTTTCAAAAGTTAGTTAAGGCCTAATTTGAAAAGAAACTTTCAAGGCTTATTTCACCACACTGTGGTAAAAAATCTTCAGCTATCATCATTATGTGCTGATAATAGATCATGATTGATTATGCCATGATTATATCCAAATCTCTTACCAATTGAAATGGCTAAATGGAAGGGGCCAGTAGATGGCATAATGATTAAGTCACTGCACTCCCACATGGCCAACTGTGGTTCAAGTCCTGAATCCAGAGGCTTAAAACTCACCCCGAGTATGTGTGTGTGCATGCCCAAAATCCCAAGGGGCAAAATAGAGGAGAAGGGATTGCGGCATGGCCTTCCCCCCTGGGGGTGATTTCTCTCTTTCTGTCTCTCTGTCTCTTTCTGTCTCTCCAGCAAGCTCACGCACCCTATAGCAAAAATATCTCTAAAAAAGAAATGGTAAAAGCTAAGGATAAAAATGCAAATGGCTACCAGTTCCCATTCACTTCTAATTGCCCATTTTCCCTTAAAAAAATGTTTCTGTTATTCTTTATAGCCTGCTCAGACATGAAATCCGAAGACCTTATTGCTTAAAAATACTGCATGATGATGGGACCAGCAGTTAGCGTAATGGCTGTGTTGCTGAACTCCCATGCAGTCAACCGCGGTTCGCGTCCTGGACCCGGTGGCTTAAAACTCACGCCGGGCGCGTGTGTGTGTGCCCAAGATCCCGAGAGGAGAATGGAGAAGGGATCATTGCGTGGCCATCCCCCCTGGGGGGTGATTTCTCGCTTTCTGTCTCTCTGTCTCTGTCTGGCTGGTGAGTGCACGCGCCCTATAGCAAAAACCTCTTAAAAAAAAAAAAATACTGCATGATGTAATTTTGTCCATCCCCACCACCTGTCAATAAATCTATACTTAAAATTGCCCCACATGACTGAGTATCTAATTATTTCCCAGTGATCCACTTCAGAATTTAACAATCTTTACTACTCCCAATGTTTTCAATATTTTTATCCCAGATATTTCCAGCTTCCATTTAATCTTCTGTAGTCTTCAGTGGAAGAAAAGTCTTCCCATTGATGTCTTTCAATTGTTAACTGGTAATATTTCATCCCTATGAGTTTCTTTTCTCCATAGTTTTCATTCTTCTAAATGTTTCTCACAAGCTCGTGTGTCAGGCTTTTGATCAAGACTGTTAATTTTCTTAAAGGTCTCTACAAATAATCTTTGTCTCTCATTGATTGAGTGAATGTGACCAACAATAAAAAAGAAAGAAAATTCAGAAAGATGAAGAATGATGAGTATAAAGGGATTTTCCCCATTTCTATTAGCTATACCATTGATGTTTCAAACGATATTTAGTGCTTTTTTGGTAGAATGTATGTAATACATATTCACAGTAGAAAAGATAGGAAATTATAAAGAAGGAAAATATGAATCTCCTGTAATCTGATCAACTAGCCCCAACGGTTAGTATTCCCTCTGTGTGAGTATGTGTATGTGTGTGTGTAGGCATGTATGTCTGTGTCTCCTCCAATTGGGGTCATATCATATTTGTAGTTTTGTATCTTGTTTTATATTTCATAGGCATTTTCTGTATTATTATCCACTATTCCAAAATATGACTTTTTAATGACGGGGTAATTTTCTACCTTATAGATGTACTTTAGCTCATTTCATCTTTCTATCAGTAGGCATTGAAATGGTCTAATTTGTTACCATTTATAAATACTACATGAATATCAATATATATATATGTTTGTGTGTGCATGCACACATGTGTGTATATATTTTTTTTGAGAGATTTTCACTGTAGGGTGCGTGCGCTCGCCAGACAGACAGAGAGAGACATAGAGACAGAAAGCGAGAAATCACCCCCCAGGGGGGATGGTCACGCC
>NW_006204851.1:1877431-1879445 GCF_000334495.1 Tupaia belangeri chinensis
TTGGGCACGCACGCACACGCGCCCGGCGTGAGTTTTTAAGCCACCGGGTCCGGGACACGAACCGCAGTCTACTACGTGGGAGTCCAGCGACATAGCCATTACGCTAACTGCTGGTTCCCCACATGTGTGTATATATTTCATTCCTTGACTCCCATAATACATGAATTCATGGATGATTCAGGCTTTTAGGCTTTCAGAACAGATTGCTGCATAATTTGCTATCAAATTAGAATATACACTTTGAATAACAAATAACCCATAGTTTTCAATTACAAATAGTTTATTTTTTAAAAGTTATTTCTTTGGAGCCAGCAGGTGCCATAGTGGTTAAGGCACTGGACTCCCACATGGTCAACTGCGGTTTGAGTCCCAGACTAGGTGGCTTGAAACTCATGTTGGGCACGTGTGCATGTATGCCCAAAATCCCAAGAGGAGAAGGGAGGAGAAGGGATTGCAGAGTGGCCATCCTCCCTGGAGTGGGGGGATGATTTCTTGCTTTCTGTCTCTCTGTGTCTCTCTCTGCCTCTGGTGTTAATGTGTGCCCCATAGCAAAAGTCTCTTTCTCAAAAAAAGAGAATTATTTATTTATGTATTTATATTTAAAAATTGTTATAGGACACATGAACTCACCAAAATGAGGCAGAGAGAGAGAGAGAAACTGAAAAAGCAAGTCACCAGGTCTGAGACTTGAACCACTGTCAGTCATGTGGGAATCCAGTGCCTTAACCACCATGCCACTTACAGACCCCATACAAATAGTTTCTTTCTTTTTTATTTTTATTTACTCATTCATTTATTTTAATTTGTCCAGAGAAAGACACAAAGACAGAGGGAGAGAGTGAGAAAGCAAGCCACGAGGTCCAGGACTCAAACCATGGTCAGTCATGTGGGTAGGTCCAGCACTTTAACCACCACACCACCTGCTGGCCCCCACAAATAGTTTCTTAACTACAGGATAAAGCTCCAATTCCTTAGCAGTCATCATAAGCCCATCTCTTACCATCCATGCCTGGAGTTGTATACTTCAGTTTTTCAGATAACTTCTAGTTACTTAACACACTCCATAGTGTTTAATACCTTCATATCATTGATTACATTGTTCTCTCTACCTAGAAAACATTTCTTATCTTTGTTTACCTTCCTAATCCTAAGCATTCCTTCAACATTTAGTTCAAGTGCTGCTCCCTTGGGCAATCTTTCTTAAATTCCCAGGTTTGGCTCAAGATAATTCCAATGTGCACCTGTGTGGCACCTTATTTGTCTTTGTAACACATTATATTGAAATATGCTTTGTTGCTATCTCTGCCACTAAACCATAGCATCCTGAGGACAGGAACCATGCCTAAGACATCTCCCAACATCTAGTAGGATGTCTAACATACAGTAAGTGCATTAACTGAGTTGAATAATGAATAATATTCTGTGTTCATGCCTATGCTTAATGCTTGTAGTATAGGGGAGAGTTATTGAATGAAATATCAAACCCAGAATCTAGGAGAGGAAATTGATTATGGAATATAAAGTTACAAGTAATTACAGTTTAATGCTACAAATTACTTTCGATTGATAGAGAAAGAATCAATCCTATTCAGAGCTGGGCAATGGTCTGATTCTTATGTTATTTGTTACTGCCTTATAAACAAAGGCATCTCAAAGAATCCCAGTGACCTTTGGTCAGTTAGTATCCAATATAGTATCATTTTTCAAATGTGGAGGGCATTGCATATGGAAGCCATCTTGAGAGCTCCGCCATCTTGAGAGCTCCGCCATCCGTGCGTTTGTCCCTTCTCTCACTCCCTCCCCCCAGGGGGAGGGAGTAAACAAAGGGGACCACAGACATACAGAGTGGAGACAGGATGAGGTGCTGACCAAGTCTCATTTATTAAGGAAGAATTGTGAGCTTATATGCAGGCTGGTGGGCACCGATTGGTTGCCCGAAATGCAAATGAGACAGAACAGTATGATCCAATCATTGATGTGGGTGGATCTCTCCCATTGCTTAGAAACCCAACTG
>NW_006204851.1:1879607-1880640 GCF_000334495.1 Tupaia belangeri chinensis
TTTGTCAAAGAGAGGAGAAAAGCCTGGGGGAACTGTGCTTGTCTTAGGTTGGAGTCATTTTCAGAGCTACATGTCCATCCTTACCTGTCATTGGAGAATCCCATTGTGATGATGGGTTTCCTGTCTTAGGTGGAAGGACTCTACAGCTATTGGGCTCAGACTCTCTTAATCATCTTTGGCTAACCGATTCAGCACCTCAGGCAGGAGCACAATTTAGGCTCCGCAGTACTCCATCTCTAGATTGTGGTAGTGGACTTGGATAGGCTGCATTTTTTATTGAATCAATTTGTTGTTTAAGGAATGCCATGAGCTTATTGAAAAGGACAGGTCCCAAAGAGCAAACAATCAGAAGGCCCAAAAGAGGACCAAGCAAGGGGAGTAAAAACGGGAGAAGTCCATTCCATGCGGTCCATAAGGTTGTTGGCAAGTTGTTTTCTATGTTGAAGAAGATCTTCTTGTAATTGATTTTGTCACGAACTATGCCAGACTTGTTGGCATAAAAGCAGCAGAGTTCCTGTAAAGCAAGACAAAGACCCCCCTGTTCTGCCAAGAGGAGGTCTAACCCACACCTATTTTGGAGTACTACCTCTGCAAGGGAATCCAATTGGTCCTGAATAAAGGTAACTGTGGAAGCCAACTCTTGGACATCAGAGATAAGGCCCTCAGTAATTTCTTTAAGGTGTAGAGAGTATCCTAATCCAGTGGAGCTGGCAGCTGTAGCTGCAGAGCTGCGCAAGGTGGCAAGAAGAGGGAAGAACTGTATAGCACATTTGGATCAACCAGGAATGAGGTCAAAAGTAGGAATGGGGACTGGTTCATCCCCTTTGGCATTTATTGCACAATACAAGAGGTTGATTTTGTTTCTGACCACCAATATTTTTTGTCCTGCAATTTTTTGCCATATGTTCGGGTCAACCACAATTGAAGCAATTGTCTCTATTGTTACAGTTAAGGAATTGGTGGACAGTATACCCTTGAAGGGCAGCAGCTATAGCCAATCCTTGTTGGTATGCCGACCCAATATCAGAACATA
>NW_006204851.1:1880681-1894872 GCF_000334495.1 Tupaia belangeri chinensis
AATTTCTCCTTGGCAAGAACCATTATCATTTTGGTATGCCAATTGTTTAACAAAATCGGTGCCTGCATCAGCACTGCCAAATATTCTCCCTGCTGCAGTAATTAACCAATGAACAAACTCAGAAAAAGGCTCGTCAGGCCCTTGTTTTATTTTGGTAAGGGAGGTACTTAAATCTCCTTTAGTCGGAACTTTTCTCCAAGCTTTCATGCCTGCCATATGAATTTGAGCAAATAGCTCTGGATCATATTGCATTTGAGTGTCACTAATTGTATAATTGCCTTCTCCCAATAACATATCTGCTGTCCAGCCATTGTTGGCCTGGGCATTACGGCATGCAGTCTCCCTACAACTTTCCACATATTCTGATTTCCAAAGTATGTAATCCCCTCCAGAGAGCATAGCACAAGCCAGTGTTTGCTAGTCCATTGGTGTAAGCCAATTGTCTGCCACCAATTCAACTATGGCTAAAGTATATGGAGCTGTAGCTCCATATTGAGCAACTTCTGTTTTAATTTCTTTTATGATTTTAAAGTCAAAGCCATTATGATGGCACCATGCTTGTCCTTGTTGATCTACAATCTCTTTACTGGAAAGGGTTCCTGTTCCTCAAAATTCATTAATGGTTGTGGTGTCTGAACTGGTTTAATTTTCATTCCAGGGGTAAATGTGGGCAGGTAACGATTTTGTGAGGAATCTGCACTTTTAGATTTACCCACTCTCAGTTTTTCTAATTGTGATATTAGGTCTTGACATTTCTTTTCTAATTGAATTTGTTATTCAAGTTGTTCAATTTTATTCAGAACCTCTTCCCTAGGATTGATAATCAGTATCACCAAAGGTGGTGTGGATGTGACTGAATTGTAAGATGGAGGTCGTTTTTTGAAAGGCGGCCATTTTAGATTATTGTACTTGGCGGCCTATGTTTCTAAAATTTCTTCTTCAGGTGGCCATTTTGTATTAATGTATCTGGCAGCTTGTGTTTCTAAAGTTTCTTCTTCAGAATCAGTTAATTGGTCATCTAAATGAACTTTAAGATCTACAAGAGATGGGTATAATTTTTTCTGGGGCTTTTTTAAGTTTGTAACTTCATCATTGATTCTCGGTTTTTTAATTTGTTTTGGCTTGATATCCGATTGTTTACTAAGATCTGTTACTTCTTCCTCACTGTCTAAAGAAATTAAGTCTTTTTGTTTTTTGATGCCAGGGTCTATTTTAGTTTTTATGGCATCTTCACTATCTGTCTGAGTTTTATTTTTTTGCATAATTTGTTCTCCCTCTGCAACAGCTGCCGCGATTTTAGAATCAGTTGGCTGGAACCTAATGATCTCATCTACTAGATTCCAATAAGAGAGGAAAGAAAGAAAGAAAGAAAGAAATTGTTTAATCTTAATTTTAACTCCATGTGTCTTGAGGGTTCAGTGAGCCCATGAACAAATAACTCATGTTTGCTCATTTCTTATCCCATAACTACCCTTATTACTTAGTAAGAAACCTTTGTTACTTACCGGGACGATTCTCTGCCGGCCTCTTCTATTTCTGGCTGGTCAGCTTTGCTTCTCTTTCGGTGCTCTTCTGGATCCCTTGTACCCAGGTCCCTGTTCGGGCGCCACAGGACAGTCGAACAGTCACCTGGGGGAGGGAGCAAACAAAGGGGACCACAGACACACAGAGTAGAGACAAGACCAGGTGCTGATCAAGTCTCATTTATTAAGGAAGAATTGAGAGCTTATATACAGGCTGTTGGGCACTGATTGGTTGCCCGAAATGCAAATGAGATAGAACAGTATGAACCAATCATTGATGTGGGTGGATCTCTCCCGTTGCCTAGAAACCCAACCACCCCACGGGGAGAATGGTTGGTCACATGATTTCTGAGAAATGATTTGCTCAATGAAGAAGTGAAACCTAATGGTTTCTAAGATGGCGGACAGCTCTCAAGATGGTGGAGCTCTCAAGGTGGCGGAGCTCTCATGATGGCGGAGCTCTCAAGATGGCTTCCATATGCAATGCCCTTCACATTCTAAGTTTATTTATTTATTTATTTCATGAGATGGAATGGGAGAAAGAGAGATAGACACCTCCAACACAGTTTTCACACCAAGATCCCCCTCAGCTTCAGCCTGCCAGATTACAGGTGTGTGCACATTACTTAGTGTATAGGAGGAGACCTTAGGACATGAACTTGGGACCTTCCCATGTGACTTCAGCATCATGGAGAATTGCATTATCACTGTACCACTGGAACTGGCCATTATATTCATTTGAACTTTAATGTGATTTCTACTGTTGTCTCTGAAATTTTCAACCCAATAGTTAACCAAATCTGGCACTATTTTGCTTCTGGAAATGTGTTTTGAAATGTAGAATTAGTGGACGGAAATGGGAATTGAGATACAACTATCTTTACTAGAATGGCTTCTCTACAGGTGGTAAGGCCATCGATCAATTATGTCAGACCAGTGCTGTGTCCTCCTTCAGCATCATTGTGATTCCCATTACCAGTTAGCTGTCAATTAGTACCCTGGTGTCACAAAAAGCTAATGTTCAAGAATCAAGAAGAGACTAGGGACACTTCCCTTGTAGCAGATTTACAAGGCAGGACTATGGGAAATTGTGAGCAGACAGTAAGAGGACTTAACAAAGGGATTATGCATGTCAGAGTACAGAGGGATCCTGAAAGGGTACTAAATACCTGTGTTCACCATGTTCCCAGGCCCCTGAATGGCAACTAAACCAATGCAGCCTTCTGTCAATTGATTTTTCCTAGAAGAAGACAATAGCTAGAGGCCCAGAGTAACAGAGATAATTAGTGACCCACAGGTCTTCTTCTAAATGGGAGCCAAAGGGCAATGATTGAAACAGCTAACACCTGTTGGAAAGTGAATTGGCAGGATGCCTTGAGAGCTATAGATGGTCAGAGTCCTTAGGACAGATGGACTAGCAGCCAACCAGCAGATTAAACTTATACTAGAGCCTCCAAAATGGAGAGTGGGATTTTTGTTTTGTTTTCTTTTTCCTATGTACTTTGAATATTATCTAGATTTCTGGAATGGCTGAATCCAATGGGACAGTAGAAATTCTATGATTTTAATACTGGCAGTCCCCGGTTTACAAATGAGATGCATTCCAAAGGTTTAATAGTTTGGAACTCAAAACACATTTTCCCCATAGATTTAGTGTTATACATTAAACAGGCCATTAAAAAAGCCTATTAATCTTCCAGTGTAGCTGAATTGTAATACTATAGTGGCAGTTGGGATTCTGAGTTCTGGTTGCTGGGGACCATGTAATACAGAAGAAAAGAGTAGAAGGAGAAGAAAGAGGAAGAGAATTCCACAATCCCTATTTCTCTCTGAGGAATGGTTCTGGCCCATTTGAGGCAAATGTGAAAACAGGCCACATTGTTTCTTAAAAACACCTACCTTCCTTTCTGAATCTTTCTCAGGCATGACTCTAGTGCTTTCTAAGTCCCCCAGCTTGACAGCTCTCTAAACGGGCTTTGCATCTCCAGTCTCCCATGGCTTCCAAATTTCTTATTCTCCCTCACTCTCCATCAGATTAATATATTCTCACAGATGTCCAAAATGTAGTTCATTCACCTTATTCCAAACCTGCTCTGTTTCCTGTCTTTCAGAGCTTTGTCCATAGGGATAATATTTATATTTCATTAAGTTTAAAAACTCAGAGTCCTCTCGGAAGCTTTTTTTCCCTTGTTGCACACAGCTTACCCATCAAGCATGTTGTTGATTCTAGAAGGGCTTTGTATATCACCATTCTTTTTTTCTTTTTCTTTTTCTTTTTCTTTTTTTTGGAGAGGTTTTTCTTGCTGGGTGCGTGTGCTCGTCAGAAAGACAGAGAGAGACAGAGAGATAGAAAGCGAGAAATCACCCCCCAGGGGGGATGACCAAACCTCAATCCCTTCTCCTCCATTCTCCCCTCGGGATCTTGGGCACGCACACACACGTGCCCGGTGTTGAGTTTAAGCCACCGGGTCTGGAACTCGAACCACGGTCGACTATATGAGAGTCCAGCGACATAGCCATTATGCTAACTGCTGGTCCCCCCCCTTTTTTTTTTGGAGAGGTTTTTGCTATAGGGCACATGCGCTCGCCAGAAAGACAGAGAGAGAGAGATAGAAAGCGAGAAATCACCCCCTCAGGGGAGATGGCCACGCCGCAATCCCTTCTCCTCCATTCTCCTCTCAGGATCTTGGCACGTGCCCGGCATGAATTTTAAGCTACCAGGTCCAGGACATGAATCGCAGTCGACTACATGGGAGTCCAGCGACATAGCCATTACGTTAACTGCTGGTCCCTGTATATCACCATTCTTGTTTGGGCTTTCATCTGTGTAAAGAATACTTTTACAGCCACTTTTGGGAACCAGTACATATACTCTCTCATTTAAACTATTACAACAGCCTCCTACTGATTTCATTTTCTACCTTCTCTCTCTTCCCTTTGTTGATGAATGAATCTTTCTAAAGCATAGCTTGAATCATTTCCTCAGTCCTTCCCCCAAACCTATTAGGTGTTCTTCCACCTTCTAATAGTTATTGTTATTCCATTTCATTTTTACAACCAAGACAAAGTGCATATCCTTATCCCATTATGGAAATTAGGGAAAAAAATATTTTATTGCAGGTCACTTAGCTAGGATTTAGCTCAGATTTGCTTGTTTCCAAAGACCATGGTCTGTTTACTCTAAATCACACCCCAATATGGTCTGACTACCTTATGTTGGTAATCAAGGTCTTCCATGATCTGGATCCCTTTTACTTTCCCATCCTCTTTCACACCACTCCTCGTTATATTCATTCACCTCTCACCTATCCAAATTACAGAAGAAAGATTAAGTACATGAGACTGAACTGATGAAACAGTATTCTATGACTTGACTAAAATATTGCTGCTTTTCTTCTAAGCTTTGTTGTCCGGTTTTAAGGATTTTTGTCCTGTCTTCAGCTATCAATAGATTCATGTTCCTACTATTTGAACAGAATACTAACCTGTTTCTAGGCTTTAAGTTTCAAAGAAATATCCTTACCAGTTCAAAACTGCTTTTCTTGAAACCATCGGCTGATCTTGCTATTGAAAGTAGTTAGATTACTTATGATATTGTGTGACCAACGAAATGTTGGGGGAAAAGGGATTGAAGACAACTGTAGACAGCAGAGATAGTGTAATAAGAGAGTGGAATAGGGCAGAGGGCTAGACATGGGGTAAAAAACATATATATGAAAGTAGAAATGGAATATTATGGATGATAACATGCATTATTAAGCCACTATGCAGTATATTCTAGATGGGAAACCACATTTAGAATGTTGTGATGATGCTCAGGGAATGAATGTAAATTAATAAAAAAAAATTCAGAAGAAAAAAAATTATAGTATGTTCATTCTATTCACTGAGGTTTATGCCTAAAGTCAGACTTGTGTTCATGGATATGTATATTTCAGCTGTGCTTGCTATTGAAAATATTTAGATTTATTAAGATATTTAGTGAAACAATAAAATGGGGGAGGCAGAGAAAGCAACAATAGATACCAGACACAGTGTGGGAGGAGGGTGGGAGATGACAGAGGGTGAGATAGGGAATCAAGGATGGGAAAAAAGGTAAAATATACAGGAAACAAGAAATGGAAAATTATGTGTTGACAATAACATATATGTTTATGTGCTTGATTGAGCCAATATACAGTGTATTCTGAATGGAAAAATCTCATTTTGTATGCTATAATGATGTACAGTGAATGAATGTAAATAAATAAAGAAAAAAAATTACTTGCTCTTTCCTAAATCTACTCTGTATACTACTGCCTTTGCCTATGTTTTTTGTTGGGTGGTTAGTCCTTTATCAAGGCTCAGCTCAAACACTACTTCCTTCACAGAGCCTTCCCTCTACCAAGTTCTGCACCTACAAATACACTAAAACAGTAGCCAAAAGTTGTCTCTCTTTTCTGAATTATCACAACATTAATATTTCTCCAGTTGATGTAACACTTAAAAATTGTATCCTGTATTACAGTTAGGTGAGTAGGGGGGTATTGCCCCAATTGCTACTTTAAATCCTTGGGAACAAATACCCAAACTTTCTACTCTTAGTCTTAGGAAGTGAAGGTATCCAAGGCAGGCATTCAGTTAATGTTTGAAAAATGAATTATTGATGGCAGTCAAGACTGCAGGGTAAAACAAAGTTGAATGTCACAGCAAGGAATTGCTGCTCAATGAAAAAGCCCAGAGAGGATTTTAATCAGAAGAAGATCATCACAAAAGCTGTGTTTTTCAGGGCCAGCCCATGATGTGGTGGTTAATGTATAGTTTTAATTATTACATTTAGGTCTATGATCCTTTTTTTTAAGACAGATTTTTTTTTTTTTTTTTTTTTTTTTTTCTTTAGCGGCTGGGCCCCCACCCGAGCGCCAAGGTTTTCGCTATAGGGCGCGTGCGCTCGCCAGACAGACAGAGAGACATAGAGACAGAAAGTGAGAAATCACCCCCCAGAGGGGATGGTTACTCCGCAATCCCTTCTCCTCCATTCTCCTCTCGGGATCTTGGGCACACATGCACACACACCCAGTGTGAGTTTTAAGCCACCGGGTCTGGGACGCGAACCGCGGTGGACTACGTGGGAGTCCAGTGACATAGCCATTACGCTAACTGCTGGTTCCCAATTTTTTAAATTTGCAACAAGGATCATGTGCAAATCACCAGAAACAGAGACAGAGAGAGAGAGAAAGTGAAAACACAAGCCGCCAGGTCCAGGACTTGATCCATGGTTAGCCATGTGGGAGTACAGTGCCTTAACCACCACACCACCTGCTGGCCCCTTGGCATGAGTTTTAAGCCACTGGCTCTGGGACTTGAACTGCCATTGACTATGTGGGAGTCCAACGATGTAACCACTATGTGATCTGCTGGTCCCAGGTCCATGATTATTTTTAGTTAATTTTTAATTTTTATTTGTACTTTTAAAATTTACATTTAATCACTGTTCATCTTTAAAGTATATAAAATGTTTTTCAGCATAAATGCAGTGCACATCAATCAAGTCAAAGATATAGCATATGAAAAAATGTGCAACATCTCTCTTCTTTTAAAATGCTTTTTGCCATAGAGTGAATGTGTGCATGTGCTCACCAGAGAGAAAGAGAGTGAATAAGAGGGAAAGTGAAAAATCACTCTCTCAGGGGATACAGCCACATCCAAATTCCTTCTCCTCCATTCTCCTCCTCGGATTTTAGGCATGCCGGTGTGCCCGGCATGATTTTCAAGTCTCCAGGTCCAGGACTTGAACCATGGTCAGCCAGGTGGGTGTGGAAGTCTAGCACCTTAACCACTATACTACCTGCTGGCCCCATAATATCTCTTTCCATAAGGAAGATGAAAATCAAAACCATAATGAGATACCACCTAACCCCAGTCAGAATGGCTAAGATTAAAAAAAAAAAAAAATGACAAATACTGGTGACGCTGTGGCGAAAAGGGAAACTTCCTACACTATTGGTAGGAATGTAAAATTTTTTTTTTGGAGAGGTTTTCGCTATAGGGCGCGTGCGCTCGCCAGACAGACAGAGAGAGACAGAGAGATAGAAAGCGAGAAATCACCCCCCAGGGGGGTTGGCCACGCCGCAATCCCTTCTCCTCCATTCTCCTCTCGGGATCTTGGGCACGCACGCACACGCACCCGGAGTGAGTTTAAGCCACCGGGTCCCGGACGCCAATCGTGGTCGACTACGTGGGAGTCCAGCAACATAGCCGTTACGCTAACTGCTGGTTCCCGGTAGGAATGTAAATTAGTACAGTGACTGTGAAGAACAATATGGAGGTTCCTCCAAAACCTATAAATAGAACTACCATATGACCTGGTAACCCCATTCCTGGGTATTTACCCAAAGCATAGGAAAACACTCAGTTGGAAGAACATTTGCATATGGTACAAAAACAATGAGACCCTAACATTTGATACAAAATAGATGAATATGGAACATTTTGAGTTAATTTTTGCATTTTGAGTGGTGAGATAGGAGATCCAATTTCAGTCTTTTGAATGTATCCAGGTGTCTTAGCAACATTTACTGAACATACTATTTTCCCCCATTGAATAATCTTGGCATCCTTGATAAAAAATCAGTTATCCATAAATGCAAGGATTTCTTTCTAATTCACAATTGTGTTCCATTTATCTATATGTCCACATCTAGAGCCTCTGTCAGACTACACTCTTTGTAGTAAGCTTCCAAATTAAGATGTATGAGTCCTTCAACTTTGTTCTTTCTAAAGATCATTTTGGTTATTCCAATTTCCTTGCATTTTCATATGAATTTTATTTATGGTCATCTTCTCAATTCTTTTTTAAAAAGAAGCAGTTAGGATTTTGATAGGGATTGTGTTAAATCTGCATATTGATTTGGGGAGTATGCTATCTTAGCCATGATAAGACATCTAATTTATGAGCATGGGATGCTGAGTCAAGTTGTTTAACCTCCCTGGTTTTACCTGCTTTACTTCTCAATTGATCATAGCTATTCTATCTCAGAGTCATTGTGAAAATCACTAAGAAAAAATCTTACAGTAGAAAATAAAGCACAAGAGACCAGCAGGTGGTGTGGTGGTTAAGGGTGCTGGACTCCCACATGGCTGACCATCGTTCAAGTCCTGGACCTGGCGGCTTGCTTCCTCACTTTACTTCTCTCACTCTATCACACACTGTCCTTCTCTGGTCAAATTAAATAAATAAAAAAGTAAAGTTAAATAAAATAATTCTTTTTAAAAAGAGAAAACACAAATATAAGGGATTATTTGCAATTGCATTTTAAGAATCAATATACCTTCTTTATGTGATAACTGAAGATCATTAAATACATTGGTTCATATTATTTTGTTCAAAGATCAGTTTAATTTCATTACAGTCCCATTTACTATTTTTTAAATGTCTATTGTGTGGCTGGTGCCAGAGTAGGCTCCATGGCATAATGATAAATATCATAGATTCTAGATCCAGATTGCCTGCTTTCAATTCCCAGTTCCATTACCACATTTGACCTTAGACAAGTTACTTGCCTCTCTGTCACTCAGTCTTCTTATTAGTTAAAATGAGGATAATGGTATTTACTTCATACAGTTCTTATGAAGAATTAATGAATTCATAATTCATATAAAGTGCTGACAAATGTGCCTGACATAGGGTCAGCAGGTGGTATGGTTGTCAAGGTGTGCTGGATTCCTATATGGCTGACTGCAGTTTGAGTCCCTGACCTAGGAGCTTTAAAATCATGCCAAGTGCTTCTCCCTTTCCCTCTCTCTGTTGCTCTCTGAAAAGTGCACATGCCTTATGGCAAAAATCCTCTCCAAAAAAGAAAGAAAAAAAGAAACACGCCTGCCACAGTCAGGACTCAATAAATGTCAACTATCATTATATCATATAGAAATATTTGTGGCCCCTATGCCCAAATACATATGAAATTGCCTCCCACCCCTTGGCTTGCATGGATAGAGTAGGCTAGACACATCCTTGGAGCTGGAGTGTGCACCTTCTATAAAGAAACTAGACTGAAAGTCATCTCCATTGCCTAGTGGTTAAGAGAGCCATATCCCACATGACCAACCACATGGTTTGAGTCCAGACCCTAGTGGCTTGAAAAATATGCTGGGTGCAAGTGCATATATGCCAAAATCTCAACAGGATAGAGAGATGGAAAAGAAAAGACTGACATAACCATGTTCCATTAGAGGGCGCATTCTCTCTCTCTCTCTCTTTCTCTCTCTCTCCATTTGTCTCTGTGATGAGCACATGTGCCCTCTGACCAAACAAACAAAGAAGGAGGAGGAAAAGGAGAAGAAAAGAAGACACTAGACCAAAATGGAAATTCTCACACAGTAAACTGAAGATTACAACTTACTGGGAACCAGCAGTTAATGTAATGGCTATGTCGCTGGACTCCCACATAGTCGACCGGTTCGTGTCTCGGACCCGGTGGCTTAAAACTCACGCCGGGCGCGTGTGCGTGCGTGCCCAAGATCCCGAGAGGAGAATGGAGGAGAAGGGATTGTGGCGTGACCATCCCCCCTGGGGGGAGATTTCTCGCTTTCTATCTCTCTGTTTCTCTCTGTCTGTCAAGCGCACGCGCCCTATAGTGAAAACCTCTCAAAAAAAAAAAAAGATTACAACTTACTTAGTTAGATACATGAATAAGTAATTACTTTTAAACTGCATTTGACATTGTGCAACATAAAATCTTTTGGTTACATAGAAAACATGCAGATTGCTTGGAATGACTGTTTGATGAGAAATCAGTGTGCTAACATTGCATCATTTTCTTTTTCCTTAGGAATCTATTTCTCTCTACTTCCAGGTTTTGCTTATTAGAAACAACTAGGGAAGAAAGTCAGAGCTGGATATGAACATCCATGTTGTGCCTGTCTTCAGCACCCTCAGACATAGTCTGGTCCCTGATGGCATCTAGTTCTAAGATGGTTGTGTTGGGCTCATTGCTGGTAAAGCACTCTGCAGCAGCTAGTCTTCTCCAAGGCTGAGCTCAGGGAAATCATCACTAAAGGTGTTGCAGTCAGGAGCAGACAGAGATTCAATGTTTCTAACCCCATAATAACAGACTGAAAAAGACACACAATTTCTCTCAGAACTAGAGGATCAAGGAGTTTTTAGGGGCTCTCAAGAGGCTATTCAGATCCTAGTTTATTCCTCAATCTCTAGGAGTACCTACAGTAAAACAATTTCAAACAAGCTAAATATTCTAAACATGCACTCCCCACCCTTGCACTCTGCTGTTTAGTCTATTTACTAATTCAGGGGAGGTGGACTTTAGGACACTTGAGCATTTAAATGAGGTTTTGGGAATAAAGCCTAGACAGGATTTTACCCCTCCACAAATCCCTCATTCCCCAGCATGGAAAACCTAAGAAACAAAAGGGCAGAGGAGAAAAAGCCAAATAGCAACAGATCCCTTGTGTCGGCCAAGTGTTGCTTAGCAGAGCAACCTGGGTATTGGATGTGGGTACAGTCACATGGAAGCAGTAGAGTGAGCAAGCCAAAGCTAGTCAAAGGCAAGGAAAGCTATTAACAGCATTGTAATTTAATCTCTTACGAATATTTGAGACATTATAAGGAAATCATTTCTTCTGTTTGCTGCTGACGATAATTTAAAATAACTGATGAAGCCAATGGCCGATAAGTATTGGTTAGAGCCCCATGTGAACTTTGACAAGAATTACATTAATTTCTTCTAAAATTTAGAAATGTGCTCTCAGCTTCCCTGTTTTCTTCTCTAAGTTCTGATTTCTAGTTAGCCCCTGTTCCATTATTCTCCACCAAGAAGTTCTTCCATTCCCCACATTTAAAAGTTAGACTTCCATCCTCTCTGTCCATCAATAAAATGTATGTTCTTAATAATACAGATTCGGGAACCAGCAGTTAGCATAATGGCTATGTCGCTGGACTCCCACGTAGTCAGCTGCGGTTCGCGTCCTGGACCCGGTGGCTTAAAACTCATGCCGGGCGCGTGTGCGTGTGTGCCCAAGATCCCGAGAGGAGAATGGAGAAGGGATTGCGGCATGACCATCCCCCCTGGGGGGTGATTTCTCGCTTTCTGTCTCTCTGTCTCTCTCTGTCTGTCTGGTGATCGCACGCGCCCTACAGCAAAAACCTCTCAAAAAAAAAATCAAAAAGAAAAATAGTACAGATTCAACTAAATAAAAGGTGGAAAGCAATATGAACTAATCCAAGCTTAGGTCAGGATGACTAAAAATTCTTTAATAATCTCAGGACTCTGCATTTTCAAATATCTCCAAATTAATTTCTTTTTTTTTTTTGAGAGTTTTTTACTATAGGGCATGTGCGCTAGCCAGACAGACAGAGAAACAGAGAGACAGAAAGCAAGAAATCACCTCCTAGGGGGGATGGCCACACCGCAATCCCTTCTCCTCCGTTCTCCTCTCGGGATCTTGGGCACGCACACACATGCTCCCGGCGTGAGTTTTAAGCCACCCGGGACTCGAACTGCGATCGACTACGTGGGAGTCCAACCACATAGCCATTACACTAACTGCTGGTCCCTCCAAATTAATTTCTAATCTTGAAAAATTTAAAAATAAATGCTTTTATGAAATGTTTTGGATGGATTTTTTTAATAGAATTATTTATTTAACTTTATCATTATTATTATTTTCTAATTTGCTACAAGGCATGTGCTCTCACCAGAGAGAAATGAGGTTGTATGGTGGGGGGAGGGGATGGGAGTAGGAGCAGGGGCCAGTGAGAATGCAAGCTGCCAGGTCCGGGACTTGAACTACAATTGGCCATGTGAGAGTCCAGCATCTTAACCATCATGCCACCTGCTGATCCCCCTTAGGGATGGTTTTTAAAAAGCTAGTAAAGGCTTCTTCAAATTTCACAGTACTTTACTCACACTCATTTGACTATATTTTAGTCATAAATCATCCACGACAGGAAATATGGCACAACTTCAAAAAGCCTACCCACCCAGAAGCATAGGACCTTCAAGCATTAGGTTGTTTTCATTTTGGTTTTTGTTTTTCAGAGAGATTTTGCTATACACACGTACGTTTGTTGGAGAGACAGAAAGACAAGAAGCAAGACATCACCCCCTCACCCCCAGAGGATGGCCATGCTGCGATCCCTTCTCCATTATCCTTGGGATTTAGGGCACGCATACACATGCGCCCTCACATGTTTCAAGCCTCCAGATCTGGGATGTGAACAGTTGTCAGCCATGTGGGAGTCCAGCAACATAACCATTATACCATCTGCTGGTCCCCAAGCATTAGGTTATATATGAAAGTGAGAATCAGGGCTTTGGAAACTACTTATTGGGTCTCCAATGAAAATTCACAGTTGGCATATCCCTGGAAGAAACCTCTCTTTGTGTTAGACCCACAAAGCATTCTGACAAAAGCCAATAACTGTTCCGTTGTAGAGTTTCCTTGCTGAGAAGGCGGTAGGTAAGAGGTGAGTGAGAATATAAGCATATTAAGATGTGTTAAAATTTGAGGTGCTCTAAACTAATGGTGAAAGAGAGAAAGCCCCTTGGTATCTGTCAGCCTCAGTCAACCAGGTAGATGGTTATCTATTTTGCCCTTATGATTTGACTTCTGTGAAACTCAGTATTGCATCAACACCTACACTTTTGATATGGACATGCATTGTTCCACAAGCAAACTTACCACAGACAGTAAGTGACAGATCCTACAGTGAGTTTCCACCTGGCTGAGCTGAGAACAATTTGCAGATGCATGGCTCTGCTCAAGCTTTGGAAACATACTCCTTAAGGTTTTTCCTTGGGTCTTCCTTGTCATCACTAAAACTACCTCCTCTCCTCCACCACAAAGACACACTTTGCATTTGCAGGGGAGGTATCTTTACCGCTAAGTTCTGCCACCACTCTAATAAGAATAGCCAAGCAAGGGACCAGCAGTTAGCGTAATGGCTATGTCGCTGGACTCCCACGTAGTCGACCGCGGTTCACATCCCGGACCTGGTGGCTTAAACTCATGCCAGGTGCGTGTGCGTGCGTGCCCAAGATCCCGAGAGGAGAATGGAGGAGAAGGGATTGCGGCATGGCCATCCCCCTGGGGGGTGATTTCTCGCTTTCTGTCTCTCTGTCTCTCTCTGTCTGTCTGGCAAGCGCATATACCCTATAGCAAAAACCTCTCCAAAAAAAAAAAAACAATAGCCAAGCAACACTCAAGAGAAAAGGTATAGTTAATGAGCTCAAAGGTTCCAAAACTTCCAAAGCAAGCTGCCTAAAAACTTTGAAAAAGTTTTTAATTCTGATATATTTAACTGTTTAATGTCTCTAACAAAATTAGCTATGTGTGTTTATTACTAATTACTTTTTATATGTTTATCAACACATATCCTGTTCTCTAACCTTCCTAGAATACCTATCCAAGTGGTTTTCAACATTGTCTATGAATCAAAATAACGCAAGGAATGGCTTATTAAAAAGTCTAGATGGCCCAGTCTCATCCTACAGCTATTGAATAAGATTCTATGGGAATGGGGTACAAGTATTTATTTTATTTTATATATTCAATCACATTATTATTTGGCTTACAAAATGGATATTTCAACAGGTGAACATTTCTCCCTAGTACAGTTGATAAAACTACAAAGTATCTTCAACAGATAATACCACATTTCTTTGTCCCAT
>NW_006204851.1:1895130-1904115 GCF_000334495.1 Tupaia belangeri chinensis
GGATAGTATTCCATTGAGTATATGTGCCACAGTTTTTCTATCCATTCATCTGTTCGTGGGCATTTGGATTGTTTCCATGACTTAGCAATTGTGAATAGTGCCACAATAATCATCAATGTGCAAGCACTTTTCTGATTAAGTATTCTTATGTCCTTTGGGTAGATACCAAAGTACAAGTATACACACTTTTTTCCTTGTCTTTTTTTAAAGCTTATTATTTTATTTATTTTCATGAGAGAGTAAGCAAAAGCAAGAGTGAGAGACAGAAAGATATACCCACAACAAGGTCTTCTCATGTCTCATTCCCTCCTCCAGCCTTCTAGCCAGTCAGGATCATAGATGCCTACACCCAGAATGTTTCAGATCAACTAGGGATCGAAGAACCTAAATCAGCCATGTGTCTCCAGCATTGCAAATTTCCATGCTATCACTTGTGCCACCACAACTGAGCCAAGTCTTCACTTTTATTTTTGAGGTTTTTATATGATTTCAAGGTATAGCCAAAGTTGAAAACCACTGCCTCAGCTTCATCTAGACTAATTTTATCTTTACAGTTAGTAAATTATATGTATTATTACTCTGACTTCACAGATGAGGAAACTGAAGCTCTTAACATGTCAATGATTAGCCAAGGTCACATAGCCAGAAATTTGCTAAGATTCAAAGCCAGGATCATGGCACCAAAGGACATGCTCATTCACACCAGTGAGTTATGCATAATTTTTCAGTACGCCAATAGAGATCTCTTTTACATCAGGAGTCTGACCCTATTTAGAGTAGCTAGATGTTCCAATAGCTTCTCTTGGTCTTTAATTCCATCATACAGATATTTTCCTACTCTTTAAAATTGAATCATCATTTTCTGGACAGAAAAGGTGGAAGTAACATGGGCACTGAGTTATTCTAATCTCCCAGTAGTTGCTACAATTATCAATCTCAACTCATAAATATATGCTCTCCTTCTTGCTCTTTATCCAACCAAAAGAAGAATAATAATTAGGAGAAAGAAAAAGAGGAGAAGGCTTCTTTAGGGTGGATGTGAAGAGGCTCTTCTTAACAGTTTCTGAATCCTTAAGGCCTTGCGGATTTTGGCTTTTCCTGTGCTTTTATTCCAGGTTCATCCCACTCATTTTTGTTTGTGTTTGGTTGTACCAGTATTCCTTCATTTATTTTTTATTTATGCAGATCATAAATATGTATGCATATATGGATTATAGGTACATAGTTAATTCAGTGCTACCAATCATAAAATATATTTATCTGAAAGGAATTTAGAGGCCTTATTTATTCCAATGATCTTCACCTCTTTCTAGCCACAGAACTTTTTTTTCCAAAAAGAGTTCACAATCCCAATATATGTAGCAGACATCAGTAGAATGTGGTGAAACAAGAGAAGAAAAAAATTTGCCTCCTCTATTTCTTTAGACCTTGAAACAGCTACATAGCTCATTTGGAAACTAAAGTCTTAATAAATTCCCCCGAATTTACTGATGAGGAAATTGAAATCTAGAGAAATAAATATATGTACCCAAGGTCACACAACATGTAGAAAATCAAAATCTAAAATTAAAATTTCCTGATTTGAAGTTCAGTGCTCTTTTTTGCCATATTTGATATGGTAAAGATGGAAACCAACACTATGTCCAGAGGGTTCTGGTGAAAACCCTGGTTAGGAGTCAGCAGATGGCATGGTGGTTGTGGCACTGGACTCCCACATGGCTGACCATGGTTCAAGTCCCAGACCTGGTGGCTTGCTTTCTCACTTTTCTCTTCTCTTCTCTTCTCTTCTCTTCTCTTCTCTTCTCTTCTCTTCTCTTCTCTTCTCTTCTCTTCTCTTCTCTTCTCTTCTCTTCTCTTCTCTTCTCTTCTCTTCTCTTCTCTTCTCTTCTTCTCTCTCTCTCTCTCTCTCTCTCTCTCTTTCATGCCCTACAGTAATTTAAAAAATAATAATAAATTACATTAGATAATTATTTCAAAAAAGTAAAACCCTGGTTACAAGAGAGAAAAATAAAATTGACAATTCACTTATCTTGAGCACTTATTATATGCCAGGCTATTATGGTTTCGATCATGGTTTGTCCCCCAAACTTTTGAGTTTTGGAATTTGATGTTGGGATGTGGTGAGGTCAACTGGGCAGTGATTGGTTCATGGTAAGCGCATCATGGAAGCAAGCTTTCATAAAGAGATGAATAATGTCTTGAAAGACCCAGTGAGTTTCAGATCTCGTCCAAAGAGGTTAGGTCTTGTGAGAGCTGTTTGCCATAGAAGAGAGGGAGAGCAAGCTCTTGGCTTTCTCTCTGCATGTTCCTGTCATCCTCTGTGCTTCAGTCAGTCAAGCTATAGGCATAGGACTTTGGATTTCCCAACCACTAGAATTGTGAGTTTGTAAATAAATCTCTCTTTTTATAAAATCACCCAGGCTCAGGTATTTCTGTTAGCAACACAAAAGAAGAAAAAGACACAGACACATTTTGCTGCTTTACTTCTGGGTATCCTCTGGCTGCTTTAGAATACCTTCACCTGAATTATAGTGCTGTACGGTACTGTACCTGCTTTATTCACCTGTCACTGAGTATCACACACACCCAGCATCTTTTTCTCTTCATCCCAACTTCTAGCACCTTAATACAGGTTCACATTATCCCTTTTTTTAAATAATAGCTTTATTGAAATCTAATTTATACACCATGAAATTAGCACATTTAAATGGTGTACATATAATAGCTACTAGTATATTTACAGAACTGTGCAACCATATTTACAATATAATTTTAGTAAAAGGCGAAAGATTTATACGATTTGAAGAGAAACCAGAGTATATAGTTTTAGAATATTTTATGGCTCAAAGGAAGGCCCATACCCATTAGTAATAACTCCTCACCCTCCCTTCCCCTTTCAAAGCCCTAGCAACCACTGATTTACTTTGTGTCTATGAATTTGCCTATTCTGGACATTTCATATAAGTAAAATCATACACTATGTGTTTTTTCATCACTAGCTTCTTTCACTTAGGATATTTTCCAGGCTTATCCATGTTGCAGCATAAATTAATACTTCATTCCTTTTTACAGCTGACTAGCATTTTATCGTATGGACATATCACATTTTGTTTATCCACTCATCAGTTAATAGACTCCTTATTATCTCTTGTTTGAACAATTGCAAAAGCAGCTTACTGGTGTTTTTACCTCCATTATTCCTTCTGCATTTCCCATTCACATTAGAGACATTTTTTTAGAGGCCGGCAAGTGGCATGGTGGATAACAGTGGTGGATTCCCATGTGGCCAACCGTAGTTTGAGTCCCTGACCTGGCAGCTTGTTTTCTCACTTTCCCTTTCACTCTTTCTCTCTCACTCATCACATTAAAAAAAAATACCTAATTAAATTAAATAAATAAATAATTTTTTAAAAGGAGCTTTTTTAAAAAAAAATATTTATTTATATATTTGTTGTGATTTTCAAGCTGCCAGGTCTGGGACTTGAACCATAATCGGCCATGTGGGAATCCATCACCTTAACCACCACACCACCTGCTGGCTCCAATCATTAGAAAACAATTTTTAAAAGTATATATTTGCCATCATTGCATTAGTAGTTCCTATTATAACCAGTAAATCACGAAGTATCTTCCTCTAGAGGTTAAGGTAAATGATACAATAAGTGTGAACTTGTGAGATGCAAGATGATTTTTTGCCAAAATTCAGTGGTCAATTGGAGAGTATAAGCCTTGCTTAAAGTCATTCCAATGTGAATTAAAAACAAAAACAGACAAAAATGTCACTGAGCTCACCTAAAAACTAGTCAGGCTGCTTTTCTCTATGT
The DNA here is from genome assembly GCF_000334495.1 of Tupaia belangeri chinensis. Lineage (NCBI taxonomy): Eukaryota > Metazoa > Chordata > Mammalia > Scandentia > Tupaiidae > Tupaia > Tupaia belangeri. The sequence continues at coordinate 1,898,955 of NW_006204851.1, forward strand.
CTTTGGATAAAGGGAAACAGTCAAACCTCTTAGTAAGGTTCTTTATTATCACCTTGTCCCGGTCTTATCCTGTTTCTCTCCTGCTTCTCCTCCTCCTTCTTCTCCCTCCTATCCCTTCGAACTCCATGCCTCAGCCATATTATGCTCTTAGAAGGGCCCAATTTACCCTTTGTGTTTTCCAGACTTTTATTTCTCTTCCTAGAGACTGAATCTCTCCATCCTTCAAGATACTGATTGAATATCATCCTTTTTACCACCCTTTGGAGTATGCTCTATTACCATATCTACAACATTGTTAAGGAACATCCTACATGCATATCTGTCTCTTCCATCATACTATATGCTCCTACAAGGCAGGGATGTTGTTCCAGTCAATGTTGCATTTTTAGAAAACTATCAAAACACCATTGAAAGTCTTGTGGTAAGTTGTTTTCCTGTCCCACAGAGCATGTATCTGCAGCTGCCAGTGTTTTCTAGCTAGTCCTTTTCTGGCTATAGACTTCACTGTCCTGTAGTCCAGAAAGAGGAGGTTCCTACTCCCCTATTTGGCTACAGAAATGAGAGTTTTCTCTGGATCTACTATTCACTGGAACCCATGGTAGTTTTAAGTAGTTCTTGGCCCTGCACCACCTGAAGAAGGTGTACTGGGGTCTGGAATTGGACATTGTGATCCTGATCTAGCTACCTCAATGTCTTACACAGTACAAGGGAAGAACTTATTGTCTAGGTCTGGAAAGTGAGTTAGGGTAGTCTTAATTGGATGTTCTGAGGCTTTGAAAACTTTTCATGTGGACCTCCCTCATTCCCCAAATCTCCCACTTCCCTATCCCTTCCCACAATCCCTAACCAGCAGTTAGCGTAATGGCTATGTCGCTGGACTCCCACATAGTCAACCGCAGTTCGTGTCCCGGACCCGGTGGCTTAAAACTCACGCCAGGCGCGTGTGTGTGCGTGCCCAAGATCCCGAGAGGAGAATGGAGGAGAAGGGATTGCGGTGTGACCATCCTCCCTGGGGGGTGATTTCTCGCTTTCTGTCTCTCTGTCTCTCTCTGTCTGTCTGGCGAGCGCACACGCCCTATAGCAAAAACCTCTCCAAAAAAAAAAAAAATTCCTAACTTGTTCTCAGTTCTTTTGTCCCCACTTTCTCTTTGTAGTCATTTATCCCAATAGAAATAATCAAGCTCCAAGATCCAGGAACTCTTTTTTCTGACTTGCAGATTTTTCAGCCTCAGAGGACCCATTAAATGTCATTGTATTTTTTCCTGTTCTCAGTTGTTGCTGGTCTGCAGAGGCTGGGATAGGCTTCTCAAGGATAGGTAAACTTTGGTTGCAAAAGTGATTGGGTATACTGATGATTTTCTATTCAAGTCTGTAGGCTCCCTCACCCCCTGAAATATCTGCAATTAAACAGAACATTCTCTGGTCATGAGAAATTTACTTTATTCCTTAATATAACTAAGAATCTACTTCTTGTGAACTAGTAACCCAGCCTTATTATGCTAAGAAAATACTTGTCATCTCCCAGTCCTGTGTCTTTCTTTTTCCCTCCCTTTTATTTTTGCACAAGTCGTGGTAAGTAATACAAAGATAGTTAATTAAGGTCATCTTTTTCTATATTTGATTCCATTCTTATAAAAGTCCAAACAAGGATAGTAGTAAAAAACTACTGAAATGCAATTCCAAAAAATTTACTCAACGCCATGTATTAATACGCGTCAGGCAGCATCTTGGGTGTCATTTCTTTCTTTTTCTTTTAATTTGCTAGAGAGTATATGCACTCACCAAAGAGAGAGAAAAAGAGGGAAAGTGAGAAAGCACACTCCAATGGGGAATGGCACGACACAACCCCTTTTCCTCCATTTCTCCTTTCAGGATTTTTGGCATGCACGCACACATACCCAACGTGTTTCTAAAGCTGCTGGGTCCGGGACTCAAACAGCACAGTCAGCCACGTGGGATTCAGCCGCCTTAAACACACCACCAGCTGATCTAAGTGTTCTTTGCTTCAAGGCAGATATTATTATATAATTTTTCCAGAACTGGTCAAATCAAGGGACCTAAGATGATGAAACTTAGAATTTGCTCCATTTAACAAATTTTTATGCATAAGGAGTTCTATTTATCACTGCCAGAAGTTTCAATTATTTTTGTAGCAATCCAGAAGTGCTATTCCCAGTGCTCTCTGCACAAGTGTTCATTCAACCAACCATATGGATCAATCACCTACTATATTTCAAGTACTATGTTAATCATTGTGGCTACATGATGAAAAAGATGTCCCTATCTCATGGAGGAAGCATATATATATATATATATATATATATATATATATACACACACACACACACACACACACACACACACACTATTAAATGCATTACAGTGATTTGACTGATGTAATCAAAATATAAAAAAAGAATTTTGCAGAGTTTCCTAAACTGTCCACCCTCTGTTTTTGTGAATAAAGTTTTATCAGAACACAGTAATGCCCATTCATTTACTTTTTATCTATGGCCACTTTTGCACCACAATGACAAAATTGTTGCAAGAGACACTTATGACCTGAAAAGCCAAAATGTTTACCATCTGCCCTTTACAGAAAAGGTTTACAGACCCCCACCTGAGAGAAACTAAGTCTGTTTAGAGTAATCTGGGAGTGCATTAAAGAGATGATGTTTGAACTGGAACTTTAAGAATTGTTCTTTCTTTTTCAGGTGCACAAGAGAGGAAAGCAGATTATAGGCAAGAAGATCATAGAAGCTGAGCAAAGATATGAAGGTATAAAAAGAAATATGGCCTTCACAAAAAGCCATTGAGTTAACTGTAAATGAGTGAAATTATATGGCACATGCCTTATGTGGGAATAAAGCAATATATTTTTAAAAATCGCCTATTTGAGAATTGGTCCAGCATATCTCAATGGAGCACAATTATTCCACTGAGTGAGACAGTTCTATGTTGTGTATTATAAAATGTTAAACTTCCCTAGTTTGCACCCATAAGTGCAAGTACAGTCCTCCAAGCTTTATGACAACCCAAATTACCATCACATATTTTCAAACACCCCTTGGAGGATGGTGACAGGTTCACTGAGAGCCATGGATAGTCCAGTGTAGCTTGAGCACAGTGTGTATGGTAGGAGCAGCAGATAATGCCAGACTAAGAAGTTTCAATTCTGTTCAGCAGTTAGTTCTCCAAGTTTCCCAGTTTGTGAACTAAGATCTCTCTCCTTGGAAAAAGCTACTACTTCCCTGTAAAGGCGGTGTTTCCATAAGATCCTGTGTCAGCCTTCTTTGGAATGTCCAGAAAAAGTGGATGCAGGTGGCATGGTGGTTAAGGCACTGGACTCCCACATGGTCAACTGTGGTTTGAGTCCTGGATTTGGTGGCTTGCTTTCTAGCTTTCCCTTTCTTTCTGTGTCTCTTTCTGGTCAAATTTAAAAATAATAATAACAAATGGAATTAAATAAATGATTTTTTAAAGTAGATGCTTCCATTATTTCATCCCTTGCCATTCATTGTCTGTCATAAAAATGCTGACCATCCTACCAAGCTGTAGCCAATTAAAATGAACCAATTTGCTACAATCATATAGACACAGCTGGAATATGTAGCTCTGTAGTGAATGAACTGGGTCATTAAGCATGCATTAGCAGCTGGGAACCCACCCTTTCGAACTGCTATTAACATGCTGATAAGACATTTTCAACACTCAACAAATAAAAGACACCATTAAACATGGTGTGATGTATTTTTATGTTGCAAAGCCTAACAAAGTAAGAATGATTTACTTTCATCAGTCCTTTACATCCTTGCAACTCCTGCTTTTTCTAGGTTTACTCACCACCCATTTGAGAGAGGCAGGAAGCATTCCTATTCTCATTCTCATTCCTGAGAAGTGTTCTCAGAAGGGAGTGAGTTAACAGTATTCAAATAACATTACTTTTTTGCTTTCTGCAGGGGAGGGGGGAGTGGGGGCCTGTTTGCTATTATTTATTTATTTTTAATTTGCCAGATAACTCATGCCCTCGTCTTAGACAGAGAGAGAGGACAGGGGGAAAGCATCACTCCCATGGTCCACAGTCACATGCATTTCCCTTCTCCTTCATTTCTCCTTCCTGTGTGGGGAGAGGGGTGGAAGCACAGGCACACACCTTGCATGTTTTTCAAGGTGCCAGGACCTGGACTAGAATCAGCCATGTGAAAGCTGACTGCCTAACCACAAGTCCATGGAGCCTGCCCCAAGTAATAACATTTCAACATGCTAGGAGTATTGGGAGGTAGAAATAGATATCTCCTATCCCGTTTTGAAGGTCAGCCAATTCTAGTACAGTCTAAGCAGTCGTAATGTTTCATGGGCTTTAACAGAAGGAAATGTGAGTTTTGCACAAAGTGGTAGCCATACTGACATGCTGTTTAGGCTGTGTCCCAGAGCACTCATGGACAAAGTTCATTTTCCCAACATATTAGTGCAGGGGCTTTGGTGAGGTTTTTAGCGCCTTTCATTTTAAAGACTCTTTCCTACATACATTGTAATTATACTCCAATCAACCAACCTTCTCTTTGTGCCTCTATCTCATTCACAAATTAAAACATTTTATGGAGTCCAGTTTACTCAAAATTGTTGTAATTATTGCTTCATTTATTGCAAACCAGGAACCACCCACTTCTCTTAAATACAGACAGCTGGGCCATCTGTTCCCTATGAATCTTGTAAACAGAGAAGATTTGAGAGAAGGATTTAAACACTTTCCAACCTGGTTCTGCCTTACTTCAAAAATGCAATCAACTGTCCAGAGACTTAACAGATGCAGTGCTTAAGATCTGACCTACCAACCTGAGTCTTGTGTAACATGGAAAGTCCTGGTTAGAAAATGAAGCCAAAGCCTACAGCCTAGTCATATTTATTTTTCCTGCTCATTTAATTAAGGGGTTTTTATTGTATAGGAAACACATAAACAGGAAACAAAGATGCAAGCAGTACAGAATGGTACAAATTGACAAGTAATATGTTTCTTCCCTGTTCCTTGCTCTTAGACAAATCCCTTTAGATATTTTTACTTTTCTCTTTGCAGTACTTTTGATGTTGAGATTCTTTTTTTTTTTTTTTTTTTTTTTTTTTTTTTTTTTTTTTTTTTTTTTTTTGCTGCGCGTCGCTTGCC
>NW_006204851.1:1905789-1912015 GCF_000334495.1 Tupaia belangeri chinensis
TGGATGCAGGTGGCATGGTGGTTAAGGCACTGGACTCCCACATGGTCAACTGTGGTTTGAGTCCTGGATTTGGTGGCTTGCTTTCTAGCTTTCCCTTTCTTTCTGTGTCTCTTTCTGGTCAAATTTAAAAATAATAATAACAAATGGAATTAAATAAATGATTTTTTAAAGTAGATGCTTCCATTATTTCATCCCTTGCCATTCATTGTCTGTCATAAAAATGCTGACCATCCTACCAAGCTGTAGCCAATTAAAATGAACCAATTTGCTACAATCATATAGACACAGCTGGAATATGTAGCTCTGTAGTGAATGAACTGGGTCATTAAGCATGCATTAGCAGCTGGGAACCCACCCTTTCGAACTGCTATTAACATGCTGATAAGACATTTTCAACACTCAACAAATAAAAGACACCATTAAACATGGTGTGATGTATTTTTATGTTGCAAAGCCTAACAAAGTAAGAATGATTTACTTTCATCAGTCCTTTACATCCTTGCAACTCCTGCTTTTTCTAGGTTTACTCACCACCCATTTGAGAGAGGCAGGAAGCATTCCTATTCTCATTCTCATTCCTGAGAAGTGTTCTCAGAAGGGAGTGAGTTAACAGTATTCAAATAACATTACTTTTTTGCTTTCTGCAGGGGAGGGGGGAGTGGGGGCCTGTTTGCTATTATTTATTTATTTTTAATTTGCCAGATAACTCATGCCCTCGTCTTAGACAGAGAGAGAGGACAGGGGGAAAGCATCACTCCCATGGTCCACAGTCACATGCATTTCCCTTCTCCTTCATTTCTCCTTCCTGTGTGGGGAGAGGGGTGGAAGCACAGGCACACACCTTGCATGTTTTTCAAGGTGCCAGGACCTGGACTAGAATCAGCCATGTGAAAGCTGACTGCCTAACCACAAGTCCATGGAGCCTGCCCCAAGTAATAACATTTCAACATGCTAGGAGTATTGGGAGGTAGAAATAGATATCTCCTATCCCGTTTTGAAGGTCAGCCAATTCTAGTACAGTCTAAGCAGTCGTAATGTTTCATGGGCTTTAACAGAAGGAAATGTGAGTTTTGCACAAAGTGGTAGCCATACTGACATGCTGTTTAGGCTGTGTCCCAGAGCACTCATGGACAAAGTTCATTTTCCCAACATATTAGTGCAGGGGCTTTGGTGAGGTTTTTAGCGCCTTTCATTTTAAAGACTCTTTCCTACATACATTGTAATTATACTCCAATCAACCAACCTTCTCTTTGTGCCTCTATCTCATTCACAAATTAAAACATTTTATGGAGTCCAGTTTACTCAAAATTGTTATAATTATTGCTTCATTTATTGCAAACCAGGAACCACCCACTTCTCTTAAATACAGACAGCTGGGCCATCTGTTCCCTATGAATCTTGTAAACAGAGAAGATTTGAGAGAAGGATTTAAACACTTTCCAACCTGGTTCTGCCTTACTTCAAAAATGCAATCAACTGTCCAGAGACTTAACAGATGCAGTGCTTAAGATCTGACCTACCAACCTGAGTCTTGTGTAACATGGAAAGTCCTGGTTAGAAAATGAAGCCAAAGCCTACAGCCTAGTCATATTTATTTTTCCTGCTCATTTAATTAAGGGGTTTTTATTGTATAGGAAACACATAAACAGGAAACAAAGATGCAAGCAGTACAGAATGGTACAAATTTGCAAGTAATATGTTTCTTCCCTGTTCCTTGCTCTTAGACAAATCCCTTTAGATATTTTTACTTTTCTCTTTGCAGTACTTTTAATATTGAGATTCTTTTTTTTTTTTTTTTTTTTTTTTTTTTTTTTTTTTTTTTTTTTTGCTATACGGCGCATGCGCTTGCCAGAAAGACAGACAGAGAGAGATAGAGACACAGAAAGCGAGAAATCAATCACCCCCCGGGGGGATGGCCATATCCTCCATTCTCCCTTATCCTCCATTCTCCTCTCGGGATCTTGGGCACGCACGCACATGTGCACAGTGTGAGTTTTAGCCAATGGGTCCAGGACTCAAACCGTGGCTGACTACATGGGAGACGAGCAACATAGCCATTACGCTAAGTGCTAGTCCCAACTTTTTCTGTTAATTACATTATTCTAATTTTTGGTTTATCAACTGTAATCTGTACTGAGCTTCCCCCTATGAAATATGATTAATTTGGCTACCTCTTCTCTGATGATGTTGCCAAGACCCTAACTAATTAATCCTATGCCTCCACCTCTCCTTCTTGAAATTTTTGTTATAGTCTTTAGTTTTTATATTAATTAAGTTTAAATATCATATAATACACTTAAGCCTTGATTTCTAATCCATCCACTTGACTTTTATTATCTTTGAATGCAGTCAAATTTCTTATTTTCTTTTTTTGTAGTTTTTACCTTGTGTCTTGTTGAAAAATCTTTTTCCCACTGCAAGATCAAAAATACTCTCTTAGATTTTGTAAGTTTTGCTTATAATGCTTAAGCCCTGAAGTGATCTGGAATTTATTGTTGTGTATAGTACAAAGTAGTGATCCAATTTCCTTTTTTTCCTCATATGGATAATCATTTGTTTCAGCACCATTTGTTAAATAGTTTGGGTGGGAAGGTAGTATAGTGATTAAGGCACTGGACCCCCACATGGTTGAACATGTTCAAGTCCCAGACTCGGCAGCTTGAAACTCACTCTGGGCACATATGCATGCATACCCAAAATCCTGAGAGGAGAATGGAGTTGAAGGGATTGTGGTGTGGTCATGTCCTCGAGGGCCAATTTCTCACTTTCTTTCTCTCCATCTCTCTCTGTCTCTCTGGCAAGTGCTCATGCCCTAGAGCAAAAATCTCTCTCAAAAAATAATTAAATAGTTCAAACTAGCCCCACTATTTTGCAATGATATTGCTGTTGTATATCAAGTGTTTTATAACACTTTCTTTTCTTCCTCATGTGTTCAGAGAGACAAAAAGAATTACAGTGAGAAATCCTGCCCCAGGAGGGATGGCCATCCCACAATCCATTCTCCTTCATTCTCCTCTTATGATTTTGGGCACATAAACACACACACACACACACACACACACACACACACACACACATACACACACACACACAACGTGAGTCTCAAGCCTCTGGGTCCAGGACTCAAACAGCAGTCAGTCATTTGGGAGTATAGCACCTTAACCACTACACAACCTGCTGTCCCCATAACACTTTCAGTACAAGTGTTAGCCTATTTCTGGAATCTCTATTCTCTCCCACTGGTCAATTTGTTTCAACTGAATTCCATTCCTTGGGATCAAACTCTCTGAGTCTTGGTTTCTCATCCTTAAAGAGGGTATAATAATATCTTGCCCTAAGTACTTCAAGGATTTGTTGGCAAATCAAATTGATAACACATTTAATGACATTTTGAGAAATGGGAAGTGTTATTTAAATTATGGAAGCATGACATGCTGGCATCAAAGTGATTTTAGATATTACTTAGTTAAGTCCTTCATACTTACAGAAGAAGAATGAATTAAGGTTTTAGAACAGGTACATGATGTGTCCACATAAAAGCCATCATTATTATGCTCCTAGAGTATGTTTCCTGAGGTCTCAGAATAAGCAAGAGGGATTTTATCCAATCTCTCTAAAATACTGAGTCAAAGATTAAATCCTCCAGGACTGTCTACTGAAAACTGTTCATATTTTCCTCAAAATGTGATGCAATCTCTAAAGTTTGATATATTACTTCCTGTACCTTATGGCTGATTTCAAGGTTGAATGGTAGAAATGCAGTTTCACACAGACCACCTATGAATTAGCAGCAGAGACTTATATACATCACAGCCACTTAACACATGGCATCTATACACTTGATGCTTGTCATTCTACTATTACATATTATATATAAGATATAGTTAGGTGATTTATATTGTTACTTTATGTAAACCGAGAACATCTATTTATAGAAACTGCCCCATCTACAAATTGGCAAACACACCTGAACAAGAGGAAGATAGTTTGATTTAAACATGAAAAAGTTTGATTTAAAAATAAAGATAATTAAAAACTTCCCTTTTCATTGACTTAGAAAAAATAAATCTGGGGATACTGAATTTCAGCTGTGAAATATTACTTGCTTTTCTTGACCAAAAATAAGATTTTCTGCTGAGACTTCCCCCTCTAGAATCACTTCTAGTGAGTAGGGCACTACCTCTGTCTCCTTCTCTCCATTCTCTCTGTCTGTCTCTGTCATGCTGTGTCTCCCTGTGACTCTTAATTTTTTTTTTAATTTCTTTTAAGGTAAAGTATTCTCTGGGCTCTCAAGCCCTTATTTTATTGTGCTAATTGTTGCCTTTCCCCATTTTATTTAGGAAAGGCACAAACCCAGGCCAGGCCCATCCTGAGATAGATACTGAACTTCAGCTTTGAAATATTGCTTTCCACGCTGTGTGGTTTTAATTTTTTGCTTTTTAAAATTAAAATCTTATTTTTTAATGATTTTTTTTTCATTTCATTTTTTCTTCTTTCCTCTCCTCTAATTCATTTCCTTTTTTCTTTATCTTTATTCATTGGCTGCTCAGCCTCTATGCACTAAGTGTCTAGTCAGGTCCAAGTGAATAGGATCCAAACATCTGAATATGATTAGGCTTAGAATATTTATCTTTTCCTGAATCTGACGCACAAAGAGTGAAAATGGAATGGAAGAGAGATTGCAGATCACCTCCTCCTGAATGCCTCTGAACACTCAGATTGAACTTCAAGATTTAGGAAGAAATGCACCATCCATCAGATGACTAGAAATCACGACAGAGTCACAAGAAATATGGGAAGTCAGGAAAATACTTCTCCTCCAGGGGAAAAGAATAAGTGCTCTTCATCCTCAGACAGTACAATGAAACTCATGGAAATGTCTGATAAAGAATTTAGATTATTAATAATGACAAAGCTAACAGAGATGGAAGAGAAGAGAGATAATGAACTGCAGAAGAGGCAGGAGAGAGGAGTTGATGAGTTCCAGGAGGTGAGGAAATTCTTTCAAGATCTAAAAGAGGAAATATACACTATAAAAAATAATCGAATGGACCTGTTAGTGATGAAGATTATAACACAGAAAGTCAAAACCTCCCTTGAGAGACCAGCAGTTAGCGTAATGGCTATGTTGCTGGACTCCCATGTAGTCGATCACGGTTTGAGTACTGGATCCAGTGACTTAAATTCACTCCAGGCACATGTGCGTGCATGCCCAAGATTCTGAGAGGAGAATGGAGGAGAAGGGATTGTGGCATGGCCATCGCCCCTGGGGGGTGATTTCTCGCTTTCTGTCTCTCTGTTTGTCTTTCTGGAGAATGCACGCACCCTATAGCAAAAAACTCTAAAAACCTCCCTTGAAAATATTAAAAGCAGACTAGATCATACAGAAAATCGAATCTCAGTAGAAGATAGAAAAATCCACCACGAAGACTGAGAAAATGGCCCCCCTAAAATGAGAATAATATACGAGAAATTCTAGAAACCACCAAATGTCCAAACATCTGGATAATTGGTATCCCAGAAGATGAAGAGACTCATGAGGGCATTAATAATCTCTTCCATGAAATACTGCAAGAAAATTTTCCAAGCCTAGAGAGGCATTTAAAGATCCAGTCCCAGTCCCCCAAAATACAAAGGACCCCAAATAGAATCAACCCAAGAAGATCTTCTCCTAGACACATTATAGCCAGATTGACCAAAACCACAGACAAAATAAAGATACTAAGATTGGTAAAAGAGAAACGTCAAGTTACCTACAAAGGATATCCCATCAGGCTGATAGTAGACCTCTCATCAGGAACAATGTGAGTGAGGAAAGAATGGGAAAATATATTCAAAGTGTTGAGTGAAAGACAATTTCAACCAAGAATACTATATCCAGCAAGATTATCCTTCATATGGAAACAGAAGACAAGAACATTCTCAGATCAACAAAACCTGAAAGAAATTACCAACACCAGACTGGCCCTCCAAGAAGTTCTGCAGGGAGTGCTATACAAGGAAAATTAAATACAGTCATACAGAAATAAGAGTTCAAAAACTAAGCTAACTTAACGGTAGGGATAAGTCTGGAGTCAAATATTATATCCCAGAATTTAATTGGGAAGTTTGAACCATGACAGAAAATAGATTAAGTACATGAAACTGAACTGGTGAAATAGAATTTTATGACTTTTGACTAAAACATTGCTGATTTTCTTCTAGGCTTTGTTTTCCAGATTTAAGG
>NW_006204851.1:1913839-1922182 GCF_000334495.1 Tupaia belangeri chinensis
AAATAATTATTTTATTATTTTATTAAAAAAAAAGATGCACTTTGGTTGTGTAGCCTACTCTCACTCATAACAATTGCTACTGCTTCTCCAGTTAGAATAGGTATTAGTAACCACATCTAACAGATGAAAAATCAGTGTTCAGTAACTGAGGTGTCACAGTCACACAGCAGAAATGGGTCCTAAATTCAGGGTCCCTGAATCTTTGTATTTCCTTGGCCACCTGACCCCTTCCCATAGACTGTCCTATGGTTTGGAACTTTAGTTTGCAAGGCTCTTCACAGTTCTTCCTCTTGGTTCAATAGGTAGCTCAAAGGTAACCTCTCAACCTTTAGTCATTTCACAACAAATTGGTGGATTAGTTGCTATTCTTTTTTGGCATTCCAAATTCCTAAAGAGCTGATCTAAAATAATAAGGAACAAATAGCCCCAGAATGTTTCTTTCTAACCCTCTCCCTTTCCCTCTTCTCGTCTTACAGGAAACACATTGGCAAAATCACAGGAAAATCAATCCTTCAGCCAGCACTACCTAACAAATCGTCTTGAAACTATTTTAGAAGTGGCAGATGAGCATGAGGTCCTGGAAGGCACATGTTCTTTCTTCCTTAATTGCTGCCTGACTAAAAGCATGAGGCAAACAATATTGAGAATCTTATCTCTGAAATGCACTACCTTAGATGGCAAAAGAAGTCGTACATACACCTATTAAACAGGCCTTCTGAAACCTTGTTTGCTCAATATTAATTAAGAAATGCAAATATAACCCAGCAGCTGTGAATGAGCCAAGAAGACATCTGTGGATTACTGTATCCTTATAACCCTTTTAATAGCTTAAGTAGTTCAAGATACTTTTTAAACACTGAAATTTATATTTTTAATACATGCAGCATATAAGAGAAGGGCAGATGTTTATCCGTTTCTATTTGAATTTCTTAAAAAAATAGAGACACAAAGATATTAAGCAAGACATATCTCCAACTCCTTAACTCACTGCTATGCTCTCAAATTAGCGATGTACAGAGCAAGATTGACTCTAGGTAAAAATATAAAGATAAAATTTGTCTTAAGGTACTTTTGCATTTTTCTTCACTCACCAGCAGTCTTCATGCCCTCTCTGTGATTTCCCCTTCCTCTGCCCAAACAGCCTAATTCTAACAGAATTTTATTATGGCATTTAGTATGGACCAGTTGGGTGCTCTGTGACTCCCTCTCCATATCCACCACATTAGAAATTACCTAGGTCCCATTAGAATAGAACTTCCTACAAAGTGTCATATATGAAAACAATCAGATGTCTTGTCAATCAATCATCTCACTTCTGGGAATCGATGTGGCAGATATAAAATAAAAGTACAAGTAGGTAAAAGTAGATGCAGGAAAATGTAAGAGTGGGGTGGCAACCTATCCTAGTTTGCACAGGAATGAAAGTTTTCCTGGGATGTGAGACATTTCCTGGGATGTGAGACTCTCCTGGGAGACTTGAGTTTGACCTTGGCAGGTCTCTCTGAGTCCACCCTTGGAGACTGTGAGTAACTGTGGAACTTATGGTACACCAGTCCATGCACTGTGCATTTGTGAAGCAGGCAACTTGGTCCTCTTCACTAGGTTATACCTCCCTAGCTTGCTACCACTTCATCAAGAGTTGAACATTTGGTAGAGGAGTCAAGCACCTGAAGTTACCCATAACTGCTATGATCTAGGAGACACAGCCCTCCAGTAGGAACACACCTGGGAACTAAGGGTTAAATTTCCTCTTCTAATATTATAGAATCTACTCCAATAAATAGAAAAAGGGAATACTGCATCAGATGACCAAAAACCAGCACAGATCCCAAAGAAACATGAGAATTGACTCTAGGTAAAAATATAAAGATAAAATTTGTCTTATGGTACTTTTGCATTTTTCTTCACTCACCAGCAGTCTTCATGCCCTCTCTGTGATTTCCCCTTCCTCTGCCCAAACAGCCTAATTCTAACAGAATTTTATTATGGCATTTAGTATGGACCAGTTGGGTGCTCTGTGACTCCCTCTCCATATCCACCACATTAGAAATTACCTAGGTCCCATTAGAATAGAACTTCCTACAAAGTGTCATATATGAAAACAATCAGATGTCTTGTCAATCAATCATCTCACTTCTGGGAATCGATGTGGCAGATATAAAATAAAAGTACAAGTAGGTAAAAGTAGATGCAGGAAAATGTAAGAGTGGGGTGGCAACCTATCCTAGTTTGCACAGGAATGAAAGTTTTCCTGGGATGTGAGACATTTCCTGGGATGTGAGACTCTCCTGGGAGACTTGAGTTTGACCTTGGCAGGTCTCTCTGAGTCCACCCTTGGAGACTGTGAGTAACTGTGGAACTTATGGTACACCAGTCCATGCACTGTGCATTTGTGAAGCAGGCAACTTGGTCCTCTTCACTAGGTTATACCTCCCTAGCTTGCTACCACTTCATCAAGAGTTGAACATTTGGTAGAGGAGTCAAGCACCTGAAGTTACCCATAACTGCTATGATCTAGGAGACACAGCCCTCCAGTAGGAACACACCTGGGAACTAAGGGTTAAATTTCCTCTTCTAATATTATAGAATCTACTCCAATAAATAGAAAAAGGGAATACTGCATCAGATGACCAAAAACCAGCACAGATCCCAAAGAAACATGAGAAAACAAGAGGGTGACTCTCTCCCAAGTGAGCATAGTAGCACCTCACCAACAATGGATAGCACAGAGAAATACACAGGAATGTCAGAAAAGGAATTCTGAATGACACATTCATAGTGACAAAACTCAATGAGTTGCAAGAGAAAGCAATCAGCTCCAGGAAATGAGAAAATAATTTCAGAACATGAAAGAGAAATTTCAGAAAAAAAATAGAAACGTTAAAAAAGAATCAAACAGAACTTCTGAAAATGAAGAATACAATACAAAAAATTTAAATCTCCCTAGAAAGCATTAACATCTGATTGGACCAAGCAGAAGAAAGAATTTCTGACCTTGAAGACAAAGTCTCCAACATAGACCAAATCACCAAAATAATAAAAAAAATAAAAAATGAGGACAACATACAGGATATTCTAGAAATCATGAAATGCCCAAATATCCATATAATGGATATTCCAGAAGATTAAAAATCTGCTAAAGGAATGGAAAACCTTTTTCATGAAATACTAGCTGAAATTTTGCCAAATCTAAAGAAACATGGAGAAATTCAGACTCAAGAAATAAAAAGGACCCTAAATAGAATCAACACACAAAAATATCCTCCTCCCAGCACATCATAGCCAGACTGGAAAAAATTAAAAACAAACACAAAATTCTAAAAATGGCAAAGGAGAAACATCAAGTTACTTATAAAGGTTATCCCAGTAGGCTAACATCAGACCTCTCAACTGAAACAATGCAGGCAAGGAAAGAATGGGAAGATGTATGCAAAACATTGACAGAAAACCAATTTCAACCAAGAATACTATATCCAGCAAGATTATCCTTCAAATGGGAAGAACAAATAAAAGTATTATCACATAAACAAAAACTGAAAGAATTCACCAGTACTGGACCAGACCTATAGGAAGTACTGTGGGGAGTATTGTATCAGGATGACTAAAGAGAGACAGAATTAAGAAAACAAAAACAACTGAGAAAATGGCTAACAAAATGACAGGGCTTAGTCTGAAAATATCAGTAATAATGCTGAATGTTATTGGTTTAAACTCTACTATTAAAAGATACAGATTGGCTGAATGGATACAAAAACAGAAGCCATCTATATGCTGCTTACAAGAAACTCACCACACTGATAAGTACATACATAGACTAAAAGTGAAAGGCTAGAAAAAGATATTCCATGCAAATAGAAACAAACAAAAAAAAAAAGACTGGAGTTACGATACTGGTATCAGACAAAATAAACTTTAAGATGAAAGACGTAAGAAGAGACAAAGAAGGACATTGTATAGTACTAACAGGACTTGTTCATCAAGAAGATATAACACTTGTAAACATCTATTCACCCAACAGTGGAACACCTAAATACATCAAAGAGGGATTGTTAGATCTCAAGGGAGAGATAGACTGCAACACAATAATTTTAGGGGATCTCAACATCCCACTGTCTCCTCTGGGCAGATCATCTAGACAAAAAATTTAAAAAGAGCTACAAGATCTAAATAATACCATACATGAAATGTACTTGACAGACATCTACAGAGTATTTTACCCAACTACCACAAAATTTAAATTTTTCTCACCCCCACATGGAATTTTTTTTTTTTTGGAGAGGTTTTTGCTATACGGCACGTGCACTCACCAGACAGACAGAGAGAGACAGAGAGACAAAAAGTGAGAAATCACCCCCCAGGGGGGATGGCCACACCACAATTCCTTCTCCTCCATTCTCCTCTTGGGATCCTGGGCACACACGCACACGCACCCGGCATGAGTTTTAAGCTACCGGGTCCGGGATGTGAACCGTGGTCGACTGAGTGGGAGTCCAGCAAAATAGCCATTATGCTAACTGCTGGTCCCACATGGAATATTTTTGAAGACTGACTACATGATAGGGCACAATGCAAGCATTTACAAATTCAGAGGTATAGAAACTATATCCAGCATCTTTTATAAGCACGATGAAATCAAACTTTAAATCAACTAGAGAAAGATAAACAAACACATGGAAACTACACGACCTACTCCTGAATGACATTACAACTATAGAAGAAATTAAGACTGAAATCAAAAGATTCATAGAAATCAGTGATAATGAGCAAACAAGTGTTTGTAACCTGTGGGACACAGCAAAAGCAGTCTTAGGAGGGAAGTCCATAGCAATTAGTTCCCACAAGAAAAAAGCAGAAAGGTGGCAAGTAACAACCTAATGATACAACTCAAAAACTGGAAAAGCAACAACAAAATGTTCAGAAGAAAAGAAATAATAAAGATTCTAGCAGAGATAAATGAAATAGAGAATAAAAGAACTATACAGAAAATAAAAGAAACCAAAAGTTGGTTCTTTGAGAAGATAAACAAAATTGACACACCATTAGCTAGATTAATCAAGAATAGAGAAAGGAACCAGATAAATCAAATCAGCAAGGAAACAGGCGTTATTACAATGGACATAAAAATACAAAATATCATTAGAGACTACTATGAGTGATTCTATGCTAATAAAAAAGAAAATCTAGATGAGATGGACAAATTTCGGGACACATATAACTTACCAAGTTTGAACCAGGAAGAAATAGAGGTCTGAATGGACCCATAACAAGCAATGAGATTTAATCAGTAATAATTAGTCCTCCAACAAGGAAGAGCCCAGGTTACTGGCTTTACTTCTGAATTCTACAAAACTTTTAAAGAACTAACCCCAATTCCCCTTAAACTACTTCTAAAAATTCAAAAGGAAGGAACCCTCCCAAATTCATTCTATGAAGCCTACATCATCTTAATTCCAAAACCAGACAAGCACAAGAACGTGACCAAAAAAAAGAAAACTTCAGGCCAATATCTCAGATGAATACAGATGGAAAAATTCTCAAGAAGATACTAGCAAATCATATGCAACAACATATTAAAAAGATCATACACCATTACCAAGTAGGCTTTATTCCACAGATGCAAGGTTGGTTCAATGTATGTAAAATCATAAATGTAATACATCACATTACCAAAAGGAAACATAAAATCCATATGATCATATCAATCGATTCAGAGAAAGCATTCAATAAAATACAACATCCCTTCATGATTAAGAGTCTCAGAAAAATTGGCGTACAAGGGATATTCTTCAACATAATAGAAGTTATCTATGAAAAACCCAGAGCTAACATCAAACTAAGTGCAGAAAAGCTGAAAGCTTTTCCACTAAAGACTGGAACAAGGCAAGACTGCCCACTTTCTCCACTCCTTTTTTACGTAGTACTGGAAGTTCTAGCCAATGCTATTAGACATCTAAATGCTAAAAGGCATCCTGGGGACCAGCAGTTGGCATAATGACTGTGTTGCTGGACTTCGGTGTAGTCGTCTGCAGTTCAAGTCCCGGACCTGGTGGCTTAAAATCACAGCGGGCACGTGTGCATTTGTGCCTAAGATCCTGAGAGGAGAATGGAGGAGAAGGGATTGGTGTGGCCATCCACCCTGGGGGGTGTGGCCATCCACCCTGGGGGGTGATTTCTTGCTTTCTGTCTCTCTGTCTCTCTTTGTCTTTCTGGTGAGCACAAAAACCTCTCAAAAAAAAAATGAAACTTCCTGTAGGGAGCAGCCAAATCTGAGCTGAACAACAGTGACCTTTGAAGACCAGCAGAGCACAGACTGCTCACTTGGGCAGATGTTGCACAGCCTAGAAGTTTAAAGTAAACCATGTTTCAGCCAGGGAAGGCCAGGTGGGGCCTATTTAGAAATGTAAGATGCTCCACAGCTACAGTTGACGATAGAAAACACCTGGATTTACCTTCCACGACTCCCTCTCCCATTGCCCTATAAAAGAATAAACCTGGGACTGGGACCAGCAGTTAGTGTAATGGCTATGACGCTGGACTCCCATGTAGTCAACTGCGGATCTAGTCCTGGACCTAGTGGCTTTGAATTCAAACCGAGCCATGTGCATGCGTGCCCAAGATCCCAAGAGAAAAATGGAGGAGAAGGGATTGTGGCGTGGCCATCCCCCCGGGGAGTGATTTCTCACTTTCTGTCCTTCTGTCTTTCTGGCGAGCACACGCGCCCTATAGCAAAAACCTCTCCAAAAAAAGAATAAACCTGCCGGGCGCGTGTGCGTGCGTGCCCATGATCCCGAGAGGAGAATGGAGGAGAAGGGATTGCGGCGTGACCATCCCCCCTGGGGGGTGATTTCTCGCTTTCTGTCTCTGTCTCTCTCTCTGTCTGTCCGGCAAGCGCACACGCCCTATAGCGAAAAAACTCTCAAAAAAACAAAACAAAACAAAACAAAACAAAAGAATAAACCTGGGAATGGCTCTTTGGTGCGGTGATCTCCATCAGAGACACCTGGGCTATCTGATTCCATCTCTTCTCTACTTCTGTGTCTGCTTTTTCCAAGCCACCATCTCTCCTTGGGATCCCCCGCCTCGCAGGCTGAGGCAACATCCAAATAGAAAAAAAGAAGTGAAACTATCTCTATTTGCAGATGATATGATGCTAAGGATAGAAAATCTAAAAGAATCTACAAAAAGAACACCTGGAAGGGATAAATGAATAAAGTGGGGGATACAAAGTCAGCATTAAAAATCTAAAATACACCAACAATGGACAGACAGAATGGAAGAAAGCAGTCCCATTTACAATTGCCACAAAACCAATAAGATAACTAGGAATAAACCTTATCAAAGATGCAAATATCTCTACAAGGAAAACTATGAAACTCTTGAAAAAGAAGTTTAAAATGATACCGAAAAATGAATAAACATCCCATGTTCCTAGATTGGAAGAATTAATATACTCAAGATGTCAATCTTACATAGAAAAAATCTACAAATTTAATGCAATTCCATTGAAACTACCAGAGATATTCCTCTCAGAAACAGAAAAGGCTATCATAAAATTTGTGTGGAATCATAAAAAGCCCCATATCACCAAAGCAATACTATGCAAGGGGAATAAAGTAGGAGGCATCTCAGTTCTGACCTCAAAACATTACAAAGCTGGGACTAGCAGTTAGCGTAATGGCTATGTCGCTGGATTCCCATGTAGTTGACCACAGTTCAAGTTCCGGACCTGGTGACTTAAACTCACACCGGGCACGTGTGCGTGCATGCCCAAGATCCCGAGAGGAAAATGGAAGAGAAGGGATAGCGGCATGGCCACCCACCCTGGGGATGATTACTGCTTTCTGTCTCTCTGTCTCTCTCTGTGGCAAGCGCACGTACTCTATAGCAAAAACCTCTCAAAAAAAAAAACATTACAAAGATATGATACTTAAAACAGCATGGTATTGGCACAAAAACAGACAGGTAGACCAGTGGAACAGAATTGAGAACCCCCAAATAGACCCCAAAACATATACCTAACTGATCCTTGACAAAGGGCACAAGACAATCCAATGGGAAAAAATAAAATCCCTTCAGCAGGTGGTGCTGGAAGAACTGGATATCCACCTGCAAATGAATGAAACTGGAACCTTACCTCTCACGACTAACAAAATCAGTTCAAGAGTAGTTCTGGACACCAGGCCGACTGAGGCTGCAGGCCCGACCCTTCGGAATCTTCATGCATCCCCACTGTTCCTCTTCCTTGGACCCCAGGTTGGTTGTCTGGGATCTTAAGGCGAATTCCCACCCCACCCCACCCGCAATCTAGATCAAGCTAGCCAGTAGTTCCGGACACCAGGCGGC
>NW_006204851.1:1929115-1933735 GCF_000334495.1 Tupaia belangeri chinensis
TTACCTGTTGATGATGACATGTATAGTATTCTCAACTGGATTGGTCTGAGAAGTATTTCATGATGGGTAAAGTCTTTTTATAAGCAAAAAGAGAGATCGTGATTGACTGTTTAAAAAATAATTAGAATAATAATAATAATGATTGGGAAAATCATAGAAAAGATATTGAATGTTGAAGTGGGGAGATTAATGTCTCTGTATTGACTGACATGTATGGCATTCTCTTTTTAAAAAGCAATGTAATACACTGTAAGGTTATATGTAATCCAATGTAATATAAAGAAGATTATGATAATAATAAAAAATTTTTAAAAACTCAAAATGGATTGAAGATCTAAACATAAAACCTCGATCTAAAAAAACTGGTAGAAAACACAGGAAAAAGTCTTGGAGACCTTGGAGTCGCCAAAGACTTTTTAAAGAAGACCCCCAAAGCACAGGTAACGGTCCTAAAAAGAGACGAATGAGACCATATTAGGCTGAAAAGCTTCTGTACAGCAACAGAAACAATAATTAGAGTGAGAAGGCAACCCTCGGAGTGGGAGAATATCTTTGCAAACTATACTTCAAACTATACCTCAGATAAGGGACAGAATATACAGAGAACTCAAGCAGCTTACCCATATAATAATAATAAAAATAATAATAATCAATCCAATGGGAAAATGAGCTGAACAGAAAATTCGCCAAAGAAGACATATAAATGGACAAAAAGCATATGAAAGCATGCTCAACATCTCTTATCATAAGGGAAATACAAATCAAAATCATAATGAATTACCACTTAACCCCAATCAGAATGACTAAAATTAACAAAATATATAATAAATGCTGGTGAGGCTGTAGTGAAAAGGAAACTCTTCTATACTGTTGGTGGCAATACAAATTAGTACAACTACTTTGGAGAACAATATGGAGATTCCTCAGAAACCTACAAATAAAACTACCATATGACTCAATAATTCCACTGTTAGGTATTTACCCAAAAGATAGAAAAACCCTCAGTCAGAAAAACACTTGCACATCTCTGTTTATTGCAGCATTATTTACAATTGTTAGTACATGGAAACAACCCAAATGTCCAAAAATAGATGATTGGATTGAAAAACTGTGGTATATGTACTCTATGAAATACTGCTCAGCTGTAAAATAACGAGACCCTGACATTTGATACAAAGTGGACAAATATAAAAGATTCAATGCTAAGCAAAGCAAGCCAGATTATAAAAGACAGACTTTGTATGTCCCCACTCAATATATACCAAATGCCTGCACTCTATAGCAGAAACTGAAAGTTTGGAAGGTATAGTGGCAGGGAGGGCAACTGTAGATACTAGAGATAGTAGGGATGGGGTAAAACAGGGATGGGTAATAGAAGGGAGGGGAACGGGGGGCAGAAATACATTTAATTGACAAAAAACATGAAAAGCTATTTGCTGACAATAATGTATATAGTAATGTCTTGACTGATATGCATGGTATTCATGCTGGAAAAAAGCAATGTAATACACTATAAAGATATATGTGATAAAAAAAAGAAAAAAGATATATGTGATTAAATGTAAATTAAAATTTAAAAAAAATTTAAAAAAATGCATAGCCAGTAAATAGAAGTTTTAGATAAACGTCAGTGCATAGAGCTGTTTGGATTTAATGGTGATGTAGATTGATGTAGATCATTCATACAAACAAGTTCACTGTATGTTACACAAGTGAGTCTTTAAAAAGTTCATGGAAAATGTGTATTATTAAAAATTATTCATGGGTTTCAAGTATTTTTGCACCAAAATAAACTCATACTTTCATTCCCTTTTTCCCAGATACATTTTATTTATTTACATATTTTTTACAATTTTTTACATTTAATCACTGTACATCTTTATAATGTACATGTTTTTTCCCAGAATGAATACAGTACATATTAGTCAAGTCAAAGATATTACCATATACATTATCATCAGCAGATAACTTTTCATTTTTGTGTCTATTAAATGTGTTGTTTTTTTCCCTGTTACCTCCCTCCCACCCCATTACCCACCTCTTCTTACCACCCCATACTGTCTCTACTATCTATAGTTGCCTTCCTTGCTATAAATCTTTCAAATATCTGTGTTTCTACTATAGAGTGCAGACATTCAGTATATATTGAAAGGGGACATACAATGCCTGTTTTTCATAGTCTGGCCTACTTTACTTAGCTTTAAAGCTTCCATATTCATCCATGTCAGAGTCTCATTGTTTTTTATGGCAGAGTAGTACTCCATAAAGAACATATGCCACTATTTTTGCAATCTACTTGTCTGCTCTTGGGCATTTGGGTTGATACCATGTCCTAGCAATTGTAAATAATTCTGCAATAAACATGGATGTGCAAGCATTTTTCTGACTATTTTTCCTATCCTCTGTGTAAATCCCTAGAGTGGAATTACTAGGTCATATGGTAGTTCTATTGGGTCATCAGGAAAGTCATGATGTATTTTTGCATAGAAAATATAGAAAAATATTCATGACTTTCTCAACAACCTAATATTTGGAGATTTATGAGGGACCACCATATCGTTCTCCACAGTGATTGTATTAATTTACATTCCCACCAATAGCGTAGAAAGGTTCCCTTTTCACTGCAACCTTGCCAACACCTATCATTCTTAATTTTTAAATTTTAGCCATTCTGACTGGGGTTAAGTGGCAGTTCGTTGTGGTTTTGATTTGCATTTCCCTTATGATAAGGGATCTTGAGCATTTTTTTCATATGCTTTTCAACTCTCTGTATGTCTTCCTTGGAGATTTGTGCAGCTCATTTGCCTGTCTTTTAACTAGATTGATTTTTTTGTTTGTGTGTGGATAAGTTGCTTGAGTTTCTTGTATATTTTGGTTATCAATCCATTTTATTATATTTTTATGGACTTTTTGAAATACCCTCCCATATGGAAATAAAATTGACAAGAAAACTTAGTAAGTGGACTACAGTCAGCACAAAAATTATGCTTTGTGATTGAAATATGTTATAAAATATTCTAGGAATTATCAATGCTTTGAGGAATTATCAATGCTTCAGAACATATCTCTCTTGAAAATCAAAGATCCTCAATACACAAAAAGAAAGAAGAGTGGACGTTAACTACACCAAAAGGATAATGATGGTTCTTGCTGATTAATAGGAATATAAGCTATCTCGGCCTTTCCTGAGTATTTTCTATGTTTTCCAAACTTTTCTAGGACTGAAATATTGTCCTTTTATAATCAGAAACAAAACATATTAAGGATTAAGTCTTAACCATCATTGGAGGGAGCCAGAGGGAAAGAATGGTCCCAATACAATGTTGGTGGGAGTATAAATTAATGACCCCTTGTTGCAAGGCAACTAGCTATAACAATAAAATTTTTTAAAGAATTATTTTTAAGAGAATTTTTTGTGGGGCCAGCAGGTGGTGTGGTGGCTGGGGTACTGGACAGTCCCACATGGCCAACTGCAGTTCGAGTCCCAGACTTATTGGCATGCTTCCTCACTTTCCCTCTCTTTCTCTGGTCAAGTTAAAAAATTTAATTAATGAATAAATAAAATTAAATAAATAATTCTTTAAATAAAAAAGATTTTTGCTGTAAGGCAAATGTACTTGTTGAAGAGATAGAGAGAGACAGAGAGACAGAAAGTGAGAAATAACCCCACAGGGGGCATGGCCATGCCCAAATCCCTTTTCCTCTGTTCTCCTTTATTCTCCTCTCAGGATTTTTGGCACACATGCACAAACACCTGGCATGAGTTTCAAGCCATGGGGTCTGGGACTTGAACAACATTTGGCCATGTGGGAGTCCAGCAATGTAACCACTATTATTTTTTAACTTGCTATAGGCATCAGAGAGAGAGAGAGAAAGTGAGAAAACAAGCCAAGTCACCAGGTCCGGAACTTGAATCGCAGTCAGTCTAGTACCCAGTCACCATGCTATCTGCTGACCCCAATACATTTTTAAGCCTGAATATTTTAAACCCAACAATTTCTCTTTTCTGTGCAGATATACATATGTGTAAGGATAATAACTGCAGTGTCATTATCATATCAAAACCCTAAAGAACATAAGGTTCATCAAAAAGATATTGGTTAAAGCTTTCGCCTCAGTCTCGAGCTGTAGCTGGCCGCCCAGCGTCCGCGCTCCGGGATCTTCAGTGCTCACGGCCGCCATCCATGTCACTGGAGTTCCTCAAGACTCATCTGCACCCCCTGCCCGCCACACACTCTGCCATCATAAGCCGCCATCATGGTGAAGCTCGCTAAGGCTGGTAAAAATCAAGGTGACCCCCAAAAAATGGCTCCTCCTCCAAAGGAGGTAGAAGAAGACAGTGAAGGTGAGGAAATGTCAGCAGATGAAGAAGATGACAGCAGTGGAGAAGAGGTTATCATCCCTCAGAAAAATGGTAAGAAGGCTGCCACAACTCCAGCAAAGAAGGTGGTAGTTTCTCCAACAAAATAGGTTGCAATTGCCACACCTGCCAAGAAAGCAGCAGTCACCCCAGGCAAAAAGGCAGCTACCATACCATCCAAGAAGACCGTTACACCAGCCAAAGCAGTCACAGCACCTGGCAAGAAGGGAGCCACACCGGGCAAAGTGTTGGGAGCAAGT
>NW_006204851.1:1935420-1935986 GCF_000334495.1 Tupaia belangeri chinensis
TGTGCAGTCCTGTGGTCTACTTGGAAAGCCGTAGAAATAATGTTTCAAGGGAGATACTCTTGTTGGTTTTGACTGGATATTCATATAAACTTTTTAAAGAGATAAGCGATAGAGCTGACCCTTATCTGTAAGTTTTGAATTTATATTGTTTCATCCCATGTACAAAACCATTTTTTTCCTATGAATAGTTTTGTTTTTTTTTTCTGCCTTGGGCAATTGTAAAGGAAAGCAGAATGTTTTATCATGATTTTTGCTTCGATGACTTTAGGACAAATTTTAAAAAGTCCTAAAAAAAAAAAGATATTGGTTAAATAAAGGTATAGATACACTAAAGAATAAATTGAAAATATGCAAAAGCTAAGGAAAATATGTATATAATTACACAGAAGGTTATTCACAGTATGTGGGTGGATGAAAAAAAATTGCAGAACAAGGAATGTGTAATACTATTTCTTTTGAGTGTGCATGCACATGCACTGACATGCACACACACTTACATGTACATAGGCAAAGTCTAGAGATACAGAAACTAAACTCTTGAGAGAAGTTACTTCTGTAGAAGTGAG
>NW_006204851.1:1935996-1939671 GCF_000334495.1 Tupaia belangeri chinensis
AGTGAAGATGTTCATTTTATTTAACATATTTACATACTGCTTGAGATTCTTTAATTTTTTCTTTTTTAGATTTTTGCCATAGGGTACACGTGTTCAACAGAGATGAAAGACAGAAAGAGAGACACAGAGAGAGATAGAAATCACCCCCCAGCCACTGAGAGATGATCGCACCAAAATCTCTTTTCCTCCATTCTTTTCTCAAAATTTTGGGCCTTGTGCTCACATGTGCCTGGTATGATTTTCAAGCCATGGGGTCCAAGACTTGAACTGTGGTTGAGCATGTGGGAGTCCACCATCTTAATCATCATGCCACTTGCTGGCCCCACCTGTGGTGTTTTTCAAGATGCTAGGTCTGGTACTCAAACCCTAAAGTCAGCCATGTGGGATCCAGATCCTTAACCACCATGCCATCTGCTGGCCCGAGGTTTTCTTTTTTAATCATAATAAAATATTATATTGTTAAAAAAAATGTAATCCAAAGTAAGCATCTGATAGAAGAATGAATAAAATTATGGTATATTGGGACCAGCAGTTAGCATAATGGCTATGTCATTGGACTCCCACGTAGTCGACCACGGTTCGCTTAAAACTCACACCGGGCACATGTGCGTGTGTGCCCAAGATCCCGAGAGGAGAATGGAAGAGAAGGGATTGCAGTATGGCCATCCTCCTTGGGGGGTGATTTCTTGCTTTTTGTCTCTCTGTCTCTCTCTGTCTGTCTGGCGAGCGTACGCGTCCTATAGCAAAAACCTCTCAAAAAAATGGCATATTCATACAAGAGAATACTTAGGTAGAGAAAATTAAATGAACTATAGCTTAGCAATACACATCAGCATGGATGAATCTGACAAACATAATACTAAGCAAAAAAAAAAGTTCTAGAAAAATATACAGAGTGGGGCCAGCAGGTGGCATGGTGGTTAAGGTTCTGGATTTCAATATGTTTCCTCATGGTTCAAGTTCTGGACCTAGCAGCTTGAACTCAAGCTGGGTGCATGTGCATGTATGCCCAAAATCCCAGAAGGAGAATGGAGGAGAAGGAATTGCATTGTGAATCCTGCCTTGGGGGGATTTCTCACTTCCCCTCTGTCTGTCTCTCTGTGTCTCTCTGGAGAGTTCACACATCCTTTGGCAAAAACCTAAATACACACACACACACACACACACATATATACACACACACACACATATATATACATAATCTCCACAGTGTGGATCCACATAAATAAAGATTCAAAACAAGCATAAAACCTAAGTAACATTGTTTAGGAATGCATACATGAAAAGAGAACAAGGAGATGACAAACAAAATTCAGCATAGTAGTTACTTCTGGAGAAGAGGGATATCCAGGTACTTCAGAAATTTTGGCTAGAGGCCAGCAGGTGGCATGTGGTTATGGCACTGGACTCCCCCAGATGGCCAAAAATTGTTTGAGTCCCTAGACCTGGCAGATTGCTTTCTACTTTCTCTCTCTTTCTCTCTCTCTCTCACTCTCTCTCTCTCTCATTAAATTTTAAAAATTGTAATAATAAATAAAATTAAATAAATAATTCTTAAAGAAAAGATTTTGGGGGAACCAGCAGTTAGCGTAATGGCTATGTCGCTGGACTCCCACGTAGTCGACCGCGGTTCATGTCCCGGACCCGGTGGCTTAAAACTCATGCCGGGCGCGTGTGCGTGCGTGCCCAAGATCCCGAGAGGAGAATGGAGGAGAAGGGATTGCGGCGTGACCATCCCCCCTGGGGGGTGATTTCTCGCTTTCTGTCTCTCTGTCTCTCTCTGTCTGTCTGGCGAGCGCACGCGCCCTACAGTGAAAATCTCTCAAAAAAAAAAAAAAGATTTTGACTATAGAGGTATTCTATTTCTTAGGCTGGGTAGTGGATACATGGATGTCTATTTTGTTATTATTCCTTAAACAATATGTGAATGGTACATATGTTCTCATATATACTATAGATTTCACACACACACAAATTATAGATTTCACAATTTAAAACTTAAAAGAAAACAATGATGTTATATTGAAAAAGAAATCATTACCCACATAAGCACACAAATCACACAACCAGACAAATAATTCACATTAAAATCTTAGAAGATGATTTGAGTCATTAAAATCTGACTTGGGGGCTCAGCAGGTGCCTTGGTGGTTAAGGAGCTGGACTCCCACATGGCTGATGGTTTGTTTTCTTGCTTTCCCTTTCTCTTGCTCTCTCTCTGTCTCTTTGTCTCTCACTGTCAAGTTAAAAATAATATTAATAATAATAACAAATGAAAATAAATATTTTTTTCAATCTGACTTGGGAGGCAGATGCAATTTAGCTAAGGCTTTATAAAGAGCAGAAAACTGAGCTATAGCCTAGTTGTAGTTTAAGAGAGTGGGGTTTCCATACAGCTGGCTGTGGTTTGAATCTTGGCCTCAGTAGCTTGAGGGACATGCCAGTCACATGGGTATTCATGTCCAAAATTCTGACAGGATGGAGAAATGGAGAAGGGATTGTAGCATGACCAACTCCTATGGGGGGGGGGTCCCTCTCCCTTCCTCTGGCTAGCACAGGCACCCTCCAGCAATTAAAAACAAAACAAAACAAAACACTACCACCAATACCAAGAGATGAGTGATTGAGTGACATTTCAGACTGCGGACAGTAGAAAGAACAGTGGGAGATTTGAGGATGGATTGGGAGAAGGGGTACTTCTGGTGTTTCCATTATAACATAACGCATAGGGAGTAAACACCTTCATCTAAAGGTTTAGGGATTCAATGACTATACTATTAAGACTGATATCCGGGACCAGCAGTTAGCATAATGGCTATGACGCTGGACTCCCATGTAGTCGACCACTGTTCACGTCCTGGACCCGGTGTCTTGAAACTCATGCCGGGTGCATGTGCGTGCATGCCCACGATCCCGAGAGGAGAGTAAAGAAGGGACTGTGGCGTGGCCATCCCTTCTGGGGGGTGAGTTTTCGCTTTCTGTCTCTCTGTCTTTGTCTGTCTGTCTGGCGAGTACACACGTCCTGTGCAAAAACCTCTCCAAAAAAAAAAAAAGACTGATCTTCAGGGTTAGTATCAGGAAACCACTTGAAAGTCTTACAGACCTTATGATGGAGTCTGTCTGTGTCTATAAATGGTTCCCAGGATAACCAATAAAGTCAAAAACTTGGCTACATTTTTCACTGAATTGAGCCCAGATATTTGAAATGATAGGCCAATGATGACGTGGTCTTAGACATGGACATGATACTATGAGTTCCTAGTAATTAAATTTAACCTAAACAATACCAATCATCCCACCATCTTCACTCCCACAAGCACTAAAGAAGAGAAAATAGAAAAGAAAAAAAGGTTTTAATTTGCTCAGAGATCCTGGTTTTGTTGAAATGATTTTAGAAAAAAAAAAACCTTTGTTCCTTAATTGATACTTTTCCCCAAGTAATTAAAGTATGGCAATAAATAAGGATGAAGCCTTTTATATTACTTGACAATGAAGGGGTCAGGCTCTCAGTCTCATATTCATCAGTCTGAGATGAGAAGCAGAAGCACGATGGGGGAAACCCATCTGTCTTTATTAAGACTTGGCACCAAGGGAGCATAGAATAGAGAAGAGCTCATTTAGTAAATGGCAGTTCCCATCCTGCAAAGCGACAGAAAATTTAATGCACTGTCAGCA
>NW_006204851.1:1939682-1944175 GCF_000334495.1 Tupaia belangeri chinensis
ATAATCCACTTAGAGAAAGTTGTTATATTAGGAAGATTTAAAGAGAAAGAGTTTTTCTGTGATATTAAAATTTTTTTTTAATTTCTACCTAATAATATATAACTAAGTGGAAAAAAATTCTCCAAGCCATCGTTCATGTTGCCTTTTCCTCCTCTGGGTTCCTCTGCCTTGACCTACTTCTATCTTTTCCATCACTTAAGCCCAGAAACAAGCCCCTGCACTACCTGAAGCCATGCCTAATTTTAATGCAAACTAACTTCACTTTCTTGCTGCCATATTTTCTAGTAGGCATAATTTAGCATTCCAATAATACAGCATTTTATTTTGTATTTTAACTCTTTGTTTCTTGTCATGGTTTGCTTTGCCCACCTAGATCTTAAGGTTTTTGTGGACAAAGACTGTCTTAAACACTCTGGAGCACTCTTTAGCACCTGGAGTTGTTCTTGACACACAATAAATGTTCAACCAATGTTATTACTTGATTTTGTTGGTTCTAAATCCCATGATCCATGGCGACCATCTTCATTGGGCAGAAACCCGAGAAAATCCAAAGAGATTCATTTCTTAAATAATTAAAAAGTGTTTATTAACGTAATACATACACAGGGTCAAAACACAGTAGAATATATGAGGGCTTAGGGTGAAAAGTGACAGATTTCTGCTCCATCATGCCACATCTGGTATATCTGCTCTCCTGGGCAACTCCTTTAACTTGTTTAGGTTGTTTCCCCTTATCATTTCCTCCTCTTATCTTGGCATAAAATGCTTATGACACTAGGTCTTACTTATATTATTCTCTTTCCTCTTCTATTTATCTAATATAATTATATGGTTATCTTGGCTCCTCTATCAGTTGTTTTTAATTTTACACATTACACATGCAGCATTATTTTTTTTGAGAGAGAGAGATTTTTGCTATAGGGCGCATGTACTCACTGTAAAGAGAGAGAGACAGAAAGCAAGAAATCACACCCCAAGGAGGATGGCCATGCCGCACTCCCCTCTCCTTCATTCTCCTCTCAGGATCTTGGGCATGCCTGCACATGTGTCTGGCATAAGTTTCAATCCACCAGGTCTGGGACTCAAACCTCGGTGAGCCATGTGGGAGTCCAGCGACATAACCATTATACCATCTGCTGGTCCCACATGCAGCACTTTTTAAATTAAATTTTTTATTTTGCTTTGTTTTGTTTTGTTTTATTTTAGTTTGCTATAGGGCATGTGCGTTGGAGGGGTGGGGTGAGAAGTCACCCCCCAGGGAAGATGGCTAAGCCACAATCCCTTCATTGTCCTCTCAGGATTTTCGGCATGCATGTCTAGGACTTGAAACACACAGTCAGCCATGTGGGATACAGCTGTCCCAACCTCCACGCCACCTGCTAGTCTCATATGTAGTACTTTTATGAGGGGACTTCAAAAGCTTTTAAATAAATGGAATTAAAGTACGAGTATATGCACCAGCTTCATAGACAGAGCCCATGTGACCAATCATGGGTCCAGTCTTGACCCTGTCAACTTGAAAAACATACTAGGCATGCATATGAGCCCAGGATCCTGATAGGATGGAGAACTGGAAGAAAAAAGATGGCAGTGTGATGGGGGATGCTTTCTCTCTCTCTCTCCCTCTCTGTTTTCTCTCTCTAATATTCAGGTGCCCTCTGGAGCACTCTTTAGCACCTGGAGTTGTTCTTGACACACAATAAATGTTCAACCAATGTTATTACTTGATTTTGTTGGTTCTAAATCCCATGATCCATGGCGACCATCTTCATTGGGCAGAAACCCGAGAAAATCCAAAGAGATTCATTTCTTAAATAATTAAAAAGTGTTTATTAACGTAATACATACACAGGGTCAAAACACAGTAGAATATATGAGGGCTTAGGGTGAAAAGTGACAGATTTCTGCTCCATCATGCCACATCTGGTATATCTGCTCTCCTGGGCAACTCCTTTAACTTGTTTAGGTTGTTTCCCCTTATCATTTCCTCCTCTTATCTTGGCATAAAATGCTTATGACACTAGGTCTTACTTATATTATTCTCTTTCCTCTTCTATTTATCTAATATAATTATATGGTTATCTTGGCTCCTCTATCAGTTGTTTTTAATTTTACACATTACACATGCAGCATTATTTTTTTTGAGAGAGAGAGATTTTTGCTATAGGGCGCATGTACTCACTGTAAAGAGAGAGAGACAGAAAGCAAGAAATCACACCCCAAGGAGGATGGCCATGCCGCACTCCCCTCTCCTTCATTCTCCTCTCAGGATCTTGGGCATGCCTGCACATGTGTCTGGCATAAGTTTCAATCCACCAGGTCTGGGACTCAAACCTCGGTGAGCCATGTGGGAGTCCAGCGACATAACCATTATACCATCTGCTGGTCCCACATGCAGCACTTTTTAAATTAAATTTTTTATTTTGCTTTGTTTTGTTTTGTTTTATTTTAGTTTGCTATAGGGCATGTGCGTTGGAGGGGTGGGGTGAGAAGTCACCCCCCAGGGAAGATGGCTAAGCCACAATCCCTTCATTGTCCTCTCAGGATTTTCGGCATGCATGTCTAGGACTTGAAACACACAGTCAGCCATGTGGGATACAGCTGTCCCAACCTCCACGCCACCTGCTAGTCTCATATGTAGTACTTTTATGAGGGGACTTCAAAAGCTTTTAAATAAATGGAATTAAAGTACGAGTATATGCACCAGCTTCATAGACAGAGCCCATGTGACCAATCATGGGTCCAGTCTTGACCCTGTCAACTTGAAAAACATACTAGGCATGCATATGAGCCCAGGATCCTGATAGGATGGAGAACTGGAAGAAAAAAGATGGCAGTGTGATGGGGGATGCTTTCTCTCTCTCTCTCCCTCTCTGTTTTCTCTCTCTAATATTCAGGTGCCTTCCAGCATAGAGAGAGAGATAAAGTATGAGTTTATTTTGGTGCAATAAAAGCTTAAACCATTCATAGTTTAATATAACATATATAATACATACTTCACATGAACTTTTTGAAGACTCCCCCTTATTACATGTTCCTTCAGCTCTCTTTTCTTCCTTTTACCTTGCCATTTTCTTCATCTGCACTTTCTTTTTGCATTGTTTCTATACTCATAAGTATTCTGCACTTTTTTTTTTAATATAGGGAGCTTGTGCTCTCCAGGGGGCGGGGAGGAGGGTAGAGAAAGAAAGTGAGAAATCAGCCCACAGGGATGATGGCCATGCCACAATCCCTTCTCTGCCACTCTTCTCTCAGGATTTGGGGCACACATGCACATGTGCTCAGCATGATTGTCAAGCCACCAGGTCCAGGACTCCAACTGCAAAGCTGGCAGTGTGAAATTCAGCACCTTAGCCTCCATGCCACCTGCTTGCCCTTGGACTTTATTTGCAGGCTAATCTGAAAGTTAAAATCAGTGCCCAGTGTTTCCATTATGACTATGTACACAGCACTCAAGACAGGGCCAAGAATGAGATTACATTTCCCTTTTTAATTTTTTTCCTGGAGTTTCTAATAGTTCATTTCCCCCTCTTGCACTATTTGCTTGTATCATTTCCTCAGTTTGTTTTTTGGTTTATTTTCAAAGTCTTCAGCACAACAGGTGAAGCCCCCCCTTTTTGTTCTAAAGACTTTTATCCTCAAGGACTCCAGCCTCAGGCTCCACAGTGGGCCACTTAAGCTGGGAAGCTTGTTTAAAAATACATATTCTCAGGCCTCAGCCCTACATAAGGTCTGGGTTAAGACCAAGTCTCTGTATTTTGAAAAAGCCCCCCAGGTAAACCAGAAAGCACCATTTTATGTCCCCTTCTCCCTCATTTCAGTCCCTATTCTTGCTAACTCCAAGAGGTATATGGAAACTGTTAAGATGAGTATTTTCCGGCAAGTAGTTGCTGCATGGCTAATCTAGCTTTCCAAACCATGTTGTTTTAATAAAAATCCACCAAGCAATACAAAACTGACAGATTTAATCTGTGCTGAGTAAACTCACTTGCCCAAGGTCAACAATACAAGTGATAAAGATGGAAACAGCAGGACCAACAGTTAGCGTAATGGCTATGTAGCTGGACTCCCACGTAGTCAACTGCGGTTCGAGTCCCGGACCCGGTGGCTTAAACTCACGCTGGGCGCGTGTGCGTGCATGCCCAAGATCCCGAGAGGAGAATGGAGGAGAAGGGATTACGGCGTGGTCATTCCCCCTGGGGGGCTGATTTCTCACTTTCTGTCTCTCTGTCTCTCTCTGTCTGGCGAGCGCATGTGCTCTATAGCAAAAACCTCTCCAAAAAAATAAATAAATAAATATATATATAAATAAATAATAAAGATGGAAACAGCAGGGACCAGCAGATGGCGTAATGGCTATGTCACTGGACTCCCATGTAGTCAACAACGGTTTGAGTCCTGGACCTGGTGGCTTAAACTCATGTCAGGCGAATGTGCATCTGTGCCCAAGACCCGAAGAAGAGAATGGAAAAGAAGGGATTGTGGCATCGCCA
>NW_006204851.1:1944234-1949218 GCF_000334495.1 Tupaia belangeri chinensis
CCCCCCCCCTAAAACAAAAAAACCCAAAAAAAAAAAAAAAAAAAAAGATAGAAACAGCATTTGGACCAATCATCACATGAAGCCCAGGCCAGAAGTTGCCATTCCTTCCAAATACCTAAATCTATAACTAGAAGGTAAGTAATTGCACTATGGTGGTATTAGAGCTTAGCTCTCAGCAACAATGAAAAAAAGAAAAATACTCTCCTGTAAAGATTAAATAGGCAAACCTTGAATTTGAGCAATGTGTGCTAGGCTTTATTGGGAAAAAAAGGTTTGTTGTTTGTTGTTATTGTTTTTAAGGGTGGAACTAGAGACACCTAAACATTATTGATGCACTGTCTTGTTTATAAAGTCTGCAATCCCTTTGAGACCTTCAACATTTTTTACCTCTGGGAAATCAGAATTGAGCTAAATAGGGCTGCCTATTTGCAAATATTAGAAGCAGATCTCAGACATAACTTCAATACTAGGGTAGGAATGTGATACTGTGGCTCAAAGCATAGGTTTAGAGTCAGACCCACATAGATTAAAACTTTAGGCTCCATCACTTACGAGTTGTGTGACCTTGAGCAAACTATTTAACCTCTCTCTAAGGTTCAGTTTTCCCCTTCTATCATTTCTAAAGTGAGCCAAGCTTTGGTGCCACTGTTCAGTAAGATTCCTCTGCCTTGCTTACCGCTTACTTCCTTTAGCTCTAACTCCTACTTGTCCTTCAGATCTCAAATCAATATTGCCATTTCCTTTTTTTTTTTTTTTAATTACCAGAGCTCACCAGAGAGGAGGAGGGAAGCACCCCGCCCCTTTCAGTGGGGTGTCCTCACACTGCAATCCCTTCTCTTCCATTTCTCCAACCTATTGGGATTTGGAGCACAAGTGCCCATGAACCCAGTGTGTTTTTCAAACTGCTGAGGCTGGGATTTGAACAGCAGTCGGACATGTGGGATCCAGCTCCCTTACCCACTAGGCTACAGGGCTGGCCCAATATTGCCCTGCTTTCCTAATCAGAGTTAAATTAAGTTCTTTTGTGTCTCCTCCCCCAAGTGCCCTTAACATATCTTCGACTATAGTAAATATACAGGAGCAGGTGATTTTTTAAAAAATTGTTTCTTCCATAGTTTAAGAACCAGCAAACTAAGACCTATAGGCCAAATCTGACACACAGCCTCTTTTTGTATAAACCTAAAGATAAGAATGGTCTCTGCATTTTTAAAAGGGTTGGTTAAAAAAAGAATATGCCATAGAGATTGTATGTATTCTGAAAAGACTAAAACAGTTACTATCTGGTCCTTTACAAAAGTAAAATCACTGAACCCTGCCGTAAACCACAAGAAATTTGAGGGAAAGGACTCTTTCATTTCACTGTTTGTCCTACTCCTAATATAATGTCTGGTATATAATAGGCACTCAGATGCTCGTTAAATGAAGAAATAAATTAGAGAGTACAATTGGTATTTTTAAACGTACAATTTATTGTAGGATCAAAACACAATTTTATTTTGTCTCTTGATGTCCTAATAAAATGTAACCCCTTGGGGTAACCTGGCCCTGACTCTAGATCTAAACTTAAATCATATGACTTTTATTCTTCAAGAATAAACAGTCCTAAGGTCACTCTAAGTCACAAAACACAATCTCTCTCTCTCTCTCTCTCTTTTTAATTTTCCAGAGGATGTGTACACTCAACAGACAGACAGAGAAGAAGAGAGAGAAAGAAAGCACACCCCATGGGGCATGGTCATGCACAATCCTTTCTCCTCCATTCCTTCTTCAGGATTTTGGACATGCACACACATGGACCACATGTGTGGGGGTTTTGGTTTTGTTTTTTAGAGAGTTTTTTTCTTTTCTTTTCTCTTCTTTTCTTTCCTTTTTCTTTTATTTTCTTTTCTTTGGGCTATGGGGACCATACACTCACCAGAGAGATAGAGAGAGATAGAAAGCAAGAAATCACTCCCCGAGGGGGGGGGCACACCACAATTGTTTCTCCTCTCGGTGTTTTGGGCGTGCACACACACGTGCCCAGCATGACTCTTAAGCCACTGGGTCCAGGACTTGAACCATGGTCAACTACATGGGAATCCAGCAACATAACCATTACACCATCTGCTGTTCCCTCAGGTGTGTTGTTAAAGCCACTGGCTTGAGTCTTAGACCTCATGGTAAGCCATGTGGGGATTAGCCACCTCAACCACAAGACCATGAGTTGGAACATAAAATTAAATATTGATTCAGTAGTCAGATGTATTGGGTCTAAGATATTAATCAAATTATTCAGCCCTTACTCAGTCTCCTCCCATGATGCAAAGTCATATAGATGGTAGTTACCTGCCTTTGGAGAAGGAGAAATGGTAGTTTTTCTGCTTTCTATCCCCACTTGCTAGCTCCCATTTGGACCTCACCAGGGTAAAAAGCAGAACCAAGCAAGAGAGGTAAGGGGTTGGGTGGTTTCCTCCTTGATGAAATGGATTCCCACTCTTTGGGTCTCTGGTTCTGCCATAGGTTCTTCAAGGTCTCCACCACTGAGGACCTCTCTTCTGTAACTTTGAAGACCTTGGCCAATGCATTTATATTTAGGTTGGCAGCCTAGAACTTCTTCTTTAGCCCCTAGGAGTCTAGTATTTCCAGCTTACTATTGCTAGTGTCTTTAAACCCCTTTAGGTAGCTATGTTGGACAGAGTCCGAGATGACCCCATCCTTGCTCCCTCTCTTGTATGGTCCCCATTTGGTTCCCTGGAAACATTCAAATATCCCTTGCCATGACAAGCTCTGGGAATGTGAGCCAATACCAACCCAGTCAACCCTATCTTCCTGCCAAGGGCCACATTAGCTTTCTCACAATGAATGTAGTACCATTTCAATCCTCTGCCTCTGCTAATGCAGGAAATATATGTCAAGCTCTCTGAGTGGTCCAATAAAATACCTCTCACTAGGCTTGAGGTGAAATCCATCACTCCTGTGGAACGTGGAATCAAACGTTACTCTGGCAACAACTCTCTGGAAAAAAAAATCTTTTTACAAATTTTCCTTCCTTCTCCTTTCTACAGACAGGTTCTTCTTTATTTCTAGAAACATGTCTGGAGCATTCCCTTTGTAAATTCTGTATATGATAGCCTGGCTTTGGAATTTCCCATCTATTGTAGGACATTTATTATGTCTTTCTGGAAAACTGAATTTTAATATCATGTTTCATAAAGCTTAATTTTTTAATTAGATAAGAAAAGGTAAACTACTGGTGAATCTTGCAGTTAGATTCAAGTAGCCTCCTTCTCTTTTCACATCTAAAATTTTGAGACAACAACAGCAACCTTTACTTAAAGTATTGCTTTAGCAATACTTTCTCATATACTCCCTCTTTTATTACTTTATAACAGCCTAGCCTCTGTTGCACAGACAGTAGCATAACGGACTAAGGAACAACCACATGGTGACCGCGGTTCAAGACCTCAGGCCAGTTGGCCTGAAAACACACCAGGCATATGCACATTTGCCCAGGATCCTGACAGGCTAGAGGACTAAAGGAAGGTGACTTCAGTGTAACTGAGCTCTGTGAAGGGTTCTCTTTCTTCAAGTGTCTTTCTCTTTCATGAGCACAAACACATATTCTATCATGAATTTAAAAAAAAAAACGATAAGACAGACTGGCCCTGTGGCCTAATGGTTAAGGGCTGAATCCCACATAGCTGACTGCAGTTCAAATCCCAGACCTGGTGGCTTGGAAAACATGTCAGGTGCATGTGCATGAATAACCAAAATCCCAACAGGTGGCAAATGGAGGAGAATGAATTGCAACATGACCATGTTCCATGTGGAATGTTTTATCCCTTTCCCTCTCTTTCTATCTCTCTCTGTTGCATGACTGTGCCCTCTCAAAAATTTGTTTAAAAGATAAGAAAAAATTAGATGTAATTTTTACATTTTACAGATGAACAAACTGAATCTCAGAGAAATTAGTTGGTTTTCTGAAGTTAATCCAGAAAATATGGATCGATGCTGAGACCCAGTTTTATATGATTTCAAAGTCCCTGGTCTTTCTGCTGCACAATGATCTTTGAACTTTTCCATCAAAATACCCCAAATGCCAGAAGAGTAAAGATATATCCCTGGGGAATTTTGAGTGGTCTAGAAAGGGCTCCCCACAATGCAAAATTTCTCTGAGTGTCATGCTTGATTGTAAAAATGCATACAAAATTTGCATTCTATTCTATAAAATGTGTTTAATGTCATATAAAGTGTTATCACTTAAATTATTTATGCTCTCCCTATCCAAATATTCAGGGAAAATCAATCTTACAGGAAGATGCATTATGTTTATCCTGTACTTATATCAATCTCAAACATACTAGTCCAGTTTGAAAAACCCTAGAATACTTCACCTATTTCAGAAACAAAGCACTAGACCATGCTGGTAAGGCATTAAGATCTTCAAGGAAAGGCTCAATCCATTGAAACCACTGGAATGAGACAAATGGAAAAAAAAAAAAACACGAAGATAAAAGGTTTGTTAAGGAGAATTTGGGAAAAATGAAAATTACAGTAGTTGCCCAAAGATTGCCAGGATAGTGAATGCTATTACTACTCTCGATACCATAATAAAAATTATTGATGACTGTATGTTATTGGATGAACAATGTACTACTGATGGTGTATATTGAGAAGTGATATGGGGTCATTCAGCTATTCTTATCTTAGAGGCATAGAGCATGGACATTATATGCCTATTTCAGGGGGAGGAGAAGGTCCATAGCTTTCATTGGTTTCTCCAAGGGACTCTAAGATTCACAAAGGCTAAGAACCATTGCTACACACTCAACAGCTTTCAAATCCTGGTTCTAGGCTTACTAAACTGTATGACATACATTCTCTTTGAACCTCAGTGTCCTCATTTGTAAAACAAGGATTATAATACCTGAGTGACAGGGTTGTGGTGAGGATTAAATGAATTTATGTAAAATGCTTGATTAAAAAAAAGCACTCAAGAAATGTT
>NW_006204851.1:1949848-1950881 GCF_000334495.1 Tupaia belangeri chinensis
AGTGCACTTCAAATATAGGTAGATGAATCATTTATAATGAAACATACCCTGGATAGATATGCCTTCTTCAAAGACTTCCCACCTAAATCTCAGAACCTCAACCAGAAACTCATACTATGTTAAATTTCCA
This sequence comes from Tupaia belangeri chinensis, assembly GCF_000334495.1. Lineage (NCBI taxonomy): Eukaryota > Metazoa > Chordata > Mammalia > Scandentia > Tupaiidae > Tupaia > Tupaia belangeri. Next base: position 1,949,979 of record NW_006204851.1, read on the forward strand.
CAAAATAATCAAGCTAAATGTATGAAGTTGGTACCTAAAAATGTTTCCCAAACCTAGAAACATATATATGCATGCATATATATATTTTGTTTGTGAACATGGAATTGTTCAAATACCACCACATCTTGGCATCTTTGATTTCAATTCTAAGCAGATAAAACTATAACACCTAGGATGAAAAGCCCCTTGAATTGAACAAAGGTCTGATTATCTTAAGTGACATGAAGCAGCATTTATGAAGATACGGAGCCTGAGCTAATCTTACAGATTCATGAAGAAACCTGGAAGGGGTTAAAATGGAAGGCTTATACAAACTTTGCTTCTCAGCTTCTCTCTTATCTCCTCCCTCTTGGGCTCACACCGCTAGGGCAGAGCGAGCTGAATCACAACCTTTCCCGCTAACTCTAAACTGTTGCCTGCAAAAGAGAAACTGGGGACTTAACTAATTCAGGCTGCTTCCATACAAGTATTCCAGACGGCACACACACATCCAAACAGATTTCTCTTTGCTTTTTGGAGCCTATAAAGAACAGGCTATCAGAAACTACACCTTGAAGCTGTAAGTGGGAACTGGCATTCTAAGTTACTAATAGAAGGTGCTTTTCTGGTTTCTTTGGAAAAGCCTGACTCTTCAAGAAGATAAAAGAGAAAGCATACTTTGCATGAACATATAGTCTTGCTTCTTTGGCAAAACAAACCTTTCATTCTATCTTCCAGATATTCCAAAGATGTTCCTGAACAAGTCGCCTGTCAATGCGAGCTTCAAAAGGAATACTTAAATGATCAACCCCGTTCATACTGTGAGCGAGGAAAGGTAAGAAAGATTTGGAACTATTATGTTATTCACGGTGAAGTGAGCGGCGTTATTTTATTTATCGGCAGGGGGGGGAAAAAGACACCATC
>NW_006204851.1:1950932-1963881 GCF_000334495.1 Tupaia belangeri chinensis
TGGCTCCAGCCACTGAAGAAGCATTCGCTGCTACTGGAATTGTTTTTTCTCAGGCTGATTTGAAACTAGATACTCTAAGGGCTTCTACCTCTTGTAGTTTTCTTTCCTCTGCAAGGCAGAGAAATACAAACAGAATCTGTTAGCTCTTGAAAGCTGTTGCCCTTGATAATTTTGACATTATTTTCTGAATTGTTCCACTGATTTTCCTTAACTATTTAGCAGGATTTCAGCACTGGGATTATATGGACAGGTGTCATGCAGAAAAATGTAAAATTACTAGCAAATTGTTTTCAGAACGTTGTCATGTTAAAGAGAAAGTAACTAGTAGGAACACCTAGAAAACCAAAACATAGAACAGGATACATTTATTTCTATATCTTAAGCACTTAGAAAAGCATTCTGAAACTTGGATGGCACACAATGAAGCTTTACTGAATAAACGTCAATTTGATTTTTAGCCAAGTTCTTCCCAGTGCAGAACTTTGTTCCTCTTACTATAAACAAGTTTACTCAAGAAGTCTATCTCAGGACTGATAGAATGCAGAAAGTTCCACATTTCCTTCTCATTTTAAGGAATGAAATTCACGATATAGAAGTGTATGTTATTTTAGTTCTTTGAGGTTATGCATTCAGAAAAACAAAAGTTCATTCACATCACCTGTGGTTATTTGATTTACATTAGAAATGAAATAAGCCAGATGTTCAGGTTAATGTTGAACGTTGGCCAAGTATTAAATTAATAGCTTTCCTTTTTTGCCCTTTCTCCAAAACTTCTCTCTTTTCCTTTTTCCTGCCTTTTCCCCCAGTACTTTCCCTTCTTTCCCTCTTAATCACTCATTTCCTCCCACCTCCTCTCCCCTTCTCAAAGCCCTCATCCTTACTCAATTTTCACATTCCTTTCTTTCTCTCTTCCTTCTCTTTCCCAATCCCTTACCCTTTTTCCCATTCCTCACTCTCCTCTATTATCTTCCAACAACTTTCAATAATTTTTACAAAAACTAGAAACTGATTTTTATTTTATGAGGTTTCCAGAAAAGACTACAGTATACTAAAATAATTTTATAAGGGTCTTTCCACATAAATTAGATCCCTCAGTATGCTAATTAGCTGGATTTGAACATTCCACAATGTATATATGCATTGAAACACCACATTCCCTATAATATATAAAATTATATTTGTCGATGAAAAATAAACTAACACTTAAAAAAAAAATTACAAGAGGTAATTCTTACCTACATAGGTACGTAAGAGGTTTGGCACAGAAAACTAAGCTTTCATTAAAAACAAATCAGATCCCTCAGAATGAATAGAATTTTGCTTCTTTTTGATATTGTATGATTTTCTTTGCAAATGGTGCAGACCTTTTAATGGAGCAATCACATTATCTGTGCATCTCATTAATTAGTTAGAAAAGAGAGCTATGGTAATCCCGTTTGGAAAGATTTTTTTGAGAAGTTCTCACAGATACAGAACCAGAGTATCAAAGAAAATTCTCCAATATCTAACTTTTTGTTTATTCATTTAAAAGTAATTAATACATTTAAGGAATAAATTGATGGACCTGTATGCATTGACCAGGGTGTGTGATGTCCTGCAGAGTATAGTTATTTTTTTTTCTTTTTGAGAAGTTTTTGCCTAAGGGCATGTGTGCTCACCAGAGAGAGAGACAGAGACAGTGAGAGGGAAATTCAGAAATCACCTCCCCCCCCCCCAGAGGAATGACCATGCCTCAATCCTTCTCCTCCATTCTCCTCTTGGGATCTTGGACATGCATGCACACATCCCTGGTGTAATTTTGAAGCCACTGGGTCCAGGGCTTGAACCATGGTCGACCCTGTGGGAATCCAGCTACATAACTGGTATGCCATCTGCTGACCCCTGGACTATAGATGTTTTAAGACACCCATGATTAGTTTCCCAAACTCCCAAATGAAACATTTAATGAAATGACAACTATAGCTGAAATTACTATTCCCTAAGCTTATCCAAACTTCATAGAATTCTATTAAATATTTAATAACTATTCAGACCTAAAGAAAATTCAGAGTCTACTGTATGGAGTCTACTGTATGAAAATAAACTATCAATTGTTACTAAAAATCATGTTTAGATACCATGGAACTTTCTAAAATTTATATTTAACCCATTCCACATGCTTTTCCTTTAAAATTGTGTAACTGAAATACCAATTTAGGAGCAAAGTTACTAACAAAGTGATAATTTCTTAATTCTGGATTATAATTGAGAATATAGTCTTCTTTACACAATAAGAGATTGAGGTATAGATGAGAATAAAAAGAAAAGGAAGATCCAGGCTCTTCTCCAAGATGTATCAGCAAACAGATCAGAAATAAGATAGTCTCTCTTCAAATTGTCAGTCCTGAGTTTCTTCAGTTATATGCATGCATTTATTCAATAATTATTGAGCAGCTTCTGTGAACATAGCTGTATAAAAAAAGATCTTGAGAGAGTTTTTATAAATTATAATTTAGGGGAAAAGTCACCAAATAGGTATCTACAATATTAGGCAACTGTAACTCATCTATGAGGGATACAAAGTGTTGTAAGAATTAGGACTGGGGTGGGAAATCAAGGTCAATTTCATGAGTTGAATTTCAAAGAATGATAGCATTTACACATGCAAGAGTATTTGCAGATGGAAGAACAAAAAAAAAAAAAAATGGAAGGTGGATGAGAGCCAGCATTGCAATTTGATTGGAAAAGACAGAGGATAATGGGAGGAATTAAGTTCAGCCAGGGGCTAGGATATTGTCAAGTTCAGTAGATAGGAGGAAAGTCCAAAGGCAACAAACTTTATTTTCATCCTATTAAAATATTTATAAGTAAATCATATAGAAAAAAAATGTATATGGAGCCAAGTCAAGGTTTACATATTGTCTGATACCTTTTAAAAGTTCAAAACACACAAAAAAAAAAAAAAAGAAAAAAAAGAAAAAAAACACTTGTTTGATATACCCTGCAACCATGCTGGAAATAAAACATTCTGTATACTCTAAAGATGCACAGTGATTGTAAAAATAATAAGTAGAAAAAAAAGTGAAAAATAACAAGAAATATAAGAAGAAAAAAAGTTCAAAACAAAATTAACATATTACTTAGGCAGAGGTGTGTGTGTGTGTGTGTGTGTGTATAAAAGCAAAGTAATGATTAACAAAATTTAGAGTATTGGTTATTTCTGGAGAGGGATAGGTGGGAGGATGAGATAGGGGAGGAGCATAGGAAGATTAATGTAAATTATTAGTTTTCTTCAACCTTAAAATTGGTAGGTGTTTGTTCACAAGTGTTTGTCCATGGGTGTCTGTTATATTATTGAGTAAGCAAATATAATAGGATCCAAGTATGCCAATAATGAAAATGTGCCATGCACTAAGAAGTATGACTTATCCAGTTCTCAGTATTTGCGCTCCAAAGGAAAATGAAAAGATATTATAATACTATAGAGGTTTCTTCCGTTTGGTTTGCACTAGCAGTGAGTGGGAGGCAAGTTATAAAGTAACTTACTAGACAGATAGATGAAAAATAATGCATTAATTTCTTATCTCTAGATTAGTACCATTCTTAGGGAAAGGAGCTACAGAGAGAAGATAGGTGAGGAGGAAGGCTGTCTGCAGACAACGTCCATGTGAAGCACATTTAATATACAGGGCGGCAGCTGAGATCAAAAGACACTTTTGTGTGGACTGGTTGGCACTGTCAGAGTCCTAAAGTTGGACTGCTCTGTTCTATCTGCCGGGCGGTATTTCTCATACATGTTTATGTCAAAAGTACCTATAGAGTTTTAGAGCACTATGCAAGGACTTTAAAAAGTTCATAAAAAATGGAATTAAAATACAAATTTATTTTGGTGCAAGAAACATTTTGAAATCTATCATTTTTTCCCCTAATATGCATTTTCCATGAACTTTTTGATGACCTCACATATAAGACCTGCACAGACCTATCAAATCAGAACCTGTAAAGGTGGACCTAGGAATATATATTTTCAAAAAGCTTAATAAATAAAACAGAACTACAGTAAAGATGAAAAATGTTCCCTGAAGAGTGTGCTAAGAAATGTTAAGTGGGTAGCATATTATAAACAAGAGTCCAAGGTTCCATCCCCAGAGATTCTTACCTAGGAAGCAAAAGGCCTAGTTCTCTGCATTTTCAATAAGCACTCTGCAAGCAATTCTAATGAAGGGAATTCCCTGAGACCACACTGAGAAACATTGCTTCAGAGCCTCAGGGTTACACTGTATATTTGGTTCCTAGGGCTGCCATAATGAAGTTGCACAAACTGAGTGGCTTAAAACAAAAGGAATTTATTCTCTCAGAGACCAGCAGTCGGCGTAATGGCTATGTCACTGGACTCCCATGTAGTCAACCACAGTTCGAGTCCCAAACCCGGTGGCTTAAACTCACGCCGGGTATGTGTGCGTGCATGCCCAAGATCCTGAGGGTAGAATGTCATGGCCATCCCCCTGGGGGGTGATTTCTCGCTTTCTGTCTCTCTGTCTCTCTCTCTCTGTCTTTCTGGCAAGCACACACACCCTATAGCAGAAACCTCTCCAAAAGAAGAAAGAAAGAAAGAAAGAAAGAAAGAAAGAAAGAAAGAAAGAAAGAAAGAAAGAAAGAAAGAAAGGAAGGAAGGAAAAGAAAGAGAAAGATGAAAAAAGAGAGAGAGATGTATAATAACATATATAGAAAGAAAGGAAGTAAGGAAGGAAGGAAGGAAGGAAAGAAGGAAAGAAAGAAAGAAAGAAAGAAAGAAAGAAAGAAAGAAAGAAAGAAAGAAAGAAAGAAAAGAAAAGAAAAGAAAGGAAGGAAGGAAGGAAGAAAGAGAAAGGAAGGAAAGAAAGAAAGAAAGAAATTTATTCTCTCAGATCTGGAGGTCTGGAGGCCTGGAGGCTGGAAATCTGGAATGAAGGCATCCGCAGGGCCACACACCCTGTGAAATCTGATGGTGGTTTCTGGTGTTTGCTGGCAATCTTTGGTGTTCTTTGGCTAATAGATGGATCACTTCAATATCTGCTTTTGTCTTTTCCCTATGTGTCTCTGTCTTCTCTTTTTATAATCCAATCATTGGCTTAGTGCCAACCTAATTACCTCATTTTAACTTGAATATATCTGCAAAAACCTTATCTACAAATAAGGTCACATTCACAGGTACTGGGGGTTGGGACTTCAACATATCTTTTTGTGTGACTCAATACAACCCATAACACTGTTTTAAATACCCTTTAAAAGAGGGACCACCAAATAACCAATAAAACAGATTAGCTATGTTCTTTTATCTGGGATACCTAGAGAGAAAAACCAGTATTTAACTCTTAAAGTTCAGTGTGCCAAGAATCACTTGAAAAGTTTTTGTTTAAAATATATATTCCGGGGCTGGCAGGTGGCATGGTGATTAAGGTGCTGAACTTCCACATGGCCAACCATGGTTTGAATCCTGGACCTGTAGGCTTGCTTTCTCACTTTCCCTCTCTCCTTGCCCCCCTCTCTGGTCAAATTAAAAGGTAATAGTAATAAATAAAATTAAATAAATAATTTTTAAAAACTATATATTCCAGGCCAGCCTGTGGCATGGTGTTTAAGGTAGCTTGATCCCACATGGCCAACAGCAAGTTTAAAGTCTCAAACCCAGCAGCTTGAGATTCATGCCGAGAGTGTGTGTATGGTTGCCCAAAATCCCAAAAGGAAGAGGAAATGGAAGAGAAGTGACTAAGGCATGACCATGCCTCATGTGGGGGAAGGAAGTGTACCTTCTCCCTCTCTCTTTTTTTCTCTCATTCTCCAACCCCACTCCCACGTTAAGCACATGTGGCCTCTGGCAAACTAAAACAAACAAACCATATTCCTGGTTCTCAGTTCCACATAACACAAAAGCAAAATAGGTATAATCAAAATCAAAATGGTATAGCAAAAATATTTCCTAGACCATTGTTCCAAAGACAGATTGCTCTTGTTTCTTGTGAACCAGGTAGTGGTAGTTCTGCTCGAATGTTGGGGCAGTAAGTAAGTAGACATAGAAACATGTAGAGTACAGGAAGTCTGGTAATGTAGGCTAGGGAATGTAAACATAAAACTGAATGTGACCCAGCTGTGATAGCATACACTGGTTGATGCTGCTACTCCACAGACCAAGGCACAATGGAAGGCCCAGTTTCAACTCCAGGTACTACCCTAAAAAATAAAAAACAGAAAACCACCAAGCTTAGTAGCATGTACCTATAGTCCCAACTACTCAAGAGGCTGAGGCAAGAGGATCATGATATAGTGAGACTGTCCAACAAAACAAATAAAAAACTTGAAGTGCTCCAGGCTGGAGGCTGAATTCAAGATGATAGGAAGAGTAATGTGATTGTTGGATCTATTTCGATTAACTCTCCTTGGGTATGTTAACAAGAGACAGAACTAGGCTACACTGTCAGCAATCTGCTACTATTGCGTATAAAACTATGACAGGTGATGGTTGTTTCTATTATTTATTTTAGTCATCTATATTCAAAATTCATACTTAGAATGACAAGCTACATCACTTTGGAAGACTTCAATGGTGAATAGTTGACCCTATTTACATGCTGGAATGTTTTTGCCAATAATGACAAGGTTCTGTCTTTACCAATAAAGGATGCAGTTATTTTCTCAGACTAAACATACCCTCTTAATTCCTGCTAATCTAGACTGGAGGGATAGGTATTTTCCCCACTCAGCCTTAAGTAAGAGAGAGAACAAAAAGAGCAAGCCTGCTTTCCTGAAAATTCTGATTTGTTAAAGTGACAATTAGCACTGGGATTTGGAGATTGAAAAACAAATCCTTAAATTTAGGTCTTCTTTGTTTCAGTGCTAGGTTTTCCTGGTTAAGCTAGATTGGTGATTCTCAGTTCTGGTTGCACTTTAGGGTTACTAAAGGAGCTTTTAAAAAGTAGCACTGTTGGGGCAAGCAGATGGCATAATGGTTACATCGCTGAACTCCCACATGGTGGTTTGAGTCCCAGACCCAGCAGCTTAAAATTCACACCAGGCAAATATGTGTACATACCCAATATCCCAAGAGAATGGAAGAGAAGGGATTATGGTGTGGCCATCCCTCTTGGGGGGTGATTTCTCACTTTCTGTCTCTCTGTCTCTCCAGCGAATGCATGCACCCTATAGCAAAAATCTCTCTTTAAAAAAAAATTCCTACAGTAGCAATAGCTTGGGCTCTATCTCAGACTAATAAAGTCACAATCTCTAGAAAGGTGCCAAGCCCCTACTGTGGAGATTATGATTCAGTAGGTCTATGCTGGGGCCCAGGCTCTGTATATTAAGAAATAGCTCAAGTGAATCTAGTTATCAGTCAGTATAGAAAGCATTGTCCTGATCTAACCTAGTCATCAGCTTCTTTTTAATAATCTGAATTTTTCTTTAACCCTTTAATAGCTATTTTCTACATAGCAAAATAGCATTCAAAATTGTGAAAACTGAAGATATCATTTTTGAGCTACTTTACTGGTAACATATCATTTTGTAATTTACTAATGCATTTTTATTTCAAAATAAACTGTCTTCTGTTTTTCTTAGATACCTGAATCTTTTATTTATTTATTTGATTTTCAGGAAAATAAATCTGTTGAAGAATCTTAAAGGCCAAATCTTCTGAGTCTAAGCCTACTACTGTCAGCATCTCCGAGACCTCCTCCATTTAAGAATTACCAGGTCTGACGACACTTCCCCTTCAATCTACGGTGAGGGACGTCAACAAAGCCATAGAAAACTCACATCCTCTAGACTTACAATCTTCGAGTTGTGCAGCTGGTCAGGAGCCTACAATTTCCATCCTCACAGAAGATCCAGAAAAACAGATGAGAGGGTGAAAATTCAGATATGCCGAGTCTTAGAGATACAAAAGTCTTTAAAAAGTCTCCTCATAAAAGTACCCAATTAAATTCACATGATTAATCCATACATCTAGAGAGCTATAGGTAAAATAGAGCTCTTTTTCCTTCTACCAGAGAGTAAGCCTGAGATAATCCTCTAAAAGACTCTTGTTTCCATACCAGTATTATAAGGATATTCTCCATATTTAATTGGGGTAAGAGTAGGAGTGTGGAAAATAAAATTTTATTTGTGTTTTTATAAAAAATAAGTTCTGACAAAATCTATTTGTGAGTAGGATTAATGCTTGCTGTGCTGAAGGATAGAGGGTAGTGCAATTGCCAAGCTAGAAGATCGCCATTTTGTTGCTTGTGCATTACTAACTTAGCTCTGAGAGTGACTGATTTGTATCAGATTGTTAGAACACTTTTAATATATTCAGAGACAGTCTAAGTGACTGTGTAATGCCTCAAGGCCAATAGATATAAAACAGCAACAGGTAACAGCTCAAGTCTTAAGTGATGACGGAGGTACATTTTAAGTACCATGGAAATCTCACTGGGCGAGCACATTTTCCCACTCTGGCAACAGAGGTTGACACCACGTCAGATAAGTATTCCAACCTGTACATGTATGTGGGCTTATTCTTGAGCCTCTTGGCCATTCTTCTCATCCTGCTCTTCACAATGCTTCTCCGGCTCAAACATGTCATCTCACCCATCACCTCTGAGAGCACAGAAAGTGTTCCTCAATTCACAGATGTAGAGATGCAGAGTCGAATCCCCACTCCTTGAAGCCAGGATGAAGGTGAGCTTGAGTACATTTCAAAAAACTCTTGTATGTTAATGTCCAGGAAAGTTTGCTTTCTTGCATGAAGTTTCCCATGGAGCGAATCAACAAGTTTTTCATTTAATAGCAAGCAGTTCATATTTTGTTATTCTTCATCTTGACTCTGCTTGTGGGATATCTAAGAAGCTTAAGACTCATTATTTGAAAGGAATATATGAAATAGCAGCTGGTCAAGAAAGCAGGTTTCCATAGTTACCAAAGAGATCCTAGGCCTTGAACAAACCTCAGACCACAGAAATGCATAGACAGATGTTAAAAAAAATAACAGAATCCTTGGAAATTAAAAAAAGAAAAAGGAGAATTTGCCTTCAAAAGTGCTGATTGATCAAAGAGGGTACTCCAAGGAAAAGACAAGTTTAAATTTAGTACTTTGACCCTAAAGAATCACCTTATTGCCATGAAGCTAAAGCATGTCAGAGGTTAATGGAAAGGAACACTAACCCTTTCCCAAAAGAGCAATGATTTGATCATCTTAGGCCATTGGATTTGTTCCAAATGAAAGAAGAGATTTAAAGAAACTGTTTCAGTTAAAATAGCAATTTTTGAGGCCAGTAGGTGGTATAGTGGTTAAGGCACTGGACTCCCACATGGCTGACTGCAATTACAGTCCCAGAACCAGAGGCTTGAAACTCACACTAGGTGCATGTATGTGTGCCCAAAAATCCCAAAAGGAGAATGGAGGCGAAGGGATTGTGGTTTGGCCATCCCCCCTGAGGGGGGAGATTTCTCACTTTTTCTTTCTCTGTCTCTCTAGCAAGTGCACATGCCCTACAGCAAAAATATATCTAATAATAATAATAATAATAATAATAATAAAGAACAAGTTTGTAGAAAGAAGTTTCTAGTAAACAAACTCAACTAGAGAAGAATGTACATATTACATCTGTGTTATTACTATTACCAGACTTACAAAAATTCAGATAATGACAGATGTATTACAAAAATCCAGAATGATGAGTTGCTCCCAAATCAAGGAAAAATTATTGGGCCACTGGAAAAGTCATGATGTATTTTCTGTTTTTCTTTTCTTTTTTTTAAATTTATTTACTCATTTTTAAAATTTGACCAGAGAGGGACAGAGCATGAGAGATTGAGAGAGAGAGAGGAAGAAAGAAAAAAAGAAAATGGGGCCTGCAGGTGGCATGGTGGTTAAGGGTGTTAGACTCCTACATAGCCAGCCACAGTTTGAGTCTTGGACCTAGCAGCTTGCTTTCTCACTTTCCCTCTCCTCTTTCTCTTTCTCTTTCTCTTTCTCTTTCTCTCTCTCTCTCTCTCTCTCTCTCTCTCTTTCTCCCTCTGTGGTCAGATTAAAATAAATAAAAGAATAAATAAATAAAGTTATATTAAAAATTTCTTAAAAAGAAAGAGAGAAAGCAAGCTGCCAGGTTCGAGACTCGAACTGCGGTTAGCCATGTGGGAGTGCAACACCCTTAACCACTATGCCACCTGCCGGCCCCATATTTTCTGTTTTTCTATGCAAAATTGCATCATGACTTTTCTAACAACCCAATAAGTCAAAAATGTTCTCATGATAATGAAGCCTACATTATATGTGCAACTTATCTGCCATTCAAGGATAGAGTTACATACAAATGTGAGTTTTGTCTAAAGGTAGCCTTGGCAAAGAAGACTCAACTGCACTTTAAAGTAGAAGTTAAATAATCTTTGTATTATGTTGTTGAACAAATGTGACAAAACAATCAAGCCTTCTGGATCCTAGGTATAATTCTTGCTGAAAAATGATCAGAGAACTATTTAGAGATCACTAGACTCTTTTTAGAACTTGAGTATATGGGATTTCAAAGGGAGACAAAAGAAAAAGAACTAAATAACACTCTCCAACAAATCCTTATTAGGACCAAAGTCCTCAAATGTCACTTTTGTCTTTTCCAGAAAATGCTCCTCCCTTCCTGATCCCTACCAAAAGATGAAGTGTTTCATTTCTTATCAATAAGAGGATATATTTTTTAAATTTCCACTCTCATAAATAACCCTAGTATGCCAATAGTGGAGAGAGAATTTGATTTTTAAAATTAACTTTCCAAAGGAGATGAGTACCATTTGCATATTAGAAATCAGAAAGCTGGTCATGTTCTTGCCACCAAAGAATAGTACACCTGCGTTAAATTCTACCTGCTTAAAAAAACAATCAGTCCTCCCTTGCTCTTAAAAGATGGTCATCAAATTTCGCAGGGTACTCCCTTGAGAACTGCAATGGTGGTTAAGAGAGAATTGGAAAGGATGTTAGGTTAATGCCACCTCCACCAGACATAAAGCTCTCTGTAATTCATAACCAATTTAGATCTGCCCCTGTACTCTGATCTAAATCTAGCTTGATGGTGAAATTCCCAAGTGCTATCCACTTTTATACACAGTCATTTGCTGATGCTCCCTTCTCCAGGGGGCTGCAAAGTGTGAAATCCCCACATGCAGAGCTAAACTTAGCAATGAGGCCGACTCTGCCACACCTGTTACAACTGTGCACTGTCAAAAATGGCAGCTGCATCCTGCACCATTCAGAACAAATTAGCAGGTAAGCTAAGACTTGCAGTGACATACAGTTCCCCTTTGGCTTAAGATTTTCCAGTTGTATCTTTATCAAATACCCAGACTCCATGAATCCTTTAAATTGTAGCTCATGGAAGTCATACATGGAATCCATCCGTGGCTGGTAACACACCACAGAACTTATTAATGAAACACATTTACCCTCACTCCACACTCTTCCTTTTGTGCCCACAGTATTGAATGCACTTTACAGTTGAGACGTCAGTGGCTGGAAAAATGAAGGAACTGATTACACTTTTCAACAGCAGTGAATAGCAAGATAACCAATGCCTTGTTGCTGAATCCTGATGAAGACACAGACTGCAAATCTATTCCCTGCCCACCTGACCTCCCAACCCAAATTTCAGGAGACTAAAACTACTGTTTTAAGCATTGAGTTGGAAGGAGAATTCCAATTTATGATCAGGCTACTCACCTGGAAAACAAACACCCTCTTTCATCACAACTACCCCATGGGATCCAGATCTTCACCGAGAATTAACCAAAGCACACAGCACAGATAACACTGAAATAGCAGCATAACTTATTCCCCTCAGTTTACAGTAGTAACATAAATGGAGATGTATTTAAGCAGATGTGTGATTATGGTGACTCACATGGTATTTAATCTTTAGAAAAATAAACTAAATGAAAGTTTTCATCATAGCAAATTACCAACAAGAAAAGAATTTTCCATTTATATTAAATCTATCACCCAATGTATTAGTTAACAAATATTACTGTTCAAAGAGGCAGTTAGAGTAATCAGTGGGTATCATTTGAATTTATTCTTCTATCCAAAATGCTGACTTGGCAATTCCCTCCCCTCCCCTTATTTCCCTTAAAATTGCAGGTTAGCCGGTATAAAAATAGGTAGGTTATTTATATATAGATATACTCAGTTTTAAGAAGAAAAGAATTATTCTTTACTTTTTATTATGCTCAACTATATAAGATTGTCCTTTATATGGGTCAAAAATGCTCAGATATCAGCCATGTCACATAATTCAGTGTAAAACAAAGGCTTACCATGCAGATTCTTTAAATAATAAACTTTCTTAATATATTTTAAACTAATTCAAATTTTGAAAATGTACTTTGTTTACATTTCAGAATCACGATTTATATCAAACAAGGTATATTATTAAAGGCTTATGTATTATGTATTAGGCAGGAAATATTAAGGTTAATCAATTAAAGATGGACTCATCCAGTCCAACCTTTCCATCATGCCAAATCTGAACCTTTGGACTCAGAGTTTGACTGCTGCAGATCTCCCCATACTTACTAAGTAGGTATAAGGGGTCTATTTAATGAATTTAAATGGTTATGTTTAGTAATACATTTTATTCACCTGCATTTGTATAAAAGATGTTTTTTAATGAAATGAAGAATTGTCAGAAAAAGTGAGTTTGTCTTGTTTGAAATCATTAACATTTGAAATAGATTCATATTGTTTAAAAGCAGAAATATAGTATTTGTATTAATATTTAGCATGTCATTTTTTAAATTCCTGGACAATAAATGTTGATTGGTTTGTTGATAACAAGTGTCTGTTGTCTAAAGGATGTAGAGAATTATGGTAGTCTCTTCATCCCAATATAAAGTGTGACACCTGCAAATTTATGGGACTTATAATTTTGAGGTTTCATTATTTTTTTCTTATTCCCTAGCCTCCCGGTTTTTATTC
>NW_006204851.1:1963898-1970772 GCF_000334495.1 Tupaia belangeri chinensis
GAAAGTGATTGGCGCATTTGTATAGTAGTAATATGTGAAAAAAAAATGAATGACGCCCAGCTATCAATGAGGATAACCTGAGGAGAGAGCGAAATAAGGCAGCAATTGCCCATGTCCTTCATTTCCCTCCCTTAAAAGATTTTTTTTTTTTACATTTATCTTCCTTTTTTACTTTCTTCACTTGATTCTCATACCATTCCTGGAGTAATGATGAGTGGAGATATTATGAAGTTAATTTTACAAAAGAAGACATGGGCACAGAGATTTGTGAGGCATTCATGGATATAAACAGGCAGAATCAAGATTACACTGCAGGGGACCAGCAATTAGCATAATGGCTATGTCGCTGGACTCCCACGTAGTCGACTGCAGTTCGCGTCCCGGACCCGGTGGCTTAAAACTCATGCCGGGTGCGTGTGCGTGCGTGCCCAAGATCCTGAGAGGAGAATGGAGGAGAAGGGATTGTGGCGTGACCATCCTCCCTGGGGGGGTGATTTCTCACTTTCTGTCTCTCTGTCTCTGTCTGTCTGGTGAGCGCACGTGCCCTATAGCAAAAATCTCTCAAAAAGAAAAAATAAAAAAAGATTACACTGCAAGTCTTTGGACTTCTAGTTTAATACTTATCCGACCATGTTTTGCTTTCTGAGCACTGATAGATATTTCAAAATAAAAATCCTGTAACATTCCATGTTCTGCAACCAACAATTGGGCTCTATAGCGGCTTATTTCTGTATCTAACAATTCAAAACACATAAACATAATTCTGCCATTTCTTTAGAAAATTTTATAGTCACAACAAGATATTTTAACACGAAAGTTTACACAAAAATAGATCCTGCAGCTTGAATTTATATGATGAAGGGAATATGCAGAAATATAGATTATCACCCACAAGACAAACCCCAATCCTCTGATCCTGTGATTTAATGTTCACAGTCAATGTTAGTTGTTCATATGCATTATTGTTATCTCTCCCTTGCTCTCCAGAAATGAGAACATCTCCTCTTAGGTAAACATAGTGTTCTTATTTAAAATTGAAGAGTATTTTGAGTGTACACAGAAATTTCATTTGTATTCTATAATAAATACTGTTGCATTAAAAGGGAAAGAATTATCAACAAGAGAAGCTTCTTCTAGCCACCAAGGATGAGTTGTACTTGTAGAGAAGGATACAGAAATATGTAACATATTTAGACTAGGAAATAATAAATATAGGTGAGGAGATTTAAGAATTCATCAAATTTTATTTATTATTCCTAATTTGTATATTACATTTAATCACATATATCTTTACAGTGTATTACATTTTTTTCCCTCTCTCTCTAAATACTGCTTTTAATGTCAGGGAGTGCAGCAACCCAAACACACACAGTATACATACTGTAGAGAATGGGACCTGAGGGAATCTGAGTCATGCATGGTATGGTGGGTACAAACCTTGTCCTACCCAAAGTAGCAGTCATGGGCCTGGGAGAAGCATGGTATGCTCTTTCCCCTCCCCATTTCTCTTTCCTACTGGGCTTAAACTATAGTCCATGGAAGAGACGGTTTTAAATCAGTGGAACTGATGAGGCCCCAAGGCCTTGTTGGAGGGTAGATTGGTTGTACAGTATTACAAAACATGTTCTGAGAAAAAAACAGACCAGGCCTCCCAGCAGCAGCCCAAATGTCAACTGATCCAGTGGCTGGACCTCTACATATAGATAGGAAAAGGGTGGTTGCTGAGCATTGGTGTCGGTTTATGATGGAGCAGCATAAAATTTCCCTGCCCTGTGAACATAAAACATTTATAACCCCTCCCCTCAGTGCTGCTGTGCTGCGAAGAAGCCACTGAGAGTGAGTAACAGCTGAGCACAAAGTGTCCAGTGAGACCTGTTATGGGGTCTAATGCAGTGAAGTCAGTCATTCATTCAGGACCTATTTTCACACAGCAAGGAGAGACCAGAAACTTTGATCTCACCTTTTAAACTGAGACACTCCACCCTACACAATTACCTGTAACAAATGTCTCAGCTTCTATCACAGCCTTAGCTTCTGCTAGTCAGCTTCTGCTAAGGTTTGAAGTATGGGATACATAACCCAGCTCTTTTTTCAGTCTGAGCTCTAGTTTGTCAGCAAGACTGTGGCCGAAGACTTCTAATTGAGAGGCAGAAACATCTGCAGTGAGGAAGGCAGCTATTGAAGGAATTCCAGGAGCGTGAGATAGTTTGCAGAGCTGAGTGTTGTCAGTTTCCTTTTCTAGTGATATCTTCTTCCTTCAGAGCGAACTTCCTCCTTAGGACCTCAGAAATTAGCACAGCAGGGTCTTCCTCCTTCAATAAACTCCGGTTCCAATCTTGGCTCTGTTTCATCCGGTGAAAGTCCTTCAGGATACCCATCATGTCAGCAAAGCTGCTGGCCTTGGACAGAGAGACACAGTCATCCTCTTCAGATGAGCTGCAGGTAGCTTTGTGTTCTGATTTGCAACATTCTGGGCTGGTAGAACAAAGCAGGGGGACTGATGGAAGCTCAGGGACCTCTACCTCAGTCTTCTCAATGATATCACTAATGACAAAGGAAGTTGTAGAGTGGAATGAGGATCCAAAACAAGGTAAGGGAGAAGCGACATTTGAACTTCCTGCATCAGCTGCCACTATTTTGGCAATCTGGCTACGCAGGTGGCTCGGCTCATCCTGCAACTCAGTGGTACGGCTTAGGGTTGGCAGGGCTGGCTTCTTCAGGGCTAGGAGCCTCTCCTCAGACCCACGTAGGTTGGGCACTGAGGCATTGCGCTGCATGATGATCAGAGGGCTGGGCTTCCAGGTGTGCCTCAGCAGGCGTGTATCGCTCCTGACACGGGCATATGTCTCCTCTTCATCTGCAGCAATCCAGGCGATGTCAGCCAGCGTAGGGACTGGGGGCACATCTCTCAAACACAGGTCAGTGAAGCTGGGTAGGGTCTCAAAGGATGCCCGGGGACATGGCTTCAAGGGTAGGTTGGTCCCGATTCTTCTCACTACACTTCGGGCAGCCCCATGTGACTTGTTTTGCCAGATTGGGACAGTCACATTGGCTTCCATTTTGACATTTCACCCAGCTCCTGCACTTGAAGGACAAGACAGCCACACGGCAACTTGGGGAGGTGGGATGTGTGACTCCTTCATATCAAGTCATCTTGAAGAACAGTAGACATCTGTCCTACGGCCCCTCCTACCACAGCGGGCCGCCCAGCCTCCACCGCCTACAGTGTATTACATTTCTTTTTCCAGCACGATTACCACGTATATCAGTCAAAACAAAGACATTACTATCCACATCATCATCATCAAATAGCTTTTCATCACTTTTTGGAGATTATTATTATTAATATTATTTAATCTTATTGTTTTCTGTTTTTTGTTTTTTTCTTTTTTTGGAGAGGTTTTCGCTATAGGGCGCCTGCGCTTGCCAGACAGACAGACAGAGACAGAGAGACAGAAAGCGAGAAATCACCCCCCAGGGGGGATGGCCACACCACAATCCCTTCTCCTCCATTCTCCTCTTGGGATCTTGGGCACGCACGCACACGTGCCCGGCGTGAGTTTAAGCCACCGGGTCTGGGACTCGAACTGCGGTCGACCATGTGGGAGTCCAGCGACATAGCCATTACGCTAACTGCTGGTCCCTAATCTTATTGTTTTTTAAACATTCAATCGCTATATATCATTTGGCTTGTAAAGAGAATTTACCAAGGATTTTGAGTGATTCTAGGTATTCCAATTCATTTTCACATCAAGTACTGATTGACAATAATAAAGATTACAAAAAGTGTTGAGCTACACTCTACAGAGAACTAAAGTTTGCAATAAAAAAATTATAACCTGGCAAAGATGGTAAATACTGAAATGAATTAATTTCAAACATTTATTCAGCACACGCAATATATGCCCTAATGAAAGGTAGTTCCTACTGAGATAGAAAATACCAACCAGATAATCACTAGAATCTTATGTTATAAAGGACAAGTATAAGTGTCTTGGGTACATTAGGTGGAGAAGATGTTGCCTCAACTGGCCTAGAGTAGCAGGGAGGACTTTAATGAGGAAATTACTTTTAAGCTAAGAACTAGTAGATTATAAAAGGATAAAGTAAGACAGACAAACATTCCATAGCCATAATAGCATGTGTAAAGATTCTGAGGTTAAATAAGCTTGGCACACTTGAAGTGAGGAGAAGCCTCCAGAAGGCTGGACTGGGACCAGAACATGCAGGGCCTCACAGTACTATAGATTTTTAAATGCATTGTAAGCATAGAGAAGAGAATTCTGACAGCAGTGTAGAGAATGGACTGAAGGGGTACAAGAGAGGAAGATACAAGACCAGTTGAGAGTTTATGGCAGTGATTCAAGAGAAGATGATAATGCCTTATATTTACCATCCATCGATGGTAGTAGGTAGGGGTATAAGAAGTGGATAGCTTTGAAATAGATTTAGGAGAGAGAATTACTTGGTGATGAATTGGATATGTAAGGTAAGTAAGAAAAAAAAGTCTAGAATGATTTACGGATGTTTGGTTTGAACAATGGTCTGGTGGCTCTATTCACGGAGATGGAGAACAGTGGAGGAAAATCTTGTCAACAGGAAGATGAATTCAATTTGAGACACGTTCAGTTCAAAGTACATTTGAGACACCCAAGTGTAGAATGTTAACTAGGCAGTTGGATACATGGATCTGAAACTCAGAAGAGAGGTTTAAGCTAGAGACATAAATTTAAGAAGTGTTCATGGATAAGATTTCCCAGAGAGGATTGGTAGAGTAGACTGAGGAAAGAAAGATAACAATATAACACAGGATATGTCCAAATATGCTCCTCTCCCATTTTTGAAGCATTTGTCATTTGTCAAGCAGGTTGGGAAAGAAAATTAGGCATAAAGGGTCTGAAACTAAAACAAATTGCTCAGAGCTACTTGGGATCAGGAAAAGTAGATAAATGAGTCAGAGTCAAAGTCCTTTGGAGGAGAGGTAAAGACTCGAAGTAGGGGAGAGCAAATACAAACATTAAGTACATAGGTTAAGACCAGAGCCATAAATAAGAAGAAATAGAGCCAAAAATTAGAAACCAATGGAGCAGTGTAGGTACAGATCAGAAAGAGGGTCTGTAACTCCTGAGAGGTTGCAGTGTACAAAGGAGAGTTGTCAAACACATGTTTGAGGTTGTTTTGACCATGGCCTTGGCAGAAAACATAATGACATTCTGAAAAAGAGTGAGTAAAGAAACTTTAAAGAAGTAACAATTTACAAAAGGGTGGGCAGGATTAAGAGGTCAGGAAGAAGTGACAAAATACCCAGATACTAGTAGCAGCAGGAAGCTATTGTTACTCCTAGGTTGAAGGGGGAAGGAAATAGAGCTATGATTGGAATCTGGCATTCCCTCTCATCCTGAGAAAGAAACTAACAATCTGTGGCTTTAGGTAGAGAAACAAAACCCCAAGAGATGGAGGATTAAATACCCCAAACACTTTCTCTTCTACCTTCCATTTTGCTGGTACAGACTGAAGCTACTTGGAAGCCTGAGGTCAAACAGTATCACATGATGCAGTTGGTATAAATCAGCCTACTAGAGCAAAGAACGAAGTAAAAGAGTATTGTGGGGAACCAGCAGTTAGCGTAATGACAATGTCGCTGGACTCCCACGTAGTCAACCGCAGTTCGCATCCAGGACCCGGTGGCTTAAAACTCACGCCGGGCGCGTATGCGTGCATGCCCAAGATCCCGAGAGGAGAAGGGATTGTGGCGTGACCATCCCCCCCGGGGGGTGATTTCTCGCTTTCTGTCTTTATGTCTCTCTCTCTCTGTCTGGCGAGCTCATGCGCCCTATAGCGAAAAACCTCTCCAAAAAAAAAAAAAAAAAAGTATTGTGAATGAATATGGAGGAGAAAACAGAATATCCAGCACAGAAGTAAATAGACATATTGAAATGTCTTAAAAATCAGACTTGAGATATGATTTTACCATAAAAAGATAAAACATACTACATACTTTTAAAGGAAGTGTATTATTTAGAGTCCAGTCAGAACAAAAGAAGACCACTCTAAGCTGTTTCAAATAGAGGAAATATTTATTGATAATAAAAGATAATGCACATGATAAAAGACAAACAGGGAATAATGAAGCAAGCTGTAGATCAGCAAAAGCAGAAACAATGGGAGAAGGTGTATTACCAAAGCCCAGAAACTGGGACCCCCTTGATACCTAAAATCATGGACAGACTGGAGAGAGATGAGATCATAGAAGGGCTACCTCATGGAAGTTGAGACCTCAACAGAAAGAGTTCTCTTACAGAAGCTATAACTGTGGAAGAGAATGATTTTGATCCGTTTTTGCTTAAGCATGCTGTGATTAATTGCTTCTTTTATGGTAGAAAAGATCTGGAAAACATGCAAGCCGCATCTTTTACTATAGACATAGATATATTTCCTCATATTATATGTCTGTGTGGCATACAGATATAAAGTCTTAGTATATATTTTGGCTAGAAACACAATTTTTTTTAGGGAAACTATTTTTTTAATGTGGCATAACACTATAATAGGTCATTTTAATTGTGAAAAGATAACCCACGGGATATAACTGAGTTGGGCTAGAAGCAAGAAAAATATTGATAAACCATGACATAATATATGAACAGACATTTGAAAGGTTGTTGGGCATTAACCTAAGATAAGGTATAACTAATACAAAGTAGAGGCCCGGCCACAGTGGCACAGGGTACTGCTATACAAAACTGGGGCAGCATGGGAGGCTGAAGGTTGGTTCCTATATGAACTGAAATGGGCCAGGTGTGGTGGTGGGCACCCCTAGTTACAATAAACTAGGAGACTGGCCAGGTTGTGGCATGGGGAGGCTATCAAAAAT
>NW_006204851.1:1970829-1987702 GCF_000334495.1 Tupaia belangeri chinensis
GAAAAAAGTACAAAGTAGAGAGGGGCCTAGCAATATGGCAGGGGAGACCAAGCAGAAGAGATAACCCAGTGAAGATTCTTTTCTCAAAGTAACAGCAATGATTAATGTTCAGTTTTAAGACTTTTGTCATGATGTGCTAAAATATAACCCTCCTCTAAGCCCCAAACCTTCATTAATGCCTGCAAACCACATAGTCTGGAGTTAGCAGTATTTTGGTAAGTGAAGAGACTATGATAGCACCTCATGTGATAGGCAGCTGGATACAGAAAAGGGACCACACACACACAGAAGGTAAAACATAAAGCAAAAAATGGTAAATTTAGGTAAAGCAAGGAACTTGTATCCATAGTTAAATAAAAGAAATATAAGACCCTCCTTCACCCCTGATCTTAGATCTAAAACTCATTAGACATCTACAGACAGGTTAATTACATATCTAAACCAAACCGTTCAAAATATAACATTTCAGGGATCAGCCAGTGGCATGGTGATTAAGGCAGCTGGATCCCACATAACCGACTACACAGTTCAAGTCCCAGACCCAGTGGCTTGAAAAACATGCCAGGCATGTGTGCATGCATGCCCAAAATCCCAAGAGGAAAATGGAGGAGAAGGAGTTGCAACATGGTCATCCCTCCTGGGGGGAAGAGGGAGGATTGATATCTTTTTACTTCCTCCCCCTCTCTTTCTCTCTCTCTATTTGTGTGTGTGGGGGGGTATGTGTCTGTCTGTCTCTCTGGAGAGTGCATACACCCTATAGAAAAGTTTTTAAATTTTAACATTTCTTTTTCTTTTATAAGAGAGTTTTTTTTTTTTTTTGCTATAGGGTGCATGTGTTCACCACAGAGACAGACAGAAAGCGAAAATTTACTCCCCAGGGGGCATGGCCATGCCACAAGCCTTTCTCCTCCACTCTCCTCTCAAGATTTTGGGCATGCATAAACATGTGCTCAACATGAGTTTCAAGCTGTCAGGTACAGAACTCAAACCATGATCAATCACATGGGAGTCCAGTGCCTTAACCACTATGCCACCTACTGATTCCAAAATTTAACATTTCAAACTATTAGAATATCCAATATATTTCTTTTCTTTTTTTTTAATTTCTATTTTATTTGTTGATGAAAAAAGACTACTCTTTGAAAAAGACTAACATGGGATGAGATCTAAGATTGTTACTCTATTATCTTCCCCAGAGATTCTGTAAGTCTATATTTTCCACTAACATTTTATTATACGGATTTCTAGCATACAGAAAATTTTATTGTGAACAATCATATACCTACCAACTGTTTCTCCATTTAACATTTTGCCGTACTTGCTTTATCCATTCCTCTACGCATCCATCAAACTCTTTTTATACACTCCAGAGTAAATTGAAGACATCAATACACTTCATCTTTAAACACTTAAGCATTTATATAATTAACTAAAACTCAACATCTGTGCATAGTTTTTTTACAGTGTTTGACAAGTTTTTTGTCTTTCTTTATTTCATTTTTATTTTTCATTAACTAAGTTTACATTCATTCACTGAGCATAGTCACAGCATCCAAAATATGATTTACCATCCAGAATATATTGCATATGGCTTAATCATACATGTTATTATTGATAATTTTCCATTTCTAGTTTCATATATATACATATACATATATACATATATAAACAGTCACACACACACACACACACACATACACACATATATATATATATATAGTTCCCCTTATTTCTCACCCTCTGCCATTTCCTACCCTCCTCATACACTACCTCTGGTGTCTACAGTTGCTTTCCATTCTTTTTTTCTCCACATTTTATTGATTCACAAAATATCTTAAATAATCTAACTACTTTCAATAGCAAGGTCAGGTGATATATACATGTCTGTGGATACATGTCTGACTTTAGGCATGAAACTCTGAGTAGAATGAATATACTATAAAGTAACACCTAGCTGATGCTATATAGCTTACTGCGGTCATTAAATAGGTATTTTATAATTTATTTTTAAATTTCAAGAAAAGCAGTTTTAACTTTAATAAATCAAAGAAATGCTAAGAGAGCTTTACTTAAAACTTAAAGCCAGGAAACAGTTTAGGATTCTATTCAAATAGTAGGTACATGAACCTATCGGCAGCTCAAGACAAGACAAAAATCCTTAAATCCAGAAAACAATGCCTAGAAGAAAATCAGTAATGTTTTAGTCAAAAGTCATAATATTCTATTTCACCAGTAATATATTAGCTAATTACAACTTATTTATTTTAGCATTAAGACTCATGGGTAGAGAATGTTCTGGATAATAAGTGAAATTGACTTTAAATCTTTGAACAATGTTCACATTGAAGTAATAGAAACTTAACCATGTGGTTTCAAAGGACAGAACTAGAACCAATAAATACAATTTAAAGGGTGTAGCATTTATACTTAATGAATTTGGCTCATTGTATTTCTAGTAACAGAGATTCCCCAAGTTTTCTTGCAAAGTAGAATATTATAGAAACTATTAAAGTAAAGGCTGATGGTCACATTTGTCTGAGATAATGGTAACAGCAATTGCTAACATATTTTGAAGATTGATTATCTGTCAAGCTCTATGCTTAATACTCTACATGCGTTCTTATTTAAACTTAACAAAAGCCTGCAAAGTAGGCTTTTACCTATTTATGTTATCCCCATTTTATCTATGAGATAATGAACTTTTAAAAAGTTAAATAAGTACTTAAGTAGCTTACCCACAAGAAATAATCAATCCAATTAGAAGATGGGAAAATGAACTGAACAGACAACTCTCCAAGGAAGACATACAAAGAGCCCAAAAAGCAAATGAAAAAAATGTTCAACATCCCTTATTATAAAAGAAAATACAAATAAGACCACGATGAGATACCACCTAACCCCAGAAAAAATGGCTAAGGCTAAAAAAATAAAGAATGAGGGAACCAGCAGTTAGCGTAATGGCTGTCGCTGGACTCCCACGTAGTCGACTGCAGTTCACATCCCGGACCCGGTGGCTTAAAACTCATGCCGGACGCGTGTGCATGCGTGCCCAAGATCCCGAGAGGAGAATGGAGGAGAAGGGATTGCGGTGTGACCATCCCCCCGGGGGGTGATTTCTCACTTTCTATCTCTATGTCTCTCTCTGTCTGTCTGGTGAGCGCACGCGCCCTATAGCAAAAATCTCTCCAAAAAATAAAGAAAGAAAGAAAGAATGATAACTTTTGGTAAGGCTGCAGTGAAAAGGAGCTCTCTTACACTGTTGGTGGGAATGTAAATTAGTGCAGACACTATGGAGAACAATATGGAGGTTCCTCAAAAACCTACAAATAGAACTACCATAGAATCCAGCAATTCTACTCCTGGGTATATATCCAAAGGAAAGGAATACACTCAATCAGAAAAACTCTAGCACAGCCATGTTTATTGCAGCATTATTCACAATTGCTAAGACATGAGAGTGGGTAATAAACGTGAATGTCCAAGAACAGATGAATGGAATGAAAAAATGTGGGACATGTATACAACAGAATACTACTTAGCCATAAAAAACACAGGACCCTGGGATTTGATAGAAAGTGGATGACTATGGAAGGACTATGGAAGACTTAGTGCTGAATAAAGCAAGCCAGACTATGAAAGAGAAGCATTGTATGTCCCCACTTAATACATAACCAAATGTCTGCAATCTATGACAGAAACTGAAAGATTGTAAGGCATAAAAGTGTAGAGAGCAACTGTGAATACAAGAGACAGTGTGGGATGAGGGTGAGGCAGGGAGGGAGTGAATGGGGGGGAAGAAAAACATTTAACAGACATCCAAGTGTAAAATTATGTGTTAAGATAATGTATATGGTAATATTTTTGACTGGACTAGTATGTAGTATATTCATGCTGAGAGAATTCCTTTTGTATGTTGCAAAATGTAAAGTAATGAAATGTAAATAAAACAAGAAGAAAAAGAAACATTAATTAACTTGCCCTGGGTCACACAGCTAATAAGTGACACAGAACTGAAATTCTCACCCATAGCCAATACCTCCCAAACCCATATGCTACCATTATGCTGTAATGCCTACCAAATACTGTAAAAATGATTCATAAATTGGCTACAGAGTTAAATCGCATCATCTTGGGAACTTCTAAAACTATGTGTGTGTATAAATATATGTATTTATATATGTGTCTATAAATATATATATGTACACAGTATGACTACATGTCCATACATAAAAATATATGTGTAGATATCTACACCTCAATACATATAACATACATACATACATGTGTACATACATGTGTATATACATGTATATGTGTGTACATATAAATATATACATACATGAACAGTATACGGATAAGACTTCAAAAGTTCATGGAAAAATAGATTAATATGGGAGTTTATTTTGATGCAAAATATTTTGAAATCCATGAATAGTATTTTCGTAAAATATATTTTCCATGAACATTTTCAGGACCCCTAGTATATATCTATAGCACTATACATAGAACATACTTTATATATGTGTGTGTGTGCATATAAGTATATATACAAGTGTGTGTATGCATGTGTGTGTCTCTGTGTGTGTGTATATATATATATGTATATACACATATCCACATGTATATATACACATATCCATATGTATATATACATATATATACACATATCCACATAAGACTAGAGAAAATAAACTTCCTTAATCCAAGAAAAAACTGGGTAAAAGATGGCTCTCTCCAATCACAAAAAATCAAAACAAATCAAAATCAATACAAACTAAGAGGTGGTTTGTAAAACTTGGGTTGATAAGACATGGGAAGTGACTAAGTCCCATGAAATTCACCAAGGAACAGCTAGACAGCCTAGAAGCTAAGACTATAGTGCAATAAAGTGTCAACCTACTTATACTGTAAATGGACTATCTATGATGTGGAATCAGAAAAAGGGAGATCTACATGACATCTTAAAAAAGGGGGGGAAACAGAATTGGTCACTGTTTATGAGAAAACACCAGTTTTTAAAATTATGAAATAGTTTAAGCACAAAGAAAAGTACAAAGAACTATTGGGGAAGAATCCATTGCTATTCTTTGGCAAGCTTTAACAATCTGCAATATTCACTTGAGGTTCTTTTTAGTTTTTTTCTTTCTTTCATGAGAGTGAGAGATGGGGGAGATTAGGTGAGAGATAAATACAAGCACCTTAACGGGGTCTTGTGCCATGAAAACCCCCAACACACACACACACACACGTCTTCTTAGCCAGCCAGGACCATAGGCACGTACCTCTGTCATATACAGATTTACTGGGGAACCAAACCCATGATCTTCCATATGGCTCTAAGCTTTACTTGAGCAGCATGTTACTTCTGTGCCACTGAGCCAGTTATTTTTGGGGGGGAGTGGCAGGGTTCCACTACTTCGAGATTCTCCTGACTCACCTTCCCAATTAGCTGGGATCACAGGCACATGCCCCATGCAGCGTTAGCATGAGTAGGAAATCAAACCCAGGGCTCTAATGTGGCTTCAGCCTGCAAAGCAGCAGAGTGAACTAGTGGCTGAGCTTCAGGTTTTTTAAGATAAATAAAACATTACAGGCAGAGTTGAAACTCCTGTGGGGCCAGTCTCATAGCCTAGTGATTAAAAAAAGCCAGATCTCACATGAACTGGCTTGAGCCAGCCTTGGAGGTTAGAAAAACATAATGCATGCTGTTGCATATGTGTGCCCAACATATCAACAGAATGGAGAAATGGAAGAGAAAGCATCATGGTATGACCATACTCCATGAGGGGTGTTTCTCCCTCTTCACCTGTTTCTCTCTGGGCAAGCGCCCACACCCTCTCACAATTAAAAAGCAAAAAGGAAACCCCCTTGGGAACCAGCAGATGGTATAATGATTACAACACTGGACTCCCACGTAGTTGACTGAAGTTCAAGTCCTGGAACCCGTGACTTAAAACTCACATCAGGTGCGTGTGCCTGCAAGCCCAAAATCCTGAGATAGGAGAATGTAGGAAAAGGGTTGTGGCATGGCCACCCCCCTGTGGGAGTGATTTCTTGGTTTCTGTCTACCTTTCTGTCTCTGTCTCTCCAGTGGGCACACACGCCCTATAGCAAAAATCTCTCTAAAAATATGTTGGTGAAGGTAATCAAGACAGTCAGTTGAACAACACCGCACAGAAATGCTCGTCTCTGAACGTGCCGGTGCTGGTGGCAAGGCTTACCAACACCGAGGACCGAAATTATATACCCTTCTACCCCTTGTACCATACTTTCTATATTAACATGACTACTATTCCAGTACACTCTTGTCTGGGAAAATGGCTTGGTTATTCATTATAGGAACTTTCTAAAATATTCATCAACTTTTCAATGGAAAGTGTAAATAGTTTGTGCCCTAAGACTTATTCTTTTAAAACCTGTCCTCAAAATCCTCCACTTGGTGATTCCACTAATCCTGCACTGTTGTATCATGATTCCCATCCAATTTTAAACAAGCCTCTACATTGAAAGACCTATGATTAACCAAACTTTCAATTCTCAATGAATTCTGACCTTGCCTTTTTCCCTCAGAGATACTTCTAAAGCCTTGAGGAGTTAATTTTCTCTATCAGCATGGTAAACAAACAAACTCAATAGATCATACTGATAATATTTGAAGAGCCAAGATTCGACACTACTATTCTGAACTTGGTGTTTATCATTACAATGTTTGATTTAATTTGTTTCACTACATATGTACGCATCCATAAATGATATGTAGTGTTATCTTACAATGCATGTTTTTAAATAATATGGAAATATAATGTACATTTCCTACTATAATTTATTATGATGATGCTTATTAATTTTGATATTTATCATTATTTTTCATTGTGTATCCCATTGTATAAATGTTCATCAACTGTTTAATCCATTTTACTGAATGAAAATTTTGTCTAATATTTTTGGGTTTTCAGAAAAGTCATGATGCATTTTTGCATAGAAAAATATCATGACTTTTCCAACAAAGCAACAGTAAAGCTTTATCTGTTTTCTTTCGGTTAATATTTGTTAGGTATACATTTTTCTATCTTTGTACTTAAAGTATGCATGTTCTTATATTTAGAAATGTATCTCATAAATAGAATATTAGATTTACCTTGAATATTTTAATTAGTACATTCTGCCCATTTATATTTACTGGAATTACTAATTTATTTGGATTAATTACCATCATCTTATTTTGGTATTTCTTCTGTTTTTTTTCTTTGCTTTTTTTCCTTTCCTACATTTTATTCAGTTTCTCAACTTTTTCATTTCTTTTTATTCCCTCTACTCACTTAGAAATTAGGTATCCCATTTCTATTATTTTAGTAATTAAACTTAAAATATTAAGATATTTGACAATACTCAACATAAATTTCATTGGTATGTCTAGTTTCTCTTTTGTAACATAAGGATTGCATGATAGAATCATTTGAAACCATTTTGTTAACTCCTATGCTCCATATTACTTTTGTTAAGCATTTAATTTCTATTTTAATTTTTATTTCACTTCCATTTTTATTAAAATAATACATGAATAATGCTTGTATCACAAAAATATCATAGAGATAAAAAAGTCATAAACAAAGGGTACATATTTTATGATCGCATTTATATAAAGTTCTGTAACTGCACTGTCCCATTTGGTGGCTACCAGCTACATATGGCTACTGAGCACTTGGATGAACAGTCCAAACTGAGATGTACTATAAGAACACACTGCATACTGGATTTCAAACTCATAATATGAAAAAAATAATGATTAGTTTCTACTGAGGGCAGACTTTGTTAAGAAAATAGAATATACTGGTATATTTCAAAATAGTTACTTTTCTCCTCCCCCTGCTGAAAGCTTGAAGGGATTTTTCTCATTTATAATTGATACTAATTATGTGTTGAAATTATAATATTTTGGATACATTAAAAAACTTGTGCCATACACACTCAGTTTGGGTCTTGTAAATTGGCTCCACAGCTCTGAATGGCAAAAGACTTCATCTTTGGGAGTAAATTTTTTAAATTGGTAACAATAACAGCCAACCCAATCTGAAATAACGGAAAAATATTTTAACAGATATTCCACCAAAGATGTATGGACGGCAAATAAGCACGCAAAATGTTGCTCAATGTTAATAAGGAAATGTGAATTACAGCCACAATGAAATACCACTATGCAGTTATTAAAATATCTAGAGTAAATAAGACTGACCACTCCTGGTTTCCAATCCAGCATATTGGAAGCTTCAAAGTTGTCACTGTGTCCTAGCAAATAAAAAGCTGAAAAAAATGAAAAAATCAACTTTTTGTTTAGTTTTGTTTAGGTTTTAGCCATAGGGCACATGCACTCACTGGAGAGAGACAGACAGTGAGAGGGAAAATAAGAAATCATCACCCAGCAGGGATGGCCACACTAAAATCTATTCTCCTTCATGCCCATTCTCATTTTGGGCATGCATGCACACGTTCCCAGCATCATTATCCAGCTGCTGAGCCTGAACTCCAATGGTAGTCATCCATGTGGGAGTCCAGAACCTTAACCACTATGCCACCTGACCCACCCCCCACTCTCTTTCTTTCTTTCTTTTTTTTTTTTTTTTAAATGGTGTCTTAGTATGTTGCCCATGCTGGCACGAACTTGTCATCCTCCTTCCTTAACATTCCAAATAGCTGGGACTACAAGCTTGCATCAGCAACATTTTTTTACATTTACAAATGTAAGAGAAGTGAGATCACAAGACATACTGCTGCCCCCTAAATTGGAGAGACAGACAAGCAAATATAGAAAACCAGAACTTACCAGTGTAGAAACTGACAAGCAGAAAACTGTGGTAAACAATGCCAGGGTAGGAAAACTATCAATAATTGATAAATTCTCAGAGGCTCTGTTTAGACAACTTTAAGAGTAAAACTCAAGGAAACTCAGGCTTGTGGAAGGTCACAGTTTTGTGAGGTTTATCTCCATGGGTTTGACCTTGTTCACATAATAAATAACAGAAAAATCCCTTCAAGCTTTCAGCAGAGGGAGGGAAAAAAGTAACTATTTTGAAATATACCAGTACATTCTATTTTCTTAACAAGGTCTGCCCTCAGTAGAAACTAATCAGAGCCTAATCTGTAGAGTTTTAGCAGAGTCTAACTGACCTAGAAGACATGCTTTAGTTATCCTGTCTCACCTAATACAGGCAAAAACTGAGAAGCGCTTGAAAAGTCCACAGTCCAGAGGCACTGACTCAACTGAAAGACTTAGTCCTAATCATAAGGTTAGAGAACACTTCCCTTTCTACCACATACTCTTTACTAACACATTACTACAGGCCTACTTATAGAAGTTCCTTTTGCCTAATACATCATGGTGGCAATTTTTTTTTTAAATTATAAGGCATATTGAAAGGCAAAAAATATTTTAAAGAGACAGAGCAAGCATAACAACCAGACTCAAATATGGCAGGGGGATTTGGATTGTTAGACTTGAATGGATGTAGTAGACTGGGCATTACTCTACCTTCCTAAGATGTCCAAACAATCCACAACTCCTTACCACTTCTGTAGTTATAAAACAACTATGATTAAAATGCTAAAAGCGTTAATGGATAAAGAAGACACCATGTAAGAACACATAGGGAATTTAAACAGAGATATGAAAATTCTAAGAAAGAACCAAAATAAAAAGCTAGGGAAAAAACACTGTAACAAAAATTAAGAATGCCTTTAATGTAGACTGGACATGACTAAAAAAACAATCTCTGAGCTAAGGATATGTTGATAGAAACCTGCAAATGTGAAAGGCAAAGAAAAAAGACCACAAATAAAAGAAAAAGAAAATCAGAGTATCTAAGAACTATGGAACAACTACAAATGGTATAAAAGAATATCCCAAAACTATAGAACAACTGGAAAAGGATATCAGTAGCAGAAGAAAGAAAGCAACAAAAGTTGCTTTTGAAATAATATTGACTGAGAAATATTTGAAATAATAATGGCTGAAAAGTCCCCTAAGTTACTGTCAGATACCAAACTACAGATCCAAGAGGCGCAGAGAACACTAACCAGGATAATAACGAAGAAACAAAAATCATACCTAGGCATATTGTGTTTAAGCTACAGAAAAACAAGATAAAGAAAAAGAAATCCTGAAAGAAGCCAGAGGGATAAAGCACCTTACCTATGAAGAACAAAGATAAGTATTGTATGAGATTCCTCCTCAGAAACCATACAAGCAAAAAAGTGGAGTAAAATATTTAAAGTTTTGAGAGAAAAAAGCATCAACCTAAAATTCTGTACCCCGTGAAATTATACTTCAAAAGTGAAGGAGAGAACCAGCAGTTAGCGTAATGGCTGTGTCGCTGGACTCCCACGTAGTCAACCGCGGTTCACGTCCCAGACCCGGTGGCTTAAAACTCACGCCGGGCACGCGTGCGTGCATGCCCAAGATCCCGAGAGGAGAATGAAGGAGGAATTGCAGCTTGACCATCCCCCTTGGGGGGTGATTTCTCGCTTTCTATCTCTATGTCTCTGGCCTGGCGGGCGAGCGCACGCGCCCTACAGCAAAAACCTCTCCAGAAAAAAAAAAGTGAAGGAGAGGGTCGGCAGGTGGTGTGGTAGTTAAGGGCACTGTATTCCCACCTGGCCCACTGCAGTTCACATCTTGAACCTGGTGCTTTATCACTTTTCCTCTCTCTCTCTCTCTCTCTCTCTCTCTCTCTCTCTCTCTCTCTCTCTCTCTCTCTCTCTCTCTCTCTCTCTCTCTCTCTTGCACTTAACACGCTCTGTCCCTCTCTAGTCAAATTAAAATAAATAAATAAATAAAGTTAAATAAAGTAATTCTTTAAAAAAAAAACTGGAGGAGAAATACTTTCTCAGACAAATAAAAACTGAATTTGTTCCCAGTAGGCTAACTCATATTTGCCACTGTAGGATGATCAGACATCAGTTCAAAATCCCTAGGCATTAATCTCTATATTCTCAGTTATTAACACAAAACCTGGTTCGTAATAGATGTTCAGTAATACTGGATAAGTGACTGCAAAGCTAAATATCACACTTTAGGTCCCAGCAGGTGGCGTGGTGGTTAAGGCGCTGGACTCCACATGGTTTACCATGGTATGAGTGCAGGACCTGGTGGTTTGCTTTCTTGCTTTCCCTCTCTTTCTCTCAAGATGTCCCTCTCTGGTCAAATTAAAAAATAAATAAATAAATAAAGTTAAAAAAAAAATTCTTAAAAAAATCACACTCTGACTCATACATTACTGTTTCTCATGCATATTGTTGGATTTGCTCAATGGAAACTTCTAATTCTATGATTTGGCCCACCTACTGTGTTCCAACCAGATGCAGGTAATCCTGGTTACCTACAACTAGGTCATAAAATAAATGAAAGACTGGGAACCAGCAGTTAGCATAATGGCTATGTTGCTGGACTCCCACATAGTTGACTGCGGTTCGTGTCCCAGACCCGGTGGCTTAAAACTCACGCCGGGTGTGTGTGCGTGCGTGCCCAAGATCCCGAGAGGAGAATGGAGGAGAAGGGATTGTGGCGTGACCATCCCCCCTGGGGGGTGATTTCTCGCTTTCTGTCTCTATGTCTCTCTCTGTCTGTCTGGCGAGTGCACATGCCCTATAGTGAAAATCTCTCCAAAATAAAATAAAATAAAATAAATGAAAGACTTACACATACCATGAAGAGGTCACGTTTAGAAAACAAGTTGTTTACTTATATGACCTAAATATAGTACTATTCTTTATGTATTCATTTATTTACCGAACATTTTCCTCACTGTACTTCAGTGTTGAATTCTGAAAATTTCTGATTTAGCAGAGCCTAATTTAGTGGGCTTTTATTTATATGTGGAAAAGAAAAAAAAATTGCAGTAAATTTGGAATAAAACAAATGCTTTCTTCTACCATATACTCCTAGCACCATTTTATAATCTTTTTTGCCAGTTCAAATTTAGGTTTGAATGACTCTATTTAATTAAAATCAGTTTGTCATTTTGTTTGATCATTTATTAAACTATACATTTACTATGTATCATAATAAATTGTATGAAAATAGTGGTGATAACCAGTTCAATACTGTACCATAATTTTAAAAGTAGAAAAATGAAAATACAGATAATAAAATTTTTTGCTTACAATAAAATATGGATAATAATTAGGTAAAAAGGCCATTAGAAGATTTTAGAGGCAAAATTTAAATATACTGATGACTATTTCTTCAGAATTTAATGGATGGAGACTTTTATGACTGCTATACTACAAATATATTACACTTGAGAGACTGAATATGCATGCAACAGCCCAATCATACATAAAATAGAGCTCTGACCCACACTGCAGAAGCTAGTACAAGAGCCGGGACCAGCAGTTAGTGTAATGGCTATGTCGCTGGACTCCCACGTACCGCGGTTCGCGTCCCGGACCCAGTGGCTTAAAACTCACGCCAGACGCGTGTGCATGCATGCCCAAGATCCCAAGAGGAGAATGGAGGAGAAGGGATTGTGGCGTGGCCATCCCCCCAGGGGGTGATTTCTCGCTTTCTGTCTCTCTGTCTGTCTCTGTCTGGCGAGCGCATGTGCCCTATAGCGAAAAACCTCTCAAAACAAACAAACAACAACAACAACAAAAAAAAAACAGAAGCAAGTACAAGAGCCAATCTACTATTTATAAGTCAAATTTGTAGTAAGCCATACTATTATCTCTGGCAACCAATGCAGGAGGCTGAACAATAATTCTTCAATGATCAGCCTCAAACTGACAGGATTGAACAGTAACTTATATCTGCCTTAATATTTGTCTCTTCTTCTAATCTAGGACCAACTGGAGAAAGCCAAATATATATCACTGGCCAATCACATAGGATACCCTGCTTCTAGTTAGCCTACCTGCAGCTTCCCTAAGTGAACAGCCTCCAATCAAGGCTTAGCTGAAGCCATCCCTTTTCCCATGATAAAGCATTCTCACTCCTATACCTGCCTTTTGAAACCAGAGACCCTTAAAAAGGGCTGGGCCCTCAGTTTCCCCTTCTGTTGAGGAAAAAAGGAAAACTTCACAAACGGAAATTTAAGAGCTTAACTAAAAGTCAAATATCTTTCTAAGGAGATCGGAATGCAAAGTTCACTTTTTTTATTATCATCATAATCTTCTTTATATTACATTGGATTACATATAACTTTACAGTGTATTACATTGCTTTTTCAAAAGGGAATGCCATGCATGTCAGTCAATACAGAGACATTAATCTCCCCGCTTCAACATTCAATATCTTTTCGTTAAGTACCTTCACTGCTTTAATGTCCTCCAATTTTTCACTCTCTACCACAGAGTGCAGACAGTCGGTATATATCGAGTGGATACATGCAATATCTTTCTTTCATAGCCTGGCTTACTTCACTCAGCAATAGATCCTCCATATCTGACCACTTTCTATCAAATGCCAGGGTCTTGTTATTTTTTATGGCTGAGTAGTATTCCATAGAGTATATATACCACAACTTTTCCAATCCATTCATCAGTTTGTGGACATTTAGGTTGGTTCCATGTCTTGGCAATTGTGAATAATGCTGCAATAAACATTGATGTGCAAGCACTTTTCCGACTGAGTGTTTTCCTGTCCTTTGGATACCCAGAAGTGGGATTGCTGGATCAAATGGTAGTTCTATCTGTAGATCTTTGAGGAACCTCCATATTGTTCTCCATAGTAGTTAAACCAGTTTACATTCCCATCAATAGTGTAAGAGGGTTCCCTTTTCACCACATCCCTGCCAACACTTACCACTTTTTATATTCTTAATCTTTGCCATTCTGACAGGGGTTAGGTGGTATCTCATTGTGGTTTTTATCTGCATCTCCCTTAGGAAGAAGGATGTCGAGCATTTCCTCATATGCTTTTTGGCTGTTCGTATGTCTTCCTTAGACAAAGTTCACTTTTTTTTCGATTTTAGTTTATTTGATAATTTCTTATATACCTTTAACTGTTGTACATTTTCGTGGCATACAAAGTGATTTTTCAAAGCGTGGATGCAGCGTGTAATAATCGAATCAAGGATATTCCATATACATAATTTTCAACAAAGAATCTAACATTCTTGTGTCTATTAAATGCTTTTTTTCCTGAGCCCCTCCTACCTGCTCCCCAATACCTACCCCCTTCCATATAGACTCTGGTATCTAGCCTTGTCTTCTCTGCTGTTATTCTTCAAATTTTTCAGTTTCTCCCATAGAGTGCAAATATTCAGTATATATTAAGCATTAATGTACTTTTTTTTTTTTGAGAGAGGTTTTTGCTATAGGGCGCATGCGCTCGCCAGACAGACAGAGAGATAGAAAGCGAGAAATCACCCCCAGCGGGGATGGCCACGCCGCAATCCCTTCTCCTCCATTCTCATCTCGGGATCCTGGACACGCATGCACACGCACCCGGCGTGAGTTTTAAGCCACCCGGTCTGGGACGTGAACCGCGGTCGACTATGTGGGAGTCCAGCAACATAGCCATTACGCTAACTGCTGGTTCCCAGTGTACAAATGTCTTTGCAACTGAGTACTTTCCTATCTTTTGTGTAAATTCCTAGGACTGGAATTACTGGGTCGATCATACGGTGGCTCTATTTGTAAATTTTTTGGGAACCTTCACATTTCCACAGTGGCCGTACTAATTTTAAATCTCATTAACAAAATAAGAGGGTTCCCTTTTCACCACAGCCTATCTAGAACTTATTCTTTGTTCTTTTGATTCTAGTCATTCTGACTGTGGTTAAGTAATATTTCATTGTGGTTCTGATTTGCATTTCTCTTTTCATAAGGGACATTTAATATTTTTCATATGCTTTTTGGCCATTGGCATGTCTTCCTTAGAGAGTTCTCTGTTCAGCTCATTTGCCCATTTTTTAATTGGATTATTAGCATTTTTTTCAAGTGAGCAACTCAAGTTCCCTAAATGGTCTGTTTATCAATCCTTTAGCTGAAGTATAATTGGCAAGTACTTGCTCCCATTCTGTGGGGTGTATCTTCATTCTATTGTTTCCTTTACTGAGCAGAAGCTTTTTGGCTTAATGTAATCCCATTTGTCTTGATGTAATCCCAATTTTTTTCCTACACAAATGTCTTCAAGTATTTCCTCTGTGTTCTACTCAAGTAGTTTTATAGTTTCGGGCTTTACATTTAGATCTTTGATGCACTTTGAGTTGATTTTTATTGATGAGATACTGATCTTGTTTCACTTTTCTGCAGGTGGATATTCAGTTCTTCCAGCACCGTTTGCTGAAAAGATTCTCTTTTCTATGCTGGATTATCTTGTGCCTTTTGTCAAAAATCAGTTGGAAAAGAATAGATGTTGGGCTATCATAGCAGTTAACTATAATGCAATTCGAGTAGACTACCTTCCTCAAACAGCTAGTACAGGGCCTACTCACCCTTTACAAAAAGCTCAAAGAAACTGCCAAACAGGAGCTATTGCAGCAAAAAAAGACCCAATCAGATTTTAAAAGCAACATTTCTGAGTCAACCAAGAAAGCCATGGAGATGATTGTCCAGATTTCCAGGTTTTGCCTGGTAATAGACAAGAACCACAAACTTGGATGAGGAGGTACAGGCTGGTACCAGTTCACAACAGGTAAGGTTGGATCACCATCCTGTGTCTATTACAGTGGAGGCGAAACAAGAAGACGACATTAAACCACCTCCTCCACTGGTTTTGAGTTCTCAACAGAATGATACTGTAGAACAAAGACAAGAATATTAATTAGTACATGTTATGGAAAGATCTCTGTCGCCATCAGTTTCCTCTGTTGATAGGAGAATGACATCATCTCCATCTTCTGTCCAAAGGAGAGATGTTTTCTTTCAATAGAAGAGGGATGGATTGAAAAGGCAGCAGCTAGAGGAAGCGCTACTAAGAGCAAAAATTGAAGTGGAAAAGCTGAAAGCACTTCTCTTACAGCATGATCTACCTGAATATAATAGTCTATAAGCTTTTTTAAAGTCTCGTAATTTGATCATTTTAATCTTGGCCAAGTTACTTTAATACAAGAATATGCTAAAGCAGAATATATGTTCTTGAAAAATGTTAATCTCCATTATGGAAAAATTTTTTGACATAATTTTGTATATATTTTTTTTTCTTTGAGATAAAACTACTGATTGGTTGGCATGGTTATAGTTTTTGTTATCTTCTCCCAGTGTTTATCTAAAGTTTAATTGCTGACCTTATGAAAAATGGTTTGTTTTGATCATTAAAATATATACAAATAAGTATTTTTAAAAAATCAGTTGGCTTGGGGACCTGTAGGTGGCATGGTGGTTGAGGTGTTGGACACTCCCACATGGCCAATCATGGTTCGAGTTCCAGACCTGGTGGCTTGCTTTCTCACTTTCTCTCTCTCTCTCTCTCTCTCTCTCTTTTTCTCTCTCTGGTCAAATTAAAAAAAATAAGTGAATGAGTAAATAAAATTAAATAAATAATTCTTTTAAAAAATCAGTTGGCTGTATGATTTAGGGTTTATTTCTTGTTTCTTTATTCTGTTTTATTGGTCTATGTGTCTGATTTTGTGCCAGTATCATGTTGTTTCAATTATTTCAACTCTGTAATATATTTGAAGTTGGATAGTAAGATGCTTCCAACTTTATTCTTCTTGTGTAGTATTTCTTGGTGTTGCAGGATCTGTTTCCAGACAAATTTTATTATTGTTGTTTTCTATTTTTAAAAAAGAATTTTTTATTTAATTTTATTTATTATTATTATTATTCCATTTGATCAGAGATAAAGAGAAAGTGGAGGTAAGAAAACATGCTCCAGGTTCAGGACTCAAACTGTAGTCAGCCATGTGGGAGTCTAGTGCCCCAACCACCACAAAAT
>NW_006204851.1:1989707-2010818 GCF_000334495.1 Tupaia belangeri chinensis
TCTTGTTTTTTCTTCTTTCTTTCTTACTAGGTTACAATCACAGCAACTAGACTTTAGTCACAGGTATCGTGCCATTTTTTTTATCATCATAATCTTCTTTATATTACATTGGATTACATATAACTTTACAGTGTATTACATTGCTTTTTCAAAAGGGAATGCCATGCATGTCAGTCAATACAGAGACATTAATCTCCCCGCTTCAACATTCAATATCTTTTCAATGTTTTTCCCAATCATTATTATTATTATTCTAACTATTATTTTTTAAACAGTCAATCACTATTTCTCATTTTGCTTGTAAAAAGACTTTACCCATCATGAAATACTTCTCAGACCAGTCCAGTTGAGAATACTATACATGTCATCATCAACAGGTAATAAGCCATATCTGCTTCCCAGTGACGTCCTGCCTCTCTATTGTTCTCTTGGTATCTTTCTCTATCCTCTTCTCTTCAAACCCCCCCCCCATTCCACACTGTCCTATTCTTGTTAAGTACCTTCACTGCTTTAATGTCCTCCAATTTTTCACTCTCTACCACAGAGTGCAGACAGTCGGTATATATCGAGTGGATACATGCAATATCTTTCTTTCATAGCCTGGCTTACTTCACTCAGCAATAGATCCTCCATATCTGACCACTTTCTATCAAATGCCAGGGTCTTGTTATTTTTTATGGCTGAGTAGTATTCCATAGAGTATATATACCACAACTTTTCCAATCCATTCATCAGTTTGTGGACATTTAGGTTGGTTCCATGTCTTGGCAATTGTGAATAATGCTGCAATAAACATTGATGTGCAAGCACTTTTCCGACTGAGTGTTTTCCTGTCCTTTGGATACCCAGAAGTGGGATTGCTGGATCAAATGGTAGTTCTATCTGTAGATCTTTGAGGAACCTCCATATTGTTCTCCATAGTAGTTAAACCAGTTTACATTCCCATCAATAGTGTAAGAGGGTTCCCTTTTCACCACATCCCTGCCAACACTTACCACTTTTTATATTCTTAATCTTTGCCATTCTGACAGGGGTTAGGTGGTATCTCATTGTGGTTTTTATCTGCATCTCCCTTAGGAAGAAGGATGTCGAGCATTTCCTCATATGCTTTTTGGCTGTTCGTATGTCTTCCTTAGACAAAGTTCACTTTTTTTTCGATTTTAGTTTATTTGATAATTTCTTATATACCTTTAACTGTTGTACATTTTCGTGGCATACAAAGTGATTTTTCAAAGCGTGGATGCAGCGTGTAATAATCGAATCAAGGATATTCCATATACATAATTTTCAACAAAGAATCTAACATTCTTGTGTCTATTAAATGCTTTTTTTCCTGAGCCCCTCCTACCTGCTCCCCAATACCTACCCCCTTCCATATAGACTCTGGTATCTAGCCTTGTCTTCTCTGCTGTTATTCTTCAAATTTTTCAGTTTCTCCCATAGAGTGCAAATATTCAGTATATATTAAGCATTAATGTACTTTTTTTTTTTTGAGAGAGGTTTTTGCTATAGGGCGCATGCGCTCGCCAGACAGACAGAGAGATAGAAAGCGAGAAATCACCCCCAGCGGGGATGGCCACGCCGCAATCCCTTCTCCTCCATTCTCCTCTCGGGATCCTGGACACGCATGCACACGCACCCGGCGTGAGTTTTAAGCCACCCGGTCTGGGACGTGAACCGCGGTCGACTATGTGGGAGTCCAGCAACATAGCCATTACGCTAACTGCTGGTTCCCAGTGTACAAATGTCTTTGCAACTGAGTACTTTCCTATCTTTTGTGTAAATTCCTAGGACTGGAATTACTGGGTCGATCATACGGTGGCTCTATTTGTAAATTTTTTGGGAACCTTCACATTTCCACAGTGGCCGTACTAATTTTAAATCTCATTAACAAAATAAGAGGGTTCCCTTTTCACCACAGCCTATCTAGAACTTATTCTTTGTTCTTTTGATTCTAGTCATTCTGACTGTGGTTAAGTAATATTTCATTGTGGTTCTGATTTGCATTTCTCTTTTCATAAGGGACATTTAATATTTTTCATATGCTTTTTGGCCATTGGCATGTCTTCCTTAGAGAGTTCTCTGTTCAGCTCATTTGCCCATTTTTTAATTGGATTATTAGCATTTTTTTCAAGTGAGCAACTCAAGTTCCCTAAATGGTCTGTTTATCAATCCTTTAGCTGAAGTATAATTGGCAAGTACTTGCTCCCATTCTGTGGGGTGTATCTTCATTCTATTGTTTCCTTTACTGAGCAGAAGCTTTTTGGCTTAATGTAATCCCATTTGTCTTGATGTAATCCCAATTTTTTTCCTACACAAATGTCTTCAAGTATTTCCTCTGTGTTCTACTCAAGTAGTTTTATAGTTTCGGGCTTTACATTTAGATCTTTGATGCACTTTGAGTTGATTTTTATTGATGAGATACTGATCTTGTTTCACTTTTCTGCA
Source organism: Tupaia belangeri chinensis (assembly GCF_000334495.1). Lineage (NCBI taxonomy): Eukaryota > Metazoa > Chordata > Mammalia > Scandentia > Tupaiidae > Tupaia > Tupaia belangeri. Next base: position 1,992,156 of record NW_006204851.1, read on the forward strand.
GGTGGATATTCAGTTCTTCCAGCACCGTTTGCTGAAAAGATTCTCTTTTCTATGCTGGATTATCTTGTGCCTTTTGTCAAAAATCAGTTGGAAAAGAATAGATGTTGGGCTATCATAGCAGTTAACTATAATGCAATTCGAGTAGACTACCTTCCTCAAACAGCTAGTACAGGGCCTACTCACCCTTTACAAAAAGCTCAAAGAAACTGCCAAACAGGAGCTATTGCAGCAAAAAAAGACCCAATCAGATTTTAAAAGCAACATTTCTGAGTCAACCAAGAAAGCCATGGAGATGATTGTCCAGATTTCCAGGTTTTGCCTGGTAATAGACAAGAACCACAAACTTGGATGAGGAGGTACAGGCTGGTACCAGTTCACAACAGGTAAGGTTGGATCACCATCCTGTGGCTATTACAGTGGAGGCGAAACAAGAAGACGACATTAAACCACCTCCTCCACTGGTTTTGAGTTCTCAACAGAATGATACTGTAGAACAAAGACAAGAATATTAATTAGTACATGTTATGGAAAGATCTCTGTCGCCATCAGTTTCCTCTGTTGATAGGAGAATGACATCATCTCCATCTTCTGTCCAAAGGAGAGATGTTTTCTTTCAATAGAAGAGGGATGGATTGAAAAGGCAGCAGCTAGAGGAAGCGCTACTAAGAGCAAAAATTGAAGTGGAAAAGCTGAAAGCACTTCTCTTACAGCATGATCTACCTGAATATAATAGTCTATAAGCTTTTTTAAAGTCTCGTAATTTGATCATTTTAATCTTGGCCAAGTTACTTTAATACAAGAATATGAAAAAGCAGAATATATGTTCTTGAAAAATGTTAATCTCAATTATGGAAAAATTTTTTGACATAATTTTGTATATATTTTTTTTTCTTTGAGATAAAACTACTGATTGGTTGGCATGGTTATAATTTTTGTTATCTTCTCCCAGTGTTTATCTAAAGTTTAATTGCTGACCTTATGAAAAATGGTTTGTTTTGATCATTAAAATATATACAAATAAGTATTTTTAAAAAATCAGTTGGCTTGGGGACCTGTAGGTGGCATGGTGGTTGAGGTGTTGGACACTCCCACATGGCCAATCATGGTTCGAGTTCCAGACCTGGTGGCTTGCTTTCTCACTTTCTCTCTCTCTCTCTCTCTCTCTCTCTTTTTCTCTCTCTGGTCAAATTAAAAAAAATAAGTGAATGAGTAAATAAAATTAAATAAATAATTCTTTTAAAAAATCAGTTGGCTGTATGATTTAGGGTTTATTTCTTGTTTCTTTATTCTGTTTTATTGGTCTATGTGTCTGATTTTGTGCCAGTATCATGTTGTTTCAATTATTTCAACTCTGTAATATATTTGAAGTTGGATAGTAAGATGCTTCCAACTTTATTCTTCTTGTGTAGTATTTCTTGGTTTTCCAGGACAGACAAATTTTATTATTGTTGTTTTCTATTTTTAAAAAAGAATTTTTTATTTAATTTTATTTATTATTATTATTATTCCATTTGATCAGAGATAAAGAGAAAGTGGAGGTAAGAAAACATGCTCCAGGTTCAGGACTCAAACTGTAGTCAGCCATGTGGGAGTCTAGTGCCCCAACCACCACAAAATCTGCTGGTCCCATGTTTTTTCTATTTCTGTGAAGAATACCACTGGTAATTAAATCAGAATAAAATTGAATTTGTGAGTTAATTTGGGTATAATTTGCATTTTAATTATACTTATTCTTTTAATTCAAGAGCAAGGGATGTCTTTCCAATTTTGTGTCATATTCAACTTCTTTTTTTCAGTTTTTCAGTTTTACACATAAAGGTCTTTCATCTCTTTGGTTAGATTTATTCTTAAGTTGTTGGGGGGATTTTGAAGCTATTGTAAATGAGGTTGCTTTTTTTTATTTCCACCTCAGTCTGTTCATTGTCAGTGTATAAAAGCGTTATATACTTTTGTGTATTGATTTTGTATCCTGCATCTTTACTGAATTCATTTATCACTTCTGGGAGTCTTTTTGTGGATTCTTTTTTATTTTCCATGTGTATAATCATGTCATCTGTAAGTAAGGACAATTTCTCTTCTTTTTCTATCAACATAATATCTAATAATGCTGAACTTTATCTGGGCCTGATTCTCCTGGAAGGTGGCAATTAGTAAAGAATTGTCTCTCTTCCTGGAAACTGACACACTGGTGCCAAGTCAGTGTGAACCTGCAAAGATCAATCCTTTAACAAAGGTAAAGATGATCAGTCAGTTGCATGAGGGAGAGGTCCAGCTTGGCATTGCATGACGGATAAGGATAGCACCTGTATCTTCCTTGGAGGGCTTGCTTATGAACTGACTGAAGGAGACATCATGTGTGTGTTCTCACAATATGGTGAGGTTGTTAACATTAACATTGTTTGGGACAAGAAGACTGGAAAATCCAAAGGATTCTGTTTTCTCTGTTATGAAAGACCGGAGGAGCGCAATTCTGATCACTGACAATTTTTGTCCATAATTTTTAAAAATGTATCTATTTTTTAATTTATTTACATTTAATCACATGTCTTTACAGTATACATTTCTTTTTCCAACACAAATACCATGCATGTCAGTCAAGACAAAGATATTACTATACACATTATCATCAACAAATAGCTTCTCATTTTTTTGTCAATTAAGCATATTTGTACCAGGTTTTTCTTCCCTATTTCCCCTTCTTCCCTTCATACTAAACTTTTTTTTTAATCACATTTTATCGAGTCACAAAAGATCTTAAAGTATGGACAAAGTTAGAATCTAGTGACAAATGCACTATAATTTTCTTCTGAACATTTTTTTCTCTCTCCATTCCTCCTTTTACTAAAGAGGTATAAAATAACTTATTTGCCAAAAAAATTAGGTTAATCAAAGTGGTCTGTTATTTGCACAAAGCCCCATAACAATTCAATTTCTGATGAAGACAACAAATACTATTGTTTAATTGAACTTATGCAACAAAATGAGAATGCTCATAAATATTTTTGAATTCCAAAGGCGTCAGGAAGGGAGAAAAGTTTGTTTCAATTAAAAAATTGTTTTTTTAAAAACAAATTGCTGAACCTATCAACAACTCGAAAGAAAATCAAAATCCTTAAATCTGGAAGACAAAGCATAGAAGAAAATCAGTGATGTTTCAGAAAAAAAGTCATGGAATTCTATTTCACCAGTTAAGTCTCATGTAATCTCTCTTTTGTTTAATTTCCAGTGTTACTATGGTCTGCCCTTTCCGTTAACATTCAACATTATTATTAATATTTCAGAACTTGTCCCTACCATTAAGTTGGCCTTTTTCTTGTTTTTTTCTTGTTCTCTTATTTCTGTTTGTCTGTCTTTAGTTTTCCTCGCATAGCACTCCCTTCCGAAATACTTGAAGAGCTGGTCTAGTATTGGTAAATTCCTTCAGGTTTTGTTTATCTGAGAATATTTTTATTTTCCCTTTCCATTTGAAGGATAATCTTGCTGGGTATAATATTCTTGGCTAAAATTATTTTTCATTTAACACTTTGAATATATTTTTCCATTCTTTCTTTGCATGCATTTTTGCTGATGAGAGGTCTGATGTTAGCCTGATGGGATAACCTTTGCAAGTAACTTGACGTTTCTCTCTTGCCAGTTTTATTGTCTTGTCTTCGTAGTTTCGGACAATCTGGTTATGATGTGCCTTTGAAAAGATCTTCTTGGGTTGATTCTATTTAGGGTCCTTTGTATTTCTTGGTTCTGGATATTTGAATGCTTCTCTAGGTTTGGAAAGTTTCCTTCCAGGATTTCATGGAATAGATTATCAATGCCCTGATTAGTTTCTTCACCTACTGTGATACCAATTATTGGGATGTTTGAGTGTTTAATGGTATCTGGTATTTCTCATATATTATTGTCATTTGAGGGGGATATTTTCTCAGTCTTTTTGGTGATTTTTTTCTAGGTCAGAGGTTTTGTCTTCTACATCTGAGATTTGATCTTCTTCATGGTCTAATCTGCTTTTAATACTTTTGAGGGAGATTTTGATTTTCTGTATTACAGCCTTCATCTCTAACAGCTCTGTTTGATTCTTTTTTTTATGGTGTATATTACTTCTTTCAAATAATGGAAGAACTTCCTCATCTCCGGGAACTTGTTATCCCTTTTTTCTTGCATCTTCTGGAGTTCATTGTCTCTCTTCTCTTGTATCTTGATTAGTTTTGTCACTATGAATATTCTGAATTCTTTATCCGACATTTCCACAAGTTCAATTGTATTGTATATAGTTGATGAAGGGTTGTTGTTTTCCCTTGAGGGAGAAATATTTTCTTGGTTTCTCATATTTCTTGTGCCTCTGTGGTGGTTTCTGGTCATCTGATGGATTATACATTTCTCCCTAATTTCTTGGAGTTAATTCTGAGTGTTCACATGCATATGGGAGGAGATGACCTGCAATATCTCTGCAGTTCTGGTTCCCTGATTCTCATCAAGCAACCTGCACTTTTGTCATTGGAACTCGATATTACAATGGCCTCTCATTTTCTAGAGAACAGGTGAATCTAGGCTGAGCTGCAAGATTTCAAGTGAGAGATCAGATGTGCATGGAAGATTAGCCACGCTCTCTCTGAAGCTCTGTACTTCTCCCTGTTGCTCACTTTGCAGTCTCTCTTCTTTGATTTTTAATTATTTGGTGGTGTATTCACTTTTGGCTAACTTGTTGGAGAAGATTTCTGCAACTGTAAGTCTATGTGCTTCCCTTTATTGTAAGGTACTTCTGTGCCAATTTCTCTCTTCTATCGTGTTTTGAAATGTGGTATCCACAGAAAGAGATTTGAGCTCAGATTTATGAAGAGGGCTTTCTCCCTTTTTGCAGCAGGTTCAATGGGGGTTGAGGATTTCTATGACCCTGCCTATGTTTTTGGGTCTGGAAAGAGAGGTTTGGAACAGAGGGTCTTCAGTTACCCAGGCTCTGAAAGGGGCAGAGAACAGCTGAGATATAGGTGGATTCTGTCTATATTTTTGAGTCTGGAAGGAGTGGTTTGGAACAGAGTCTTCAGTTACCCTAGTTCCTGAAAGGTGCAGGGCATAGCTCAGATAGATAGATTCTGTCTAGGTTTTCAGGTCTGGAAGGAGAGGTTAAAAATCAGTAACATTTTATGATTAAACTAAATTTAAGAGTGACAAGGAAGAACCAAGAATTGCATAGAGGTTTCTCATTTTTGAGAACGATAGAATTATATGTCATTCAAGAAATCAAGTATATTTGATTTAATGTAGATGTTTTTAGGGCACATGTAAGGAGAAAGAATGGAAGTGGAGAAATTAAGTCAAATTTGAGACCCCTGAAGGACATTCAAGTGGCTACAACTAGTGAGTAATTAATAAAATGGGCCTAAAGTTCAGGAAGAAGCTGACTTTGGAAAAAGAGATGTGAGAACACTGGCATTGAGTTTGTTGCTGAACTATAGGAGAGCACCTAAAACAAGGGGGAATACTAAGTAAAAACTCTTGTAGAGACAGAAGGGGAAGTAGGACAAAATTGAGGTCACAAAAGTTGAAGAATTAAGACACTATTGGTTAACAAGTATAAATGTTGCAGAGAGCTCAACTAGGGGCTTGGATTTGGCAAATTAGGATAGCTTTCGTAGTGTTAGCAAAATTTAATAGAACAGTGGAGAGTAGAATAAATTATGTAATCCTTATAATTAATCTATTTCAAAGAAAGTTGATAGATTTCACTTACTTTATTACTGGCTGGTAAGTTTCACTATGAGCGATTAATAGTATATTGATTGAAACCTCTCAAGAAGACACCCTTTAATGGAATGGACGGTCATTGAAAACGTATTTATTCAACTCTGCATTAACCAGAATCTTAGTCATAAAATGCACTCAATAAATGTTAAATAGAAGATATATTCATTCACGTGAGTTTTTCTTTCTTTAACTCTCTTGCTGTCTATATATACATGTGTGGGTGCTTTTCATTTTGTGTGTATATACATATATTATACACATATATTTTATTTTAAAATAATTGAATGATAGATTCACAGGAGGTTGCAAAAGACAGGTACAGAGAAGTTCCATGTACCTTTCCCTAGTATCCCCCAAAGATAATACCTAACGCCATTATAATACATTATTAAAACCAAGAAATTGACATTGATACAATTTTTCAAGCTTATTTAGGTTTCAACAGCTATACGTGCACTAGTGTGTGTGTGTCTGTGAGTGAATGTGTACCTTTCTATAAAACTCTCTCCAATGAGCTTCCATGACACTTAGAGCTTTTCTTATATTTACCTTTAAAAAAAAAAATTGCCAGAGGACAGATGTGCTTGCCAGAGAGAGTGTGCAAGAAAGCACCCCCCATGGGACCAGTCACACTACAATCCCTTCTCCTCCATCTCTTCCTCCTTTTGGAACTTTGGGCACATAAACACACATACACACATGCACACCTAGCAAGTCACCCTGTCCAGGATTCTAAACATGCAATTGGCTATGTGGGTTCCAGCTACGTTAACCACCACACCATTGGTTGGCCTTATAATACCTACCTTAGGGACCAGCAAATGCATAATGGTTACATTGCTAGACTCCAACATAGTCGAACACAGTTCAAGTCTCAGACCTGGCAACTTAAAATCACACCAGGAGTGTGTGCACTCATGCCCAAAATCCTAAGAAGAGAATGAAGGATTGTGGCATGACCATCCCCCTGGGGATGATTTCTTGCTTTCTGTCTCTTTCTGTCTCTCTGACAAGCACACATGCCCTATAGCAAAAAATCTAAAAAAATAATAATAATATCTACCTTATACTCATATGGCTCCTACCTCACCCTTAACCTCAGAGGCAGTAGAGCATAGTAAAAGCATGAACTATGGGGTCAAACTGCAGATTTGAATTCTGTCTCCACCTGAAACCTGGCATGTCCAACAAGTTACTTAACTTCTTTGTGCCTCAGTTTCTTTATTTATAAAATGAGGATGTTGCAGAGGCAAATCATTCAAGGGACACAGAAACAGAGGATTGTCTGTTTATGATAACATATATGGGGGCTGGCAGGTGGCTTGGTGGTTAAGGGTGCTGGACTTCCACATGGCTGACTATGGTTCGAGTCCCAGACCTAGCAGCTTGCTCTCTCTCTCTCTCTCTCTCTCTCTGTAAAAAAAACCCTCTCTGGTCAAATTGAAATAAATAAATGATTGAATAAATAAAGTTATATAAAATATTTTTTAAATGATAACATATATGTTAATATCTTTAACTGGACTGGTGTACAGTGTATTCATGCTGGAAAAATTCATTTTACAAGCTGTGGAGATGTACAGTGATTGAGTGTGTAAATTACTTTTTTAAAAAATGAGGATTTGCAAACTAAGTGTAACATGCATTTGCTGTATTGACTGAAAATATTAATTTCTGCTATAGAAGTAAACACATGGGAAAAATAAAACTTATAGAAAGCAGACTTAATAGTTACCCATGAAATATTTATTTTTATATTTTTAAGTTTATTTCTTTCTTCCATGAGCAAGATAGACACAGAGAGAGAAAGAGAAAAAGAGACGGACAGCCTCGAGAAGGTCCTCATGCCACAATCCACCCCAGGTGCAGCTGCTCCAGATCACAGGCATGTACTCTCCAGGCATATTCCAGACATGAACTCAGAACCCTCCTTTGTGGGTCAGCCGTAAAGAGTGTTATATAAGCACTGCACTAATATCTGGCCTTCGTGAATTTTAAACATAGAGTAGAATATATGTGTGAAAAACATAGATCAGAAGGAATGAAAGAACCAAGTAGACACTAAATATTCTTGAGGCACCTAATATTCACAGTATAATAAATATACATGAGGCATTCAGCATCTGTGAGGGCATAAATCAGCCATCATGAGTGACACCTACTCCAGGCCCATGTGACCTCTAGCTAAGAAATAAAATAAAAATATCCCCAGCAGCTCATTGGGTTATGGTGAGCTTCAGCTGTGGACAGGCACACTGGTTCCTAAGACTTTTCAGGAGAGTATGCATACATAATTGACCTCAGGCTTCTTTCGCCTGCAAAGTGCCTTTGCTCAAACCTTATCTCCAAGCCCTTCTAAACACACCATGTGGGAAAGGCTGATGAGGATGAGACAAAGTGGACATATAAACATCACATTACTCAGGTATGGTCCAACCTGTTGACTTTCTGTCCTGTGTTATCATCCTCCACTCTCTTCCTTAGCTTCTTACTTTGACTGTTAAATTGATTTAATAGGAACCAGCAGATGGTGTAATGGCTACATCGCTGGACTCCCATGTAGTCGACCACAGTTCGAGTCCCAGACCTGGTGGCTTGAACTCATGCCAGGCATGTGTGCATGCATGCCCAAGATCCCAAAAGGAGAATGGAGGAGAAGGGATTGTGGCATGGCCATTCCCTAAGGGGTGACTTCTTGCTTTCTGTCTTTCTGGCAAGCACATACACACCCTATATCAAAACAAACAAACAAACAAAAAACCTTTCAAAAAATTGATTTAATAAACCATGGATTTGAGTGATCTGAGATGTAGATTTTCTAGGAACACAAGTTTTTGTTTTGTTTTTAACAGCTTTCTTGTGATACAATTAACATATCTTAAAATTTATCCATTTAAGGTGTAGAATTCAATGTTTTTTGTTTCTCGTAATTTTCTAAATTATGGTAAAATATGTAAAACTTGCCACTTTAGCTGTACAATTCAGTGGCATTAATTACACACATGTTGTGCAATCATCATGATCTAGTTCCAAATTTTTTTTTTTTTTTTTGGTTAGAGGGTACATGTGCTCATCAGAGAGAGACAGAGAGAAGGAGAAGAGAAAGTGCCCCCTTTAGGGAATTGTTACCCCTCAATCCCTTCTTCATCTGTCCCTCCTTTCAGAATTTTGGAGATTCACCTGCTAGCACCTGACATGTTTCTCAAGCCACTGGATCTGGTACTCGAACTGCAAGATCGGCCATGTGGCATCCAGCTACCTTAACCACCAGGTCATGGAGCCAGCCCAATTTCCAAAACTTTTTAATCATCTCAAAAAGAAACTCTGTAACAATTAAGCTGTAACTTCCCATTTCTCCCAAGCACTTGTAACCTCTGCTCAACTGTGAATTTGCCTAATCTAGGTATTTCATGTAAGTGGAATCACACATTTTTCCTTTTGCGCTTGGCTTATTTTACTTTGTATAACATTCTCAGTTCATGTACATTGTATCAAGTATTAGAACTTCATCCTGTCTTATGGATGAATAATAATCTGCTGTATGGATAGTCCACATTTTCTTCATTCATCTGTTGAGGGATCCTTGGGGTTGTTTCTACCTTTGTATATTGTAAAAAATACTGCAATGGGACAAGCAGGTGGTAAGGTGGTTAAGGCACTGGATCTCACATGGCCAACTTTGTGGTCAAGTACCAGACTCGGCAGCTTGAAAAACATGCCAAACACATGTGCATGCATGCCCAAAATCCCAAGAGGAGAATGAAAGAGAAGGAATTGCAATATGGCCATCCTCACTGTGGGGTGACTTACCGTTTTTCCTCTTTCTCTGTCTTTCTCCAGTGTGTGCATGCACCCTTTGGCAATAATCTAAAAACAAAACAAAAAAAACTATAATAAACGCTGGCATATAAATATCTGCTTGAGTCTCTGCTTTCAATGTCTTTATGTAGATTTCTAAGAGTGAAGCTGCTGCGTCATATGGTAATTCTATGCTTAGTTTTTTGAAGAACTGCCAAACTGTTTTCTACAGTAGCAGCATTTTATGAGGGCTACAATCTCTCCAAATTTTTGAAGATGTTTGTACTTGTTTTTGTTTTTTAAAATCATAGCCATCCTAGCAGGTGTGAGATGGTGTCTCACTATGATGTTGATTTGCATTTCCCTAATGTACACCCTCACCCCTCATACCTTTATCTTTGCCTATATGTTTTCCCTAGAAAAGATTTTGGAAAACATTTTCTGTAAAGCAATAGATAGTACACTTAACTTAAGCTGTGAAATATGGCTTTCAAGGACTAAAAATGAAGATATTCTGCTGAGACTTCACCCTCCAGATTCATTTCTAGTGGGTAGGACTACCTCTGTATCCTTTTCTTTGTCTTTCTGTCTCTGTCTCTCTATGTGTCCCTGTCTCTTTTCGTTTTTTAAAATTGTTTTAAGGTAAAGTATACTCTGAGCTCTCAAGTCCCTCCTTTATCATGCTAATGTCTGCCTTTCCCCCTCCCATTTAGGAAAGGTACAAACCCAGGCCCATCCTGAGATGGCTACTGAACTTGAGTTGTGAAATATTGCTTTGTGCCAGGCAGTTTTCATTTTTTGCTTTTTAAAATTAAAATATAAAATATTTTTATTGTCTTTTTTTTCTTTCTTCTTTTTTCTTCCTTTTTCCTTCTTCTTTCCTCTTCTCTAATTCTTTTCATTTTTCCTTTAACTTCATTCTTAGGATGCTTGGCCATCATACACTGAGTGTCTAGACAGACCAAAGTGAATAATATCTAAATATCTGATTATGATTAGGGTCAGAATATTCCATAATTCCTCCTGGACCTGATGCACAAATAGTGAAAAATGAAACAGGATATTGCAGATCACCTCCTCCTGCACGCCTCTGAATGCTCAGATTGAACTTCAAGATTTTGGAAGAAGAGCACAATCCATTAGATGACTATTAATCACTGCAGGGTCACAAGACATATGAGAAGGTAAGAATATACCTGTCCTCCAAGGAAAAAGAATAACTCCTCTTCATCCTTAGACAGTATAATGGAACCCACAGAAATGTCAGATAAAGAATTTACAATATTAATAATGACAAAGCTAACAGAGATGGAAGAGAAGAGAGACAATGAACTAGAGAAGAGGCAGGAGAAAGGAGACGACGAGTTTCAGGAGGTGAAAAAGTTCTTGCAAAATCTGAAAGAGGAAATATACACCATAAAAAAGAATTAGATGGAACTGCTAGAGATAAAGGCTATAATACAGGAAGTCAAAACCTCTCTCGAAAGTATTAAAAGCAGACTAGATCATAGAGAAAATTGAATCTCATATGTAGGAGATAGAATCACTAGCCAAGAAAAATCCATCAAGAAGACTGAGAAAATTGCCCCCCCAAAATGAGAATAATATATGAGAAATACTAAATACCATCAAACATCCAAACATCTGGATAACTGGTATCCCAGGAGAAAAGACTAATAAGGGCATTGGTAATCCATTCCATGAAATCCTGGAAGAAAACTTTCCAAACCTAGAGAGGCATTCAAAGATCCAGACCCAAGAAATACAGAAGACCTCAAATAGAATCAACCCAAGAAGATCTTCTCCAAGACACATTATAGCCAGATTGACCAAAGTCACAGACAAAGACTAGACACTGAGATTGGCAAGAAACATCAACTTATCTACCAAGGATATCCTATCAGGCTCACAGAGGACCTCTCATCGGAAACAATGCGAACAAGGAAAGAATGGGAAAATATATTAAAAGTGTTAAGGGAAAAGCAATTTCAACCAGACTGTACTCGGCAAGATTACCCTTCATATGGGAAGAAAAAACAAGAACATTCTCAGATAAACAAAACCTGAATGAATTTACCGACACCACACCAGCTCTCTAAGAAGTACTGAAGGGACTGCTATGCAAAGAGAACTAAATACAGACACACAGAAATAAGAGTTCAAAAACTACTAAGAAAATGGCCAACTTAATGGTAGGAACAAGTCTGGAATTGAATATTATATCCCAGAATTTATTCAGTAAGATCGGGCCACAACAGAAGAAAAATTAAGTACATGAGACTGAACTGGTGAAATAGAATCTTAGGACTTTTGGCTAAAACATTACTAATTTTTTTCTAGGCTTTGTTTTCTAGATTTAAGAATTTTTGTCTTATCTTGAGCTGCCGATAGGTTCATGTACCTACTATTTAAACAGAATCCTAACCTGTTTCCTAGCTTTAAGTTTTATGCAAAGCTATCTTGGCATTTCCTTGACTTTGATTTATTAAAGTTAAAACTGCTTCTCTTGGGACCAGCAGTTAGCGTAATGGCTATGTCGCTGGACTCCCACGTAGTCGACCACGGTTCGCGTCCCACACCCACACACCGGGCATGTGTGCATGTGTGCCCAAGATCCCGAGAGGAAAATGGAGGAGAAGGGATTGCTGCGTAGCGATCCCCCATGGGGGGTGATTTCTCGCTTTCTGTCTCTCTGTCTCTCTCTGTCTGGCGAGCACACGCACCCTATAGCAAAAACCTCTCAAAAAAAAAACTGCTTTTCTTGAAATTAAATATATATTAAAAATTACCTATTTAATGACCACAGTAAGCTATATAGCATCAGGTGCTACTAGATGCTACTTTATAGTATATTCATTCTACTCAAGAGTTTCATGCCTAAAGCCAGACATGTATTCACAGATACTTATATATCAACTGACCTTGTTTTTGAAAGTAGTTAGATTATTTAAGATATTTTGTGAATCAATAAAATGCGGTGAAATAAAAGAATAGAAAGCAACTGTAGACACCAGAGATAGTGTGGGAAGAGGGTGGGAAATAGCAGAGGATGAGAAATAGTTGGAAAAAAAATATATATACACATATATGTGAAACTAGAAATGGAAAAATATCAGTAATGACATGTATGATTAAGCCACTATGCAGTATATTCTGGATGGAAAATCACATTTTATATGCTGTATGACTATGCTCAGTGAATGAATGTAAAATTAATTAAAAATTAAAAAATGATAAATAGTAAATATTTTAGACTTTGTTGGCCATATAGTCTTTTGCACAACTATTGAAATCTGCTGTTGTAGTATAAAAGCAGTCATAGACAATGCATAGACAAATGAGCATGATTGTATTCCAATAAAACTTTATTTACAAAACAGACAGCCCATTTTTAACCCATGAACCATATTTTCCCAATTATCTACAGTGACAGAGTCGTTGTAGCCAAATTTGCTTCAAATGTGAAGATATGAATATGTAGGGATTACATTTTTGCTTATTCAAAAATATTTACTGAATACACATAAGTTGAGCATCCCTAATGCAAAAATCTGAAATCCGAAATGCTCCAAAATGCACAACTTTCTAAATGCTGACACAATGATTCATGTGGAAAATTCCACACCTGACCTCATGTGACAGGGCCCAGTCAAAATGCTGCAATACAAAAATATTGTATAAAATTATCTTTAGTCTACATGTGCACAATGCATATGAAACAAATGAAATTCATGTTTTGACTTGGGCCCCATTTCTAAGATATCTTGTTATGTATATGCAAATATTCCAAAATTCCAAAATCTCAAATCCTAAACACTCCTGGTCCCAAACATTTAGAATGAAGGATACTGTGGGACTAGCAGATAATGGTAATGTCACTGGACTCCCACATAGTCGACTCTGGTTCGAGTCCCGGAACTGGTGGCTTAAAACTCACACTGTGTGCATGTGCATGCGTGCCCAAAATCCTGAGAGGAGAATGGAAGAGAAGGGATTGTGACATGGCCATCCCCCTGGAGGATAATTTCTCGCTTTCTGTCTCTCTGTCTGTCTTTATCTCTCCGGCGAGCACATGCTCCCTATAACAAAATCTCTCTTAAAAATAATCATAGTAATAATAAGGGATACTCAACCTGTACTATATGCCTGTGTGAGTTAGGTGCTGCGTATACATAATAGTGAATGAGATGCAGTTCTTTCTCTCAAGGGACACTCTGAGAACTTCTGAGATACTTTTCCTTTTAGTGGAATGGCTTTTTAATTATTTTTCTGATGCAATTGAATAGTTAGTTCTACTACAGAGATATTATGATTTCATTAAACAAGAGACTGAAACAAAATACCCCACAGTTAAAGGTCTGAATTCTCCTTGGAAACGTCCTTGGCTTGATCCATTTGCTCATTTCTTCTTTGTTTAAACACTAATTATTTAATGGAGCAAGAGTTGCTCTAAGCCTGTATAATTTCCCTGATTACTTTTACACATAAATTTTAACACAGCATAATGTTTTAAAATATAAGTCTGGGGGCCAGCAGGAGGTGTGGTGGTTAAAGGCACTGTATTCCCACATGGCCGACCACAGTTCAAATCCTGGACCTAGTGGCTAGCTTTCTCACTCCCCCTCCTCTCCGCCTCTCTCTGATCAAATTGGAAAATAATAACAAATAAAGTTAAAATAAAAATAATTCTTTAAAAGAAGTAAGTCTGTTGGAATAAAAAAAAAAATCCTAGTATATTTTAGAATGTAAAACTGATTAACTTTTGACAAATTTTCCATGCTTAATCTTTTCTGTTATGCCTTTCACACTCAATATTATCTCTGAAGTGAAAAGCAACAGAGTGTAGAAAAGAATATTGAAAGGGTGAAAAGGACAAAGATCAAGTCAAATATGAATAGAGGTAATCATGTTTTAAATCTTGTAATTAATTTAACATGCACAGTCCACAAAAAGATGCTGGCAGCAATAGAACCATCCTGGACTAAATCAAGAGAGCCCGGGGATGAGAAGTGACATGTAATAGAATTATTATTATAAGCATATCTTATTATTAAGATGAATGAAATTCATATTATATCTGAGCTCTTAGACACATACTAAGCAATTTCAAGTATGTTAAACAAATAAACCACCAGAAGCCTGCCAACCAGGTTAATTCTCTTAAATTAGACAAGGGCTTAATAGAAAAGTTCATCTTTACAGAGTTACCAGTATTTGAAAACTAAATTCAATTTGACAAATGAAACAGATTAAATTCAAAGCAGAACCGAGGGGAAGAGCATAGCAATCAGGAGAGCTATCTGTGCACCTAATTCCTTGAGTAAGGCTGTGTAAGGTACTTAAATCCTGGGACCGGCAGGTGGTGTGGTGGTTAAGGCACTGGATGCTCCCATGTGGCTGACCATGGTTCAAGTCCAGGACCTGGTAGCTTGCTTTCTCACTTTCATTCTCTCTCTCTCTGGTCAAATTAAAATGAATGAATTAATGAATAAACAAAATTAAATAAATAATCCTAAATATTTAAGGAAAAAAAAGTACTTAAATTCTCAGTTCTATATTGGTGGATGAATATAGGGATAGATAGATGGAAGAATATGAAATAAAGCAAGTAAAATTAAAAAATGTTAATTATAAATATAAGTGGTGAGAATATGGGTGTTCACTGTAAAATTCTTTCATCTTTTCTGTATGTTTGAACATTTTCACAATCAAGTACTAGAAATAAGAAAAATGCTCAGTTCTGTGTAAAAAGTAAAAGTACTGTTGTATTTTCAGTTTAATCATAAAAGAAGACGTGTGGGTGTGTGCGTGTGTGTATGTGTGTGTATGATTATTTTTATCTGATATGCTAACCAATTTGCAGTACCTGTACTACATTTTCCATTCATTTCAATATTTTATTCACTTTTTTTCTTTTATTTGGAGAGATTTTTGCTATAGAGTGTGTATGCTTGCTGGAAAGACAGAGAGAGACAGAGAGACAGAAAGCAAGGAATGACGACGCCCCAGGAGGATGGCCACACTGCAATCCCTTCTCTTCCATTCTCTTCCTGGGATCTTGGGCATGCATGCACATGTACCCAGAATTTATAGCCACTGGATCCAGAACTTGAACTGTGGTTGGCCATGTGGGAGTCCAGTGAAGTAACCGTTATGTCATCTTCTGGCTCCTCAATATTTTGTTTGTTATTTAGCACATAAAACTATGTTCTAGTCTAAGTCATCATATAGTAAAATTAAAATCCCAGTGTGACGCAGTATTTATCATACATATGTTAAATCTCAATTTAAAGCCACTGGATCCAGAACTTGAACTGTGGTTGGCCATGTGGGAGTCCAGTGAAGTAACCGTTATGTCATCTTCTGGCTCCTCAATATTTTGTTTGTTATTTAGCACATAAAACTATGTTCTAGTCTAAGTCATCATATAGTAAAATTAAAATCCCAGTGTGACGCAGTATTTATCATACATATGTTAAATCTCTTTCTCTTAGCTTCTAAATTGTTCATTTGATAACTTTAACACATTAAAATTTTATACTAGATAGAATATGTATTTTGAAAAAGGAAGAAAAAAGGGAAATTCTACTTTCAAATATTTAGGAGACTAATATTTTCTTTTTCTTTTTCTTTTTTTTTTTTTTTGGAGTGGTTTTTGCTATAGGGCGCATGTGCTTGCCAGACAGACAGAGAGAGACATAGAGATAGAAAGCGAGAAATCACCCCCCAGAGGGGATGGTCATGCCGCAATCCCTTCTCCTCCATTCTCCTCTTGGGATCTTGGGCACGCACGCACACGCACCTGGCGTGAGTTTTAAGCCACCCGGTCCAGGACGCGAACCACGGTCGTCTACGTGGGAGTCCAGTGACATAGCCATTACACTAACTACTGGTTCCCGTGACTAACATTTTCTATTTGTAATTTTAAGGCATTTGAGCAGCCTTGTATTTACTCTAATTGCTTATTAATTTTCTGCCAAAATTGCCAAAATTCATATCGCTATGACTTTTGGGTGACTGGCAGAGCTCTTATGAATCAAGAAGTGTCAGCGATTGGTATTTCTGAAAAGCAAGAAAAGAGAATTGATAAATTTGCAAATTTCCACTGACTGCAATAGAGCTATCTAATTTATTTATTCAATAATTCCAATCATTCCACAGATATTTAATGAATGACTCAAGTTCCAGGCACTGAGCTAGATTACAAAAATAATGAGATGTGGTCCATCTCCTAAAGGAGCTCACAGCCTAGTAGGGGAGAATCAGATAAGGATAGTAAATATGACAGTACAGTGTATTCATAGGACTGTTCAATCACTGCCACTAGTTCCAAAATTTTCATGTCCCTTAAAAGAACTCCTTATTCATGGGGCCAGCAGGTGGCCTGGTGGTTAAGGTGCTGGACTCTCACATGGCCTTCTGTGGTTAGAGTACTGGATTTGGCTGTTTGCTTTCTCCCCTTCCCCTTTTGTCCCTCTTTGGTTCAAAAAAAAAAATCAATAAATAAATGAAGTTAAATAAAATAATTCTTTAAAAAATAATAAAAAAGAACTCCATATTCACTAGTAGTCCCTTCTCATTTCTCTCAAAAAAAACTCCCTCCCAGACCCTAACAACTACTAATCTATTTGCTGCTTCCATTCTAGACTTTTTAAATTAATTAAATTCTATAATATATGATCTTTTATTGTTCAACCTGTCTTTCTTTTAAAAAAAATTTGCCAGAGGGCATGTGCATTTGCTGAAGAGAGATGGACAGAGAGAGACTACCTCCCATGGCAGATAGTCACGCCCCAATCCCTTCTCCATTTCTCCTTTCAGAATTTGGAGCAGGCACACACATGTGCCTGGCTTGTTTTTTAAGCCATTGTGTCTGGACTCAAACAGCAAAGCTGGACAGCTAAATAGAGTCCAGATAATTTAACTACCACACTACCAGCTAACCCTTTAGCCTTTCACTAAGCATGCTCTTCAGGTTCAACCATGTGATAAACTATATCATCACCCCATTCTTTTTCATGACTAAATATTCTACTTCATGGCTATACTATGATTTGTTATTTATTAGTTTACGGACATTTCAGTTGTTTCCACTTTTTGCCTGTTATGAATAAAGCTGCCATGAATATTTGCATAAAATGTTTTGTGCAGATATACCTTTTTTTATTCTTTTGGGTATATACCAAGGAGTGAAATTGCTGCGTCATATGATAACTCTATGTATAATTTTTGAGACATTTTGCACTGTGACTGAGGAACTGGATTTTAAATTTTATTTAATGTTAAGCAATTTAAATTTAAATAGCCACATCTGGCTAGTGACAAAAGTTTTGGACATTGCAGCTTTCTCGAGAAGGCCAGCATGAAACAAAAGACCAAATAATAACATTAGATAACATCTACTAAGAGAGTATATATGTTAAATACTGCCCTAAGTGCTTTACATATAATACCTCTAGTCCTCGGACACAACTCTATGAGTTAGGTACTATTATCATCCCCATTTTTTAAATGAAGAAATTGAAAAACACATATAACAGAGATATTACATAATTTGCCCGTGGTCACAGAGTTACTATATGGCAAAGCTAGGATTAGAGTTCAAGTTATTTGGCTCCAGAACCCATGCTACCTTAATAGTTTCATAAAACTGCTAATTAGGCAAATCATAACAACTGCACAAAGCATAGCTGTCAAAGCTGGAGGATAGCACATCTAAGACCTACAGTGAACCTTGTTACATTAATCCTGCTGGCTTTGGCATAATAAAGAGAAACTTGGAGGTAGCTTTTACAAATTAATTGTATTTACTGTAGAATTATTCAACATAGCAAAAGATTCTCTAAGATTATTTCTAACCTAAGAAAATCTTCCTGTTAATTCACACCACTGTCAGGAATATTTCTTTGGGGAGTGGGTAGGAGATCACAATACCTTAGCCTTTGGTAGGGTGCCTGTGATGGTCCATTAGTTACTTTCTTTTTTTTCTTTTTTTTTTTTTTGGAGAGATTTTCACTGTAGGGTGCGTGCGCTCGCCAGACAGACAGAGAGAGACATAGAGACAGAAAGCGAGAAATCACCCCCCAGGGGGGATGGTCACGCCGCAATCCCTTCTCCTCCATTCTCCTC
>NW_006204851.1:2010859-2012455 GCF_000334495.1 Tupaia belangeri chinensis
CACCGGGTCCGGGACACGAACCGCGGTCAACTACGTGGGAGTCCAGCGACATAGCCATTACGCTAACTGCTGGTTCCCTATCACGAAGGTGGTTTTCCCAGGGCAAGGCTTATCCATTGCACTCTGGATGTGCTGACGCCTGTGATTTCCCCAAATGTGGGAAACTCGACTGCATAATTTGTGGTAGTGGGGGGACTGTGTTCACGCTCTCCCCTAAGGAAAAAAATATATATATAACAGGCACACAGTAAAGACAGGTTGGCATGTATTTTGGGGCAAACATCTGTCCATGAGTTAGAGGGTATGAGAGGACAATATTTGTTAGTGGTAGGATGTGGAATCTAAGAGAAAAAGAAATTACACAGAGTCAATTTGCTGCCTGGATTAAGGGGCTCGATGGAGTTTTAATTTACTAATACTAAAAGCAAAACTACAGTATAATTCTCAGTGGTACACTATATAAATGGAAAAACAAACACATACATACACACACCTTATTGCAACCAAAGGTTAAATAGTAACCAAATACTACTGTATTTAACATCATCAGAATTTGCAGGTAATGAATAATCCAAAGAACAACACGCTGAAGATATTGTCATTCAATCAAAAGTAATCTTGACTTCACATTCCTTGCAAAGACAGTCCTCGAAAATCTGTTACCTCTTCTGTCTTCCTTTGGAGCATGCCTGAATTCTGATCAATCCACTTCAGTGAGTCCATATGAACATTCAGAGTTTTGCAGATTTGCTGGAGCAGGTCAGTAGTGTCAGCAGGACATCCAAATGCATTCAGGTGTTCAATAATGTCCTTGAGATCTTGTGCCATTTGTTTCAGCTGAACATCTATAGTTTCTGTTAATCTATAAGTGCTCTCATGCTCCTCATTTGCATGCTGTAGATAAATAGGCACATTCTGGTCCTTCACAGACCGGTAAAGGAGTCAACATCTTTTCCAATCCATTCTGCTGTGACAGGATAAAATCCAGTTCCTGTTCCAACCTTTTCTGGTACAGTTTCACTTTTTCCACTTCTCCACATAAAGGAATAATCTGCTCACCTTTCTAAATTAATGCATGATCCCAATAATTGATCTGAGTTGCCTGGTGAAGAAAGTGATTCTCATAGTCTTCTAGCTCATAGTTCCACTTATCTATCAGACCTTCTAGATCACCACATGTCATCACAGGAGTTACTACTACATTAACAGTTGAAGTAAAAGGTACAGACGTAACTCTGCCTGGAATGGTACTTTTAATCCCAGTTGATGTCAGTGATTCTAGATTCAGGATAAAGCCACTGGTGATGGGAGTACTGGTGTTGGTGGTGACAGTGGCGGTGATAGTTGTTGAAGTAGTAACCCAGTAGAGAACCCAGTAGCAGCAGTGGAAATAGAAGCATTTGGTATTGAAGTAAACAGCATAGTGCTTGAATTTGCTGTGGTGTCAAGAGAAGTTGCTGGAGCCTTACCTTGGTGGCAGTCGCAGTGGCCATAGTCTGCTATCACAGCCCCAAAGTAAATAGGCAGGCCTCAGCTGGCAGGGTGGTGGGACTGGACCCAGTCCAGCCAGAAAGCAGATTATCACTTTACCGGCCT
>NW_006204851.1:2012481-2020341 GCF_000334495.1 Tupaia belangeri chinensis
GCTGAAACCACATGACAGCATTACTAAAAGCGCATAAAAAGTGGCTTAGCAGTTAAAGCACTGGACTCTTACATGGCCAACTGTGGTTTGAGTACCAGACCCAGGAGCTTAAAACTCATGCCAGGCCTGTGTGCATGCATGCCCAAAATCCCAAGAGGAGAATGGAGGAGAAGGGATTGCAATATGGCCATACCCCTGGGGGGCGATTTCTCACTTTCCCTTTTACTGTCTCTCAGGCAGGTGCACTTGCTCTACAGTCGAACCCTTTTTTTAAAAATGTGCTTTTAGGCTAAGCTGCAGTGACACAAGTGATAAAGTGCTGCTGCGAGGGGCTGGGACTAAATGGGAGGCCCTGGTTTGATTGTCTGATCAACCTGAACAGACTGGGCATGGTGGAGTAACATAAACCTAGCTAATTTGGAGGTTAGGGCAGGAGAATCTTGACATGGCAAGACCCTGTCAAAAATGCATACTAAAAGAGGATTTTTAATGTTCCCAATGCAAAGTATTTATTTTGTCACCTAGTTCAAATCAGGTTTACTAGTTCAAGTACAGTAAACCAAACCATAAGCACATAGTGTGATGAAGGAAAACACAACCTTATTAAAATTTTCAAAGCAAGAAGAGCCAGCAGTTCATGCTATAAAGACCTAGTCTCCCAGCATGCTCCCTGCATGCATTTTGAAGGACAAAATTTGGGACAGGAATCCCAAGCACATAATTAATTCAATGATTGGTTCGAGACAGTGTGATCATCTCATGGGCATTCTTTTTTTCATTTTAAGAATTACTTATTTAATTTAATTATTTATTTTTAATTTGACCAGAGAGAGAATGAGAGAGAAAGAGAAAGTGAGAAAGCAAGCTGCCAAGTCTGGGACTTTAACCATGGTCGATCATGTGGGAGTCCACACCCCTAACCACCACACCACCTACTGGCCCCCTCATTGCAATTCTTGATTGAGAAGGCCTTAAGTAATCAAATTTCTGTTCAGGTTTCTGGAGTTTTTTAGCTCACAGCCAGCAGTTTCCATCCTACAAAACATCTTACACATTGAAATTAAAACCTTATCTTTCCTTTAAGTGAGACTTTTAGAGGTCGAATGACCCTTATTTATGGCCAGTGTTGTTTCATTATCATAACCAAAATCTGAAGTCTTACAACCCTTACTCCGGGCTACTACAATATAAATGGATCTTGTATTCCAAGCACCTTAGAAAATACACTTTACTTTTAGTTCAGCCTTTATAAATTTTCAGTTTGGGAAATTCATATATTTTTCTTCAACAGAAGGGGAAACTAAGAACCTGTTGATGGAAAAAAAATAACCAACTGTAAAATTAATAATTAATATTTAATGCAGTTTATTTCCAAGCCAACTGTGAGTGACCTAGGCCCAGAGAAGAGGTATACATGCCTTTTCTCGGGGTGATCATGTACAGAGGTTCCTTTTATTTGCTTTTGAGATTGACACACAACAATTTTCCATTGGCCTGGCCCAAAAAGGTGGGACATGTAGAGGGGGTGGGGCTTGTAGGTTATAGGTGGGTTCCACAATTCCTAGGTTGATATTTGGAAGGGAAGATCTGTGTCTTGGAAAGAGATTAGTTAAAGAAAGACTTAATCTACATCTCAAGGAAAAGGGAAGTTCTGTGTCTTGGGAAGAGATAAGCATAAGAATATACTGTAATTGGTTGAAATATACATCTCAAAGATACCATGCCAGGAACAGGAGGTAGGAAGAATCCTGTTAATAGAAAATAAATGGTCTGTTAATGTTTGTGAGCATGACTTCCCCAGTCCCCTTTTGAAAAGATTTTGGAAAAATAGGAAAAGTAGTCAGACTCTATCCACAAACCCATCCCTCCCATGGGGGTCCTTGTTCAGTTTCACTACCTCACTTTCTCACCTTCCCTGTCTCTGTCGCTCTCTGTTTCTCTCTGGCCAGTGCAGGTGCCCTCTTGTGAGCACATGGGCCCTCTGGCAAAGAAAGAAAGAAAGGAGGGACAAAGGAAGGAAGGAAGAAAAGAAAGAAGAAAGAAAGGAAGGTAAAAGAAAATGGGAACACTAATTGTGACTGTGAAATAACTAGAGTTGTGTTTGTTCATTTGTTTGTTTGAAAGGGAAAGATAGTTTATTAAGAACAAACGAAAGTACACTCCTGAAAGATAGGAGCTGAGCTGAGTGGACAGAAAGAGTGGCTCAAGAGGCACCAACAGTTACATTCTGAGAGGTTTATAATTTTTTAATTATAAAAATTCTTGGAGTTGGCAGGTGGCGTGGTAGTTGAGATGCTGGATTCCCACATGTCCAACTATAGATCAAGTCCTGGACCTGGAGGCTTGCTTTCTCACTTTCCCTCTCTATCTCTCTCTCTCTGGTCAAATTTAAAATACTAATAATAATAAATAAAATTAAATTTAAAAAATTAAATTAAATAAACAATTCTTTAAAAAAGTATAAAACTTTCTGTCAACCTGCTCTACCAAATGTGGCTGGGCCCATTGATTCATCTCATTGGCTATATCAAATATGGCTTAATCAGCTAGACATCCCCTACTAATCTCTTGCCTACATTACCTTGGGCAGGGAATTTTCTGCCCTGATCAATTTTTTTTTTAATCTAACCACATGGGCAGACCTTCTAGCATATAGCCACCTTAACCTCTAACATTTGCTAGCTTTCTCCTGCATCATTTTCCCCCTAAGAGGCAAGATCTCCATAAATTTTTTTGAAGAGATGAAGGTTAATGGTCCATCTTCTATAATTACTTCATGTTAGAAAGGGGCTATGGTCCTACCTATGGTGGATCATGGAACTCTCACTCTATCTGATCTAAGTGGGAGAGAGGAGGTAGGGGCAGATTGTTGATATAGTACCAAGGTGTGTATGTCATTGGTAGGGTTGGGAAGGTTAGCATTTGTCCTAGATGTCATGCAGTAGAATTTAGTGGAGGCCCCAAGAGGTTAATACCCCTGTTGTATGGTCATTTGTAATTTTACAGCTTGGTTTCTTACAATTTGCCAACAGGGGCAGATGAGTCTTCAGTACGGGTTTGCAGTAACCTAAAGAAGTAGACTCCTGGACTAGCTCACCACAAAACATGTCACAGGATGGCTTCTGTGATGATATCCAGGTTTGTGTTGTTTCAGACTGAGTTGAACAAACAAGCCAATAGAAAAAGGAAAAGGTAGTTTAGTGAGCAGAAGTGAAAGTATACTCCTGAGAAGTAGTAGCGGGCCTGATCAGGCAGAGAAAGACTGGCTTAAAAGGCCATAACAAGAATATTTTAATGCATTGGAATATATACATCTGAATACTCTAAGAGAAAAAAAAGAACATTTATCCCATGAATGTCAGCATTAGTTGCAAGCCTTTCACTCCTCTCTGAAATTGCATTCTAAGCCAGTTTATGAGTCACAGAAGAAAAATTAAAAAGAAAATTTATAGTCATACCTCATATACAATTGATGGAAAAAATTTTAATCAGTATGCAGCTAGTACTTAAGGTTATAAAAGCTACAGACATGGGAACTGTTTCAATGAAGATGATTAAAGTGTACAATTAATTCTGAGTGAATTAGCAAATACCTAGATTGGGTCAATGATAAATTTTGTTAGGATATTGGCATAGAACTTACTTGAGAAAGGTGCTTAAGAGAAACCTTGCAGCATTATGGAGGGTGGAAAGGGCAACCAAACTATATAAAACCTGTAGGCTGACCTTTTTAAGATGAAAAATCCTAGCCCACTTCATTTACAGATCACTTCCAGGATTTTTCGTCTTAAAAAGCTAAGCCTACAGGTTTTGTATTGTTTGGTGTAAATGAAGTGGGTTAAGAATTATATCACTATTTTGCTGGACTTTCATAGATAACATCACACCAGAAATCAGAGAATGTGAATTAGCCTTAGCTTGTGATCTTAATGTTATCATTGTGACATACCATTTGCTTTACCACTCACCTGTTCAAAGGATTTGTGGTCCATAAAAGAATTACTACTCTAGACCTCCTTTGGGACTGATAAGTATTTTGGAACTAGATAGAAGTGATGGTTGCACAACATTTTGAATATACTAAATTTCAGAGACTTGTACACTTTTAATTTTATGTTGTGTGAATTTCACCTGATTTATTTTTAAAGTCACCACTTCTTGAACATCTATCTTTTAGGTACTTTGCTTGGCCTTATCGTTCAGTATATCACCCTCCCAACAACCCTAAGATATGGTATTATTACCTCTATTTTCCAGACGAAGAATCTGTGTATCAATGGGGTTAAATGTTTTGCCCAAGGTAGCTTAGTAAAGGAGTTGGGCTTTAAACCTAAGTCTTTCTGATTCTGACTCCTGAGTTCTCAAACCTTTAGGAGAAGTCCATGCAGGGGATGATCAGTCACCTAGTTGTACATCTTGGAATCAATCTAACTAAATATGATAAGCCGAATGTGCCTGCTGAATATTTCTTCTCTCACCCAGTATCATGGAAAAGAGAATTAATGAGAAAACTCCTTGTGAATAGGATTTAGTTATTAGAACTGGATTATTATAAAATCAAAATTTATTCATAAGGGGGAACCAGCAGTTAGCGTAATGGCTATGTCGCTGGACTCCCACGTAGTCGACCGCGGTTCGTGTCCCAGACCCGGTGGCTTAAAACTCACGCCAGGCGCGTGTGCGTGCGTGCCCAAGATCCCGAGAGGAGAATGGAGGAGAAGGGACTGTGGCGTGACCATCCCCCCTGGGGGGTGATTTCTCGCTTTCTGTCTCTCTGTCTCTCTCTGTCTGTCTGGTGAGCGCACGCGCCCTACAGTGAAAATCTCTCAAAAAAAAATTTATTGAGAAGGAGAAGGTAATAACCCACTTATTAGTCTGGGATATTAGCTTAGAAATGGACTGGTAGGAAGACTGACTTTATACTGATTGAGCTTTGTGTCTGAGAATCTACATTTTCCCCTCTACTACAGCCAGATGGCTCACAGAGACTGAGCAAAAGCTAAGCCTGTATGTCTGGGCCAAGTGACAGAAGCTATAAGAAGTAAATCAAAACTGACTTTTATACCTAGCAGCTCACCCCCTAGGAATCACTTTTCTCTAAATAACCAGTTTTTAAATTTTCCTAAGGCAGGGAATTCACATATACAGACCCTTAATCTTTAATCCTCTCCTGATTTCCTTGCATATTTACAAATGTCGGAGAAACCAGGACCATATCACATGTTTCCTATAGGTTCAGCCATCTGACATATTATAATCTA
Organism: Tupaia belangeri chinensis; assembly: GCF_000334495.1. Classification (NCBI taxonomy): domain Eukaryota; kingdom Metazoa; phylum Chordata; class Mammalia; order Scandentia; family Tupaiidae; genus Tupaia; species Tupaia belangeri. The sequence continues at coordinate 2,017,743 of NW_006204851.1, forward strand.
GTCTAAAAACATTAAATAGGAAAATGAGTTGAAAAAAACACTCTATAAGGAAGACATAGGAATAGCCAAAAAGCATATGAAAAAATGCTCAACATCCCTCAGGATAAGGGAGATGAAGATCAAAACCACAATGAGATATCACCTAACCCCAGTCAGAATGACTAATTAAAAAATATATATAGGTGCTGGTGGGGCCATGGTGAAATAGGAACTCTCTTACACTGCCAGTGGAAATGTAAATTGGTCCGGCCACTCTGAAGAACAAAATGGAGATTCCTCAGAGATTTGCAAATAGAACTACCATACAACCCAGCAATCTCACTCCTTGGTATCTACCCAAAGGACAGAAGAATCCTTAGTTGGAAAAGTGCTTGCACACCAATGTTTACTGCGGCACTATTCACAATTGCTAGGATATGGAACCAACCCAAATGCCCATGAACAGATGAATGGATTGAAAAAGTGTGGCACATATACTCTATGGAATACAATTCAGCCATTAAAAAAAAAAAAACCCAAGACCCTGGCTTTTGACAGAAAGTAGATGAATATGGAAGATTTATTGCTGAGTGAAGCAAGCCAGGCTATGAAGGAGACATTGTATGTCTCCACTTAATATATACTGAGTGTCCACACTCTATAGCTGAAACTGAATGACTATAGGACATAGAAACATAGAAAATGGTTATAATTACCACATACAATGTGGGAAAAGGGTGGGTGAAGGAGTAGAGTCTGAGGAAGGACATTAAGGAAAAAAATAGAGAGGCAAGGTATTTATGGGACAAAGAAATGGGTTATTATCTCTTGAAGATAACTTTATATTATTGTCAACTGAACTGTTGAGAAATGTATACATGTTGTAATATTCACTTTGCAAGCTAAGTAACATATGTGATTACATATATAAAAGAAATTTAAATAAAAATATGTTAAAAATTATTATTTTCTACTTTTCAATTCTAAATATAATATTTCCTTAAATGAATAATACAGACATAGATTGTACTCATAAATCACCTTCAAGGTAACATGGTAAAGCAGGAAGTACATAAAGCTTTGGAAATACATCTGGGATTCAAAATACATCTCTATTTACTAGCTGTGTGGCTTCAAGCAAATTACCTACCGATTTTGAGCATTGGCATCTCCCTGTGTAAAATGTAGATGCTATCTGCCTTAGGGGTACTATCATTTTAATAATGTTGTATATCATTATGTATACAATGACAAATATAAGTAAGTGCTTGATAAATATTAATTTCCCTTCCATTCCCTCCTAGAACAACAGTCTTAGAAAATGTCTGTTTTAACAGTAAGAATTTATTAAGAAAATAGAGTGGGATAAAATAATGCTTCTAACCAAGAAAAAAATAAGTAGCCCTTGACATTCAGGAGCTAGCCAGGCATTTACAAGTAGATCTTGGTGTTCTCCTGTTGAACATAAACAATCTTACAGAATATCAACATCAGATAAAGCCAGTCTGTGACTATAAGTTATGAAGACCAAAATAAGGGTTGAGGGGAGGAGTAGCAGCTTGCATGGTGGTTAAAGGCACTAGATTGTTACACGGTTAACAGCATTTTGAGTTCCAGAGCTGGCGATTTGCTTTCTCACTTTACCTTTCTCTCTCTTTGTCTCCCTCTAGTCAAATTTAAAAATAATAAGAAATGGAAAGACCAGCAGTTAGCGTAATGGCTATATCACTGGACTCCCATGTAGTCGACCGCGGTTCGCGTCCCGGACCTGGTGGCTTAAAACTCACACCGGGTGCATGTGTGTGCATGCCCAAGATCCCGAGAGGAGAATGGAGGAGAAGGGATTGTGGAATGGCCATCCCCCCTGGGGGGTGATTTCTCGCTTTCTGTCTCTCTGTCTCTCTCTATGTGTCTGACGAGCACACACGCCCTATAGCAAAAAAAAAAACCTCTCCAAAAATAAAAAAAAATAATAAAACATAAATAATGGAATTAAATAAATAAGTACTTCTTTTAAAAAAATTGTTGGGAACCAGCAGTTAGCATAATGGCTATGTCGCTGGACTCCCACATAGTCGACCGCGGTTCGCGTCCTGAACCCGGTGGCTTAAAACTCATGCTGGGCGCGTGTGCCTGCGTGCCCAAGATCCCGAGAGGAGAATGGAGGAGAAGGGATTGTGGAATGGCCATCCCCCCTGGGGGGTGATTTCTCGCTTTCTGTCTCTATGTCTCTCTCTGTCTGTCTGGCGAGCGCACGCGCCCTATAGCAAAAACCTCTCAAAAAAAAAATAGTAAAGAAAAAAATTGTATAATCATGTTTGAAAACAGACAAAATGTGAACATTGCTCAAGCCACAGAAAAGGCCAAATGTCTCTCTATCCTGTCTATTATGAGTGACTGCTTCCTCTTTACCAGTTACAGCTTTACTCTCAGGCTAATCTTCCCTTCTTAAGAGTTTGAAGATACCCACTCATGGAATTACACCCATATCCTGACACCTTCTAATCCAGAGGAAAGATTCCATTATAACTCTTCGTAAAATTGCCCAGCACAAGCCAAATCCTATACACTAGGTTATTTCTTTTTTTTTTTTTTTTTTTTGAGAGGTTTTCACTTAAGG
>NW_006204851.1:2020728-2020968 GCF_000334495.1 Tupaia belangeri chinensis
AACATTTTGATCTTTCAATATAAGTTCCTTTCCTCTCTTCCCTTAACACACCTGTTTAAACTACTGCATTTAATCTAAATATATTAAAATGGGCCCAGACTCAGTGGTACAGCTGATACCATATTGAATTGCAGGACTAGAATTTACATGGCTGACCTTGGGTTCAGTTCACTGGTGGATCTGAAAACACACAAGCATGCATGCACCCAAGATCCTAATGAATTATATAGCTAGGGGAAG
>NW_006204851.1:2021020-2021596 GCF_000334495.1 Tupaia belangeri chinensis
TATATATATATCTTTCTTGTGTGCACACACAATCTCTCTCATGAAAAAATTAGGATGTATCAGGTAATTTAGAATAGGGTTAATATGCTCCTTGAACTCTGCTGCAGCTTCCTGGTTCTTTGCTTACATAACAGATTGGTGTCTGTGTTTGTGATTAAGGAGATGAGCACATGATGTATACCTTTGTATCTTATCAATTAAATTTAAAACCATAAATACTATTTTCTCAATTTCACTAGTATCTGCTGGTTAATAGCTCTTTTCCACTGTATATGTAATACACAAACCTTTTTCATAGTAGTCAATAATATTTTCTGAATGTTTTATGTAAACACCATTATTTGTTAGTATAAAGTTTTCATGATAGCCACATCTATTGAGACATGGAGAAAATTGTACATTATTTGAATACACAGGAAAGTGATAAAAGTGAACAATAAAATGAAAAAATAATAAGGAACACATTTCTAGTAAAAACTAGAAATATAGTAACATCTTTATAAATGTTAGTATTAGTAACATATTTGCGCTCACAGAACAAGGAGAATTAGAGCAAGGAGATCATTTCACCCAAAA
>NW_006204851.1:2021816-2028797 GCF_000334495.1 Tupaia belangeri chinensis
TGTGATTTCTCGCTTTCTGTCTCTCTGTCTCTCTCTGTCTGTCTGGCGAGCGCACGTGCCCTATAGCGAAAATCTCTCCAAAAAAAAAAAAGAAATTGTACATTGAAAATCTACTATTTATCAGGCTCTATTCTAGAGATTTCATATGACTTAGTCATTATAACACTCTGAAATAGATTATGAATTCCATTTTACGGACAACTAAGCTTCAGAAAGTTAAGATCACACAGACCTGATTAAGTGGCAGTACTCAAATCCTAGTGATGCCTATTCCTTCCCATTCAAGGTTCATTTCATTATGAACCTCTGGAGCTTACAGACTTTAAACTCAAGAAAATCAATCTATTTGGGTGAGATGGTAAAATTAGCAAAGGGCTAACCCCAAAAGACTGAATTCAAATATGGCTTAGCAGTAGAATCATAGTATTCATAGGACTAGAACCCAGACTTCTTTAAATTGGGTAGAAAAGTACTTAGACTAGGAAAAGACTAAATTGAAAAAAATAGAACTTTAAAAATGTCTAAATAAAGTATCTCCAACCACAGTTATTGTTGTATGTTAAATCAACAGCTTTTCTCCCTACTATTTCCTTCTACTGGCTCACAATTAAGCAGAATAATTCTTATTATATATTGCCAATATATAATTAATTCATAATGTTACTAAGAGATAGTTCTTCCTGTTACCCTATAATTCTGAAAACATATATTTCCCACTTAAAATTATTTTATAGGAGTCAGCAGGTGATATGATGGTCAAGGTCCTGGACTCCCACATGGCCAACCACAGTTTGAGTCCTATACCTGGTGGCTTACTTTCTCACTTTCCCTCTCTGTCTCTCTCTGGTGAGCACATATGCTCTATAGAAAATTTTAAAATAAACATAAATAAAGTTAAATAAATAATTTCTCATTTTTTTTTAGTTTAGAAAGACTGGGACCAGCAAGTGGCATGGTGGTTAAAGCAGTGGACTCACATGGCTGACCATGGTTCGAGTCCCTGATCTGGCAACTTGCTTTTTCACTTTCCCTCTCTCTCTCTCTTTTGCTCTTGCTCTCTCTCTGTCTCACTCTGGTGAGCTCATATGTCCTATATCAAATTAAAAATAATAAGAAGTTAAATAATTATTTTAAAAAATAAAATTAGAAACACAGATAAGTAAATATATTTGGGACCAGCAGTTAGTGTAATGGCTATGTTGCTGGACTCCCACGTAGTCAACCGTGGTTCAAGTCTTGGACCCGGCAGCTTCCACTAGGGGTGCTTTCCCACGTTCTGCTCCTCTCTCTGTCTCTCTCCAGGAGCACACACATCCTCTAACAAATTTTAAAAAATGGACCTAATTCCACTACCTCTTAATAAATTCTACTGCAAATAGCCAACAATAAAAAGAACAAGTTGCAGAATAAAAAAAAAAAAAAAAAAAAAAAAGAAAGAAAAAGTTATTATGTTTAAGTCGTTCTATATAGTTTCCATGTGACAACATTGTCTTTATTTCATTAGCTATAAACTCTCTTTTACATTCTGTTCCCTTTTTTTAAGAATTATTTTATTTCACTTTTATTTGTTTAATTTGACCAGAGAGGGACAGAGCAAGAGAGTCAGAAACTGAGAGCAAGAGTGAGAGAGAGAGAAAGAAAGCAAACTGCCAGGTCTGAGACTTGAACTACAGTCAGCCACATGGGAGTTCAGCACCCTTAAAGCACCCTTACCCACCACACCACCTGCTGCTCTACCCCCTTTTTAAAATGTGGTGGAGTTTAGTTGAGCAAATCTTAGCATAATTAGGATTGGACAGTTTCCCAGATCAACTTTTGAGCAACTTCAGGTAGCCTCGTGGTCACACAGTATTTAAGTTCTGGAGAAGGAAAGTGACTTGTGCAGGAATGGGAAAGTGACAAAAATGAGTGATAAAATGAAGTAGACAATCAATTGGGTTGGTTACATTCTGAAGTTTGACTGCATGAACACAGTTTAAAACGCAGGATGCTGGGAACCAGCAGTTAGTGTAATGGCTATGTTGCTGGACTCCCACGTAGTCGACCGCGGTTCGTGTCCTGGACCCGGTGGCTTAAAACTCACGCCGGGCGCGTGTGCGTGCGTGCCCAAGATCCCGAGAGGAGAATGGAGGAGAAGGGATTGCGGCGTGACCATCCCCCCTGGGAGGTGATTTCTTGCTTTCTGTCTCTATGTCTCTCTCTGTCTGTCTGGCGAGCGCACGCGCCCTACAGTGAAAATCTCTCCAAAAAAAAGAAAAAATGCAGGATGCTGGGGCCAGCAGGTAGTTAAGGCACATAGTCAACCACAGTTCAAGTCTTGAACCCCATGGCTTGAAACTTGTATGTACATGCCTACCCAAAATCCTGAGGGGAGAATGGAGAAGGGATTGTGGCATGGCCATCCCCCCTGGGGGGTGATTTCTTGCTTTCTGTCTCTCTGTCTCTCTGGTGAGTGCACACGCCCTATGCCAAAAATCTCTCTCCAGGGAACCAACAGTTAGCGTAATGGCTAACTCAGAATTGAGCTCAGTCTGTCTCCCATTACAGTGGTCCCTATGTCTACTATGATGGTCCTGAATAAAGTCTTCTTCATTACGCTTTTTCGTTTTCCTTAATTTTTGCTACAAGGCATGTGTGCTTGCTAGAAAGAGACCTTGGCAGGGGGAAAGTCACAACACAATCCCTTCTCCTCCATTTCTCTCTGCTTTTGGCATTTGAGGCACACATGCACATGTGCCCAACATGTTTCTCAAGCCTCCAGGTCCAGGACTCCAACCACATGGTTGTCCATGTGGGATCCAGCCACCTTAACCTCCATGCCACAGGCTGGCCCTACTATGTTTTAGCAAGTATCCTTGAATTATTTTTCCTTTTACCAAGGGCTCACAGAAACAAACTATTCACAAATATTTCCTGCCTAAGAAATTAGAAAGCTCCTTTTTGTAAGCTATCGAGTACTGCAAAGGCTTGTGATCAGCTGTGTCCACAATGTAATCATTGCTAGCATAGTACAATAGTTGATAGGACAACCAGTCATGAACTTTGTAAATAGATAACTAGCCTGAAGTATAATCATGACTAAGATGTGAAACTTTATATTGACATTATTAGAATCTAAAAGGAAAATACTTTAAAATGAGCATTTATATTAAGCCCTACCAACCTGATACCCATTTATTAAGTAAAATACATTTTCTTGAAATATTCATTTGTTGTTATAATTCTTTACTTTTCTATAGTAGTAGGAAACCTAGCCATGGAAGAGCTTCCTTTCTCCTGAGAATAAGAAGTTATAACTGTCCCAGAAGTAAACCCAGAGGGTTTACTTAATATGACTGAATGGAAAAATAGATTGGTACATGTCAAAATAACTTCATAAAAAGGGGGAAATTTGCATTGACATCATGTATGTGTATTCTGATAAGAATCCTATTTTTAAGCTTCCAGGGCTAAAATGTTTTGCTCACTTTAACTGTATTAATGCCGTTATGCAACACACAGAACATTCTAGTTTAAAATTCTTTAAGGCCTGAGGTTCTAGGTTAAATGTTCCCAATATACTGATTTTTTTTCTATATGTTTAGCTATTCCAATGAAGGGGGAAAATTGCATTGACTTTTAATCAATAAATTATTATAAATAAGATTTTTTTACTGCAGATAACAATGAGAATGATAATCACATTTCTTTTTGGTTTTGTTTGATGAGTTTTTTAAAGAAAATTATATAAAGAAGAAAATGACATAAAATAAGCTGTGTGTCTTTAAAGTACAAATCTGTTAAATTTTGACATATGTACATTCTTATGAAGCCATCCCCACAATCAGGATGGCAAGCATAATCATTACCTGCATAGTCCCTTCTTGCACCTTGGCACTCCTTCCCTCCCCCTCTTCTTCCTTCTTACCTTCCCAAAGCAATGTGTATTTTCTTTTCTTTCTTTTTTTTTCCTTTGAAAGATTTTTGCTATAGGATGTGTGCACTCGCTGGAGAGACTGAGAGAAGCAGAGAGACAGAAAGCAAGAAATCCCACCCCTTCCATGGGGGATCACCATGCCACAATCCCTTCTCCTCCATTCTCCTCTCAGGATTTTAGGCAGATGTGCCTGACATGAGTTTTAAGCCACCGGGTCCTGGACTTGAACCGCAATCGACTACACGGGAGTCCAGTGACATAACCATTTCACCACCTGCTTGTCTCTATTTTCTTCAGTTTTGCATAAATGGAAACATATAGTATGTATTCTTTGTTGACTGACTTATTTCACTCACAAAATCATCTTAAAAGTTTATTCGTGTCTTTTTGTATAAGCAGTTCATTCTTTTTAATTGATGAGTAATATTTCATGTATAGATATATGACAATGTCTTTGTTCATTCACCAATTATTGAACATCTAGATTGTTTCCACTGTCTAATACTACACCTAAAGCCACTACGAATACACTACAAACATTCATGTATAAGTTTATTGTATGGATATATGCTGTCTTTTCTTAGGTAAATAACTAGAAATGGAATGGCTGGATTATATGGTAGCTGTGATTTAATTTCTTAAGAAACTGCCTGACTAACTTTCTTTTTCTTTCTTTTTTTTAGAGAGAATTTTGCTATAGGGTACATGTGCTCGTCAGAGAGACAGAAAGCAAGAAGTCATCCTCCAGAGGGGATGGCCACACTGCAATCCCTTCTTCTTCATTCTCCTCCCAGTATCTTCAGCAAGCATGTACACATACCTGACGTGAGTTTTAAGCTTCCAGGTCTGGGACTCAAACCACTGTTGACTACATGGGAGTCTAGCAATGTAACCATTATGCCATCTGCTGGTGCTAACAAATTATTTTTCAAAGTACCTATACCACTTTTTAGTCCTACCAGTAGGGTAAAACGATTTGGTTTTCAGCACATCCTTGCCAATACATGTGATTTTAACAGGTGTGTAGTGATTTCTGACACTTTGTTATGGTTTTAATTTGCCATGCCCTAACAATAATGTTGAGATTATTATATTGGATTATTTGTGATGCATGTGTCTACTTTGCAAATATTTTCTCCCAGTCTGTGCCTTGTCTTTTCACCCTTTTGTCTTCTGAATAGCAAAAGTACCTAATTTTCAGAAAGACTTTTATACCCGGGACCAGCAGGTGGCGTGGTGGCTAAGGTGCGGGACACTCCACATGGCTGACCACGGTTCAATTCCTGGACCTAGTGGCTTGGTTTCTCACTTTCCCTCTCTCTTCCTCTCTCTCTGAGTGTCCCTCTCTGGTCAAATTGAAATAAATGAATAAATAAAAATTTAATAAATTATTCTTTAATAAAAAGACTTTTATACCTATGTAAGTATATACACATGTATGTGATAGAAACTTAAATAAATATTTAAGTTTACCTATTCATTTATTGAGAGAGAGAGAGAGAAATCTCCTTGACAGGGGCTTGCCATGCCAAGATTTAACTCCTAGTTTTCCAGATACCTGGAATCACAGGCATGCTATGAATGCACCCAGTATGCTCCTTAACCCAAGTTCACATTGATTTTTTTCCTATGTTTTCCTCAAGGTTTGTTTGTTTTGGGGAGTTTGTGTTTGCTTTTTTTTTTTCACCAGACAGAGGACAAAAGAGAAAGAAAAGACACCCTGTAATAAGAAAAGGTCATATCAGAATTCCTTCTCTATTTCTCCATCCTGTTGGAATTTGGGGCATGTACTCATGTGCACCCAGTGCGTTTCTCAAGCCACCAGGGCTGGGATTTGAATTGCAGTTAACCATATGGGATCTAGCTCCCTTAACTGTTAAGCTACAGGAGTAGCCCTTCTTCAAAAAGCTTTATAGTTTTAGATTTATATTAGATTTATGATTCGTATTGAGTTAATTTTGTGTATGTTTGGTTTGAGTATTAGATAAAAGATTTTTGTTTATTTGTTTTCCACATATAGATAGCCATTTGTTTCTGCACCATTTGTAAAAACAAAAATAAAAACTTTTTCCACTAAATTGCCTTGCACCTTTACAAAAATTTAGACATTTGGGCAGGTCCCAGATGTCTAAATTTGAGATATGGTTTTTCCTCTCCATCTTTGTGTTTCTCTGTTTCTTTTTGGTGAGTGCACATTTCTCTGGCATTTAAAAGAGAAAGAGAGAGAAAGACAGCAGCCCCAACAAGGTTTTGACATTATCCATCCCCAACCTCAGTCAGCCCCAGATAATGGGCATTCATGGGCCCAGCGTACTCAAGGAGATCTCAGGATGGGACCCTGATCTTTCCTGTGTGGGTCTGCTGCTACTTCATGTCTCCTTAAGGGTTAACCTGATTAGATCAGGTCTACCCAGTAAATTCTTCCTTTTCTTTAACTCAGAAGCAACTGTTTTGGAATTTTAATTACATTTGCAAAATCTCTTTTGCTATTGTATCTGCAGGCTCCACCCATAATCAACAAGAGAGTGTTTGATCCCCTCACTAAGATTCCATACATTTGGGACCAATAAGTGGTATAGTGGTTAAGGTGGTGAACTTCCACATGGCCAACTGCAATTTGAGTCCCGGACCCAGTGGCTTGAAAATCATACTGGGTGTATATGCATGTGTGCCCCAAATCTCTAGAAGCAAAAAGAGAAGGGATTGTGGTGTGGCTATACCCTGGGGGGATGATTTCTTGCTTTCTGTCTCCTCTCTTTCTCTCCTCTGTCTCTCCAGCGAGTGCATGCACTCTGTAGCAGAAACCTCTAAAAAAAAAGCATACTTCTCTTGGCCAGGCTCATGACCTGGCAGTTAAGGCACTCATAACAGACATGACCAACTATGCAGTTTGAGTGCTGGATCCAGCAGCTTGATAAATACACTGGGTACATGAGCATGGATACCCAAAATTTCAAAATTATGAAAGGAGAAATGGTGGAGAAGGGATTGCAGTGTGACCAGTCCTTATGGGGAGAGGTGCTTTCTCCTCTTCCTCTCTGTCTCTCTCCTTGCCCTCTAGACCA
>NW_006204851.1:2028895-2032236 GCF_000334495.1 Tupaia belangeri chinensis
GGTAATGTTAAATCGTCTTACTTGACAGTCCATTATTTTAAATGTGCTTCAGTACTCAGCTCCTGAAAGGTTTTTTTCATAATTCCATAATTTCACCTACCAATTTGGTGTGGGGCCATTTCAAAACAAGGATGTATTTATTTTTGCAGGCTGAAATTCAACTGAAAGCTGAATTTTCAAAAGAAATAAATCAAATACAGGCTTTTGAAAATTGGAACTATTATGCTAACGTGATGTATCCTAACAGAGAAAAAGAATAAAGTGCTTGGAACTAATAAATTTTTGGCTGAACACTGGGATTTTTTTTTTTCTTTTGAGAGGATTTTGCTATAGGGCACGTGCGCTCGCAAGACAGACAGAGAAAGACAGAGAGACAGAAAGCAAGAAATCACCCCCCACGGGGGATGGCCACGCAGCAATCCCTTCTCCTCCATTCTCCTCTCGGGATCTTGGGCATGCACGCACACGCGCCCAGCGTGAGTTTTAAGCCACCGGGTCCAGGACTCGAACTGCAGTCGACTACATGGGAGTCCAGCGACATAGCCATTACGCTAACTGCTGGTCCCAACACTGGGATTTTTAAAGACCCTGGAACATTTCCTGGCTGACATCTCCCATAGCATAATATAGCAGTAAATTTGAGTGGCAGCTGAGTAATACAGACTTACACATCCTTGACATACACTTACTAGTCACAATCATAATGTTTTATGCAGTATTTATTATAATTTTTTTTTCTTGTTTTGGAGAGGTTTTTGCTATAGGTTTTTGCTCGCCAGACAGACAGAGAGAGACAGACAGAAAATTAGAAATCACCCCCCAGGGGGGATGGCTGCAATCCCTTCTCCTCCATTCTCCTCTTGGGATCTTGGGCACGCATGCATGAGTTTAAGCCACCAGGTCCGAGACTCGAACCGCGGTCAACTACATGGGAGTTCAGCGACATAGCCATTACGCTAACTGCTGGTCCTGTATTTATTATAATTTTTCTTAAGAGAGGTTTTGCTATGAGGCACATGCACTTGCTGGAAACACAGAGAGACAGAAAGTGAGAAATCACTCCCTAGGGGGGATGACCATGCCACGATCCCTTCTCCTACACTCTCCTCTTGGGATTTTGGGCACATATGCACATGGGACCTGCATGAGTTAAGTCACTGGTTCTGGGTCTTGAAATGCACTCTACTACGTGAGAATCCAGCGAAGTAACATTACTCCATCTGCTGGTCCCTATTTATTATAATTTTATTTAGCTTCAAATGTGTAGAACACACACTCACAAGTGAATTTACTATTAGATTTTCTCTTCAAAATCAATTGGGTAGCCAAAGGTAACTGAAATTCCCTAGCAACAAAAACATTGCTTTATTTATGAACACTACAATTAACCAGTAAAATCAGACAAAGCAGCCTTGACAAAATTTTATTACTATTATTACTTATATATTCAATGATTATATATCACCAACAGGCATCCCGTATTATTAAACACCACCTTAAGAGGACAAAGCCAAGACTCACCCAATTATCCCTTTATCTTAGGTAGTTTTTAAAACATTTGTTCATGTGTTTCTTCCATGAGAGAGAGGGGCACCCCCAATAGATTCTTGACACCATAATCAATCCCCAGCCTCATTCAGCCCCAGATAATGAGCATACGGATGCCCTGCACACTCGGGTTGGTCTTCAAACATGAACCCAGAACCTTACCATCTGGAATTGCCTTGCAAAGCATCGTGTTTTACTACTGTGCCGTAAGTTTGGTCCCAGGTAGTTGTGATATGGGGCTTTTGATTTTTTGTTTTGTTTTCTTTCTTCGTTTGTATGTTACAATCTGAAACTGTGAACTTAATTATCTTAGACTTTTCAATTTTCATGAAAACACCTATCCAGAGTCCAGGCAGTGGCATAGCAGTAACACAACTGGACCCAAAGGTTGGGTTCATATCCCAGGACTGCCTGAGCAGGCTGCATGTACATATGCTTGACTATAATCTGTGCTAGCTGAGACTGGGGTGGATCACAACAGAAAGACCCTGTAGGTGGTACCTGTATGTATCTCTCTCTCTCTCTCATGGAAGAGATGAAGAGATGGACTTTGGAAAGAAAAATTTATCTAGTCATCAAAAGAAATTATTAGGATGATTATATACTTAGTTCATCACTATTCAGGAAAAGTCCCTGGGGTGACCTTGGGTTATCTATACAAAAAAGATGTATTGTCCTGTGGATAGAGGTTTTCAAAATCAAATCATGCTCTGTCTCCTGAATGAAGTAATAAGTTAGGGACTGAGGTTACAAAAGTAATTAAACCATGATTTCTGCCTTGGAGAAGTTTATAGTTTCTCAGGGAAGGCATATAATGCCTTAGTCTATTATTGTGCTGCTGAACAGAAATACCTGAACCTGGGTAATTTATAAAAATAGAAGTTTACTTATCTCATGACTCTAGTGACTGGATAAATCCAAAGGCATGGAGTTGGCATCTGGTCCAGTGTCACAACAAAGCTTGCAGACCAGGAAGGTCAGTAGGCATATGCAAAGAGAGAGAATGACCTGTTGCTGGCACCCATCTTTCGTAACAACCCACTATAGCAGGAACTAACCCCTTCCTACATGACCTTACTCCCTCCTACGAGACAGAATTAATCTATCAATTCTGATTCATGATGCCTCCATGATCCAGACATCACCCACTAGGCCTCACCTCTTAAAGTCTCACTACCTCTCAACACTATTACATTAGGGACCAAATTTTAACACATGAATTTTTGGGGGGGAAGCATATTCAAACCTTAGCAGATATATAACAAATTAGTTGCCATATAAAATATATAATGCAAACATATACAAAGTGCTATGGTAAAACAAAGAAGTAATTATGAGAGACAAAGAAAGACAAAGAAAATGGAAGAAGGGGGTCAGAAGAAGCAACTTTTGGAAAGGGTCAAAGACTTATCAGGCAGAGGAAGAGGGAAGGGGCATTTCTATCAGAAAGAACAACTTTAATGAAATGTATAAGCGTCTTTTAGATTACAAAAAAGTTTTACATTTTCTTGTATGAACATTACAAAGAATATTCATTTTCTTTGGCTCTTTGAGAGGAAGTAATGAATTTCCTTTCCCATTTCAGTAGATCTATAAGCAAGATACTTTTGTCTTGGATATAGAATTAAACAGGTTTGGGAACAGCAGTTAGCGTAATGGCTATGTCACTGGACTCCCATATAGTCGACCATGGTTTGAGTCCCGGACCCATGTGGCTTAAAGTCACGCCAGGCGCGTGTGCGGTCATGCCTAAGATCCCGAGAGGAGAATGGAGGAGAAGGGACTGCGGTGTG
>NW_006204851.1:2032286-2043395 GCF_000334495.1 Tupaia belangeri chinensis
CCCCCGGGGGGGGGGGGGGTGATTTCTCACTTTATGTCTTTCTGTCTCTTTCCAGCAAGCGCACGCGCCCTATAGCCAAAAAAAATCTCTCAGAAAAAAAAAATTAAATAGGTTTGTATTTCAACCCAGAACTAGCCAGAACTACCATTAGAATTTTTAAGGGGCCAAGAGGTGGCTTAGTGGCTAAAAGTACTGTACTCCCATATAGCCAACCACAGTTCAAGGCCTGGATCTGGCGGTTTGAAAATCAAGCCGGGCATGTGTTTGTGCATGGCCAAAACTCCAAGAGGAGAATAGAAGAGAAGGGATTGGGGCATGGGCATCCATCCCCCCTTGACAAAGATTTCTCACTTTCCCTCTCACTGTCTTTCTCCTCACCAGTGAGCACATGTACCCTATTGCAAAAACCAAAATAATAATAATAACAACAATAATTTTATAAACCTATTAAAGTTAGTATAGCAGTATTGTTTGTTTACTTTAATTTTTTATTTACAATATAACAACCATATAACAAATTTCCCAAGTATTTTAAAGGGTATCAAGTGAGGTATTAAGAAAATGACTCCTGGGGGTCATCATGTGGCATGGTGGTTGTGGCACTGGACTTCCACATGACTGACTGCAGTTCAAGCCCCGGGCCTGGTGGCCCAAAAAAATCACAACAAATAAGAGATAAATAAGTAAATATATTTTTTAAATGATTACTGTTTGTTTGTATGTATGTATTTATGTATTTGGAAAACATAAAACCACAATGTGATACCACCTAATCCCTGTCAAAATGGCTAAAATTAAAAAAAATAGAGTGGAGACCAGCATATGGCATAATGGTTACATCACTGGACTCCCACGTAGTTGACCACTGTTAGAGTCCTAGACTGAGAAGCTTAAAACTCACTCTGGACACAGGTGCCCATGTGCCCCAAATCTCAAGAGAAGAATGGATGAAAAGAGATTGTGGTGTGGCATCCCCCTTGGGGGTTGATTTCTCATGTTCTGTCTCTCTGCCCCTCTCTGTCTGTCCAGCGAGCAAGCACCCTACAGCAAAAATCTCTTTCTAAAAAAAAAAAAAAAGGAAAAGAAAAAGAATAAAAAGATGGGACCAGATGGAGTAATGGTTACATCACTGGACTCCCACATAGTCGACCGCAGTTCGAGTCCCAGACCCAGTAGCTTAAACTCATGCTTGACGTCTGTGCAGTCATGTCCAAGACCCTAAGAGGAGAATGGAGGAGAAGGAATTGCAGCATGGCTATTCTCCCTGGGGGGGATTTCTCGCTTTCTATATCTCTGTCTGTCTTTCCAGCAAGCACACATACCCTATAGCAAAAGCCTCTCTTAAGGAAAAAAAAAAGAATGACAAGTGCTGGTGATGCTGCAGTGAAAAAGGAACCCTCCTACACTGTGGAAATGTAAATTAATACTGTCTCTGTGAAGAACAATATGGAGGTTCCTCAAGGACATAAATATGGGGACCGCAGTTGGAGTCCTAGACCTAGTGACTTGCATTCTCCCTTTAACCTTTGCCCCCCATCTCTCTCTGGTGAGAACATGTGCCCTTTAGCAAATTCAAAAAAACAGTAAAAAATAATAAATAAGATTAAATAAATAATTCTTTTTTAAGAGAGATTTTTGCTATAGGGCATGTGTTCTTGGCAGAGAGATAGAGACCAAAAGTGAGAAATTACTCCCCGGGGGGGGATGGCCATGCTGCAATTCCTCCACGCTCCATTCTCCTCTTAGGATTTGGGGCATGCACATACACATGCATGGCATGTTGCTTTAAGCCACTGGGTCCAAAATTCAAACTGTGGTCCACTACATGGGAGTCCAGTGATGTAACCATTACAACATCTGCTGGTCCCTAAATAAATCATTCTAATAAATAAATAAATAAATAAATAAATAAATAAATAAAAAGACCTACAAATAGAACTACCATATGATCTGGCAATTTTATTCCTGGGTATCTACCATCTACCCAAAGGATAGAAAAATGCTCAGTTGGAAAAACACTTGCACATCCATGTTTATTGTGGCATTATCCACAATTGACAAGACATGGAATCAACTCAAATGTGCAAGAACAGATGAATGAATTGAAAAAGTGAGGCACACATACACTGTGGAATACTACCCAGTCATAAAAAATAATGAGACCATAGCACCTGATAGAAAGCGGATGAATATGAAGATGTAATGCTAAATGAAGCAAGTCAGGCTGTGAGAGACATTGTCTGTCCCCACTTAATATCTACCAAATGTCTACACTCTATGGCAGAAACTAAAAGACTGCAAGTTTATAAAACACTGGAGAGCAACTGTAGATACTAGAGACAGTGAGGGAGGAGGGTGGGAAATATGTGGAAGTGGGTGGGAAGGAATCCAGGGGGAAAAAGGCAAACATTTAAGGGACACAAAAATGGATGGGACCAGCAGGTGGCGTGGTGGTTAAGGTGCTGGAAACTGCCATATGGCTGACCACGGTTTGAGTCCCAGACCTGGCGGCTTCCTTTCTCCCTTTCCCTCTCGCTCTCTCTCTCTGTGTCTCTCTCTGGTCAAATTAAAACAAATGAATGAATAAATAAAATTAAATAAATAATAATTTTTTTAATGGAAAATTATTTATTGTTGATAATGTGTAATGTGTATGTTAGGAAAAATTAATTTTGTGTTCTGTAAAGATATACAATGATTTAATGTAAAAAAGTAAATGAATAAGTAAATAAGAGAAAAAAATAAAAATGGACACTTTTTTGTTTGTTTGTTTTTAGGTTTTGCCATAGGGTGCATACAATCGCCAGAGAGGGAAGAGACAGATTATAATGGCAACACTGCAATCCCTTCTCTTTCCTTCTCTTCTCAGAATTTTGGGAATGCATGCACACCTGCCCAGTGTGATTTTTAAGCTGCCATGTCTGAGACTCAAACTGCAGTCAACCATGTGGGAGCCCAGGACCTTAACCACTGTGCAATCTGGTTGTCCTAAAAATGACTATTTTTAAAACCTTATGTAGATATATTAAGTATAGATTATTTTTAAAGAATTATTCTATTTAACTTTATCTGTTCATTTATTTTTAATTTGACCAGAGAGGGACAGATAGAGAGAGAGAGAGAGAAGGGAAGTGAGAAAGCAAGCCATCAGGTCTGGGACTCAAACCGTAGTTGGCCATGTGGGAATGTCCAGCATCCCAACCACCATGTCACTCTAGCCCTGATATTTCTGTTTTTTAAGACAGTCCTTCAGCCATAGTGGTTAAGGTGCTGGACTCCCACGTTGTCGATTATGGTTCAAGTTCTGGACATGGTGACTTGAAACTCAGGCTGGGTTTATGTGCATTTGTGCCCAAAATCCTGATAAGAGAATGGAAGAGAAGGGATAGTGGTGTGGTCATCCCCACTGGAGGGAATGATTTCTCACTTTCTTTCTCTCTGTCTCTGTGTCTCTATCAAGGTCATGCAAAAACAAAAATAAGAAAAAATTTATTTTGTCTTCCTTTTTAAAAAAGTTTGTAAGTGGGGAAAATTACCAACTTTTGGAAGGCAAGTCCCAGAAAATGGATCTTAGACCTTTCTGAAATCAGTAATATTTAAAAATTAAAGGTATATTTCAATCAATTAGCTTTTCCTCACTCTTGCAAGATTATCCTTTTAATTTCTGAAAAAAACTCCTTATGTACATTTATAATTAGAACTTAAGTACATAATTGTATATAATAACAAAATTAAAATATATTACATGCATCTAAACAACTCTGAAGCACTTGTCCAGAGTCAATTTTCCAGTGTGGATATTCATGTAGCATGTTAGTACCTCAGCTTACGCTAATCAAATCATTATTTTTTTGTCTTTTTCGTTTTTGCCATAGGACACACGTGCTCGCCTGAGAGAGACAGGCAGAAACAGAGAGAGGGAAAGTGAGAAATCACCCCTGAGGGAAATTGTCACACCACAATCCCTTTTCCTCCATCTCTCCCTTTTGGATTTCAGGCACACATGCACACACACCAAGCATATTTCTCTACCTGCCAGATCTGAGATTCAAACGTGAGGTCGGCCATGTGGGAGCCAGCTGCCCTAACCACTAGGCTGTGGCGGTGGCCTGTTTATGCCCATTTTAAGATCAGTGTCTGTCTTTTTAATTTTTTTTTTTTAGAATTTTTTCCCCTCAGGGCATGTATGCTTGACAGAGAGATAGAGACAGTGTGAGGGAAAGTGAGAAATCACCCGCCCAGGGGGGTATGGCCACACCACAATCCCTTCTCCATTCTCTTCCTGGAACCTTGGGCACACAGGCACACATGCCAGGTGTGAGTTTCAAGCCACCAGGTCTGGGACTCAAACTGCAGTAATCCATGTCCAGTAACATAACCACTATGCCATCTGCTGGCCCCTGTCTTTTTATTTTTAAGATGTAATATCTCTTTACGTGTTCTAGATACTAATCTTTTGTAGTTAGATGTATTTTATCTTGTTTTACAATTTCTCATTTTTGAATATGTTTTACAATGAACATAATAGCAAATAACAAATATATATTAATTATAACTAAATTGAGGGGATGGATGTGCTCAAAGTTAAGTGCCTACAATTAAAAGATTATAGACCAGAGCTTCCGACCAAAATTACTTTTTTCTCTCCCACCTGTTTGCAAGAAAGGAAGGATAAGTGTGCTAGAAACCAGCTTTAGCTATTAGATCTTTTATACTGTTCTACTGAACTGTATCTGACAAATACTAGGTGTTTTACTTAATGCTAGGAAAGTAACACATATCACTAAAGAAACCTTAAATGTAAGATGTGAGGAGGGGTAACTGAAATGTAAGTGCTTACTATGTAAAGCCTACCACATTGTGACTGCTTCAGTAAATATCAGCCAAGGTAAACATCATCATTATTTTTATTCTACTGATTGGGAAATGGAGAGCCATGTTAAGTAATGTAAAATAACACATTTGTATGGTAAAACTGGAATTTGAATTCGGGTCCGACTTCAAAGACCATGTTTTTCTACATGATAGCAGTCATATTACAGGTGAGATTTCTGCATTAAGTGAGAAGTTGGACTAGCTGGGGAACCAGCAGTTAGCGTAATGGCTATGTCACTGGACTCCCATGTAGTCGACCGTGGTTCGCATCCCGAACCCGGTGGCTTAAAACTCACGCCAGGTGCGTGTGCGTGCGTGCCCAAGATCCCAAGAGGAGAATGGAGGAGAAGGGATTGCGGCGTGACCATCCCCCATGAAGGGTGATTTCTTGCTTTCTGTCTCTCTCTGTCTTTCTGGCGAGCGCATGCGCCCTATAGTGAAAACCTCTCCAAAAAAAAAGAAAGAGAGAGAGAGAAGAATAAATGAAGTTGGACTAGTTGATTTCCCTTCAAAAAGTGAGGTACTTTGAAAATAAAGAAATGTTCATCTGTGTCAGTGATTTTTATAACTTATAAACATCTAGAGGCAAGAACCATTTTGTCTTTTTTACCTTTGAATGACACCCAGTACAGCAAAATGTATGAGTGGAATTAATAACTATCTGTAATGGTGCTATGCAAAATATTGACTTAAAGCTGACAAAAGCAGAGACAAATGATAATTATCACTTTTGGAGTTTTAAGTATTTTTATATAATAATTGATATAAATTTTATTGATACTTATTTTAGTCAGGATGCATATTTGAATTTATAATGCAATATGTATTTGTATTTATTCAAACTAGATTTCATAAAATCAATGTAACATACTTTCATTTTCAGAAGAAACTTATATTCCATGTATAAGTGAATGAGATGAATATTTTATGGCATGAAGATCAATTTATTTCAGTCAACTAACTAATTTTTACAAATCACCAAGCGAATAATTAAGCTATTGTCATTGCTATGAATGAAATGACTTTATTGGTTAAACTTGTTTAAAATAATCATGTAAGTCATGCCAGTAGTCTAAGAGCTATAGAATGCATTGTCACCCAAATTATGAGTAATAAATCATTTTCATACAGAAAGCAAACAAAATAAGAGGGAATAAGAGTACATTGTTCTCTATAAGATAAAGTTTATTTAATTGTACCCAATAGGGCGACAACAAATTTTAAAACAGTAAAAATTTAGTGAGGCAAGCATTAAGACTATATAAAATTAAATGAGTTCCAAATTTAGTGAGAAAAGCATTAAGACTATATAAAATTAAATGAGTTATTTCATACTTTCAATACTTTGACTTTTTTCCAATGTAGCTTGTCTTTCTCAGAGTCTCATTCATTTCAATGCACTAATGCATGCCTCTTTTGGCAAAGGTATTGAGAAATGTATAATAATTTGTGTTCTACAAGATATAAGATTTCTGTTGGGAATTACTTCTTTACAGGTAGAGAATTTTTTTTTCCATTGAGGGATTTATACCATAATTAAAAAAATGATGGCCTAAGCCCTAGTGGAAAGACCATACTTTAATTGGTATTCATTTGTGTTAGACAAGCCCATGGAGAAAACTAGAAGCTGCTTTTTATTAAAGTTAAATTGTTAACTATGAAATGAACTAAATCACATTCTCACTTAAATATCTGAAATGACTGGCTTATTTAATTACTTTAAAAAAAAGAGCCAGTCATCTGATGATAACTAAACAATTTGTTAGAACAAAAAAATTTAAAACCCATCAGGTAAAATTATAGGCTCAGGTAAATTTGGAGAGGCAACAGAATACTTTTTTATTTTAAATTTATGTATTTACATTCATTCACTGTACATCATTACAGCATACAAAATGAGAGTTTCCATCCAGAATACACTGTATATTGGCTCAATCAAAGATATTACCATCTCTGCTATTGTCAACAAATAAATTTCCATTTCTTGTTTCTTCTATATTTTGCTCCTTTTTCTTCCTCCCTTGATTCCCTACCTCTCACCCTCTGCCATTTCCTACCCTCCTCTCACACTCTCTATGGTATCTACAGTGGTTTCCTGTGCCTTTTTTCACATTTTATTGATTCACAATTGATCTTTTTTTTTTTGGAGAGATTTTCGCTATAGGGCGCGTGCGCTCGCCAGACAGACAGAGAGAGACATTAGAGACAGAAAGCGAGAAATCACCCCCCAGAGGGGATAGTCACACCGCAATCCCTTCTCCTCCATTCTCCTCTCGGGATCTTGGGCAAGCACGCACACACGCCCGGCGTGCTATAGTTTTAAGCCATTGGGTCCGGGTCCGGGTCCGGAACGCGAACTGCGGTCGACTACGTGGGAGTCCAGCAACATAGCCATTACACTAACTGCTGGTTCCCCACAATTGATCTTAATTAATCTAAATACTTTCAAAAGCAAGTGCAGCTGATATATACATATCTGTGAACACATGTCTGACTTTAGACATAAAACTCAGTAAGTAGAATGAATATACCATAATGTAGCACCTAGCTGGGGTTATAGAGCTTACCACAGTCATTAAATAGGTATTTTTATGCATTTTTAATTTCAAGAACAGTTTTAGTTGTAATAGATCAAAATTTAAAAAATATTAAGAAAAATTTGCTTAAGACTTAAAGCCAGGAAAAAGGTTAGGATTCAGTTCAAACAATAGGTAGATGAACCTATCAACAGTGCGAGAGAAGGGACCAGCAGGTGGCATGGTGGTTAAGGCGCTGGATACTCCCACATGGCTGACCAGGGCTCAAATCCTGAATCTGGTAGCTTGCATTCTCACTTCCTCTCTCTCTCACTCTCACCCTCTGCCTCTCTCTGGTCAAATTAAAAAAATAGATGAATGAATAAATAAAATAATTATAAGTAAAAACAGTGCAGGAGAAGACAAGAATTCTTAAATCTGGAAAACAAAGCATAGAAGAAAAATCAGTAATGTTTTCATTAAAAGTCATAAAATTATATTTCACTAGTTTAGTCTCATGTAATTAATCTCTCTTTTGTCGAATTTGCCGTGTGGTTCGTTTTTTCTGCTTAAATTCTGGAAGTTAATATTCAATTTTATTTTTTATATTTCCAGACTTGTCCCTACCATGAAGTTGGCCATTCTCTTGGTCATTTTTTTGTAGTCTTATTTCTGTGTGTCTGACTTTCGTTTTCTTGTATAGCACTCCCTTCAGAATTTCTTGGAGAGCTGGTCTGGTGTTGGTAAATTCTTTCAGGTTTTGTTTATCTGGGAGTGTTTTTGTCTTTTCTTCCCATATGAAGGATAGTCTTGCCAAGTTGAAATTGTTTTTCACTTAACACTTTGAATATATTTCCCCATTCTTTCCTAGCTTGTATTGTTTCTGATGAGAGAACCAATGTTAGTCTGATGGAATATCCTCTGAAAGTAACTTGATGTTTTACTCTTGCCAAACTATAGTCAGCCATGTGGTAGTCCAGTGCCCTTAACCACCATGCCACCTGCCGGCCCCTAAGCCAGAAATTTTATCTTCCTATCAATACCCTATTTCTCTTTTTTTTTTTCTTTTTCTTTTTTTTGGAGAGGTTTTGCTATAGGGCATGTGCACTTGCCAGAAAGACAGCAAGAGACAGAGAGACAGAAAGTGAGAAATCAAACCCCAGGGGGGATGGCCATGCCGCAATCCCTTCTCATTCTCCTCTTGGGATCTTGGGCACGCACACACACGCACCAGCGTAAGTTTAAGCCACCAGGTCTGGGACTCGAACCGCAGTTGACTACATGGGCGTTCAGTGACATAGCCATTATACCAACTGCTGGTCTCAATACCCTATTTCTTAAAATTATGTCTGACTCAGTCATGACATCGTAATGGTTTCCTTATTAATTAATGAATTTAATAAAATGTTTGACGTATGTTCACTTTGTATTTGACCAAGTGTTATAATTTTACTTGGACCTGTAACAGAAGTTGAAATAAAGATTTAAACTCTCGCTAGATCTACATTTCTGAAATTAGAAAATCTTTTCTCTCTCATGTGAGTATAAAACAATTTTCTACTTATGAAAGTTAATAATAAAATATTCATAGATTATAACACCTTAAGTAGGTGAGTTGTGATTTATTTATAATCACTTACATAAATCTAATATTCCTGTAAATGACAATGTACTATACATTTTTTTATGATAGTAAATATATGTGTGTGGGAACAGCAGATGCCATGGTGATTAAGGGTGCTGGCCTCCCACATGGCTGACCGAGGTTCGAGTCCTAGAGCTGGAGGCTTGCTTTCTCACATTCTCTCTCTCTCTCTCTCTCTCTCTCTCTCTCTCTCTGGAAATACTAAAATAATAATAATAAACAAAGTTGAATAAAAAAAGTCTAGGGACCAGCAGATGGTATAGTGGCTATGTCACTGGACTCCCATGTAGTCGACTGGGGTTTGAGTCCCAGACCCGGGGGCTTAAACTCACGCCGGGCGCATGTGCATGCATGCTCAAGATCCTGAGAGAGGAATGGAGAAGGGATTGCAGTATGGCCATCCCCCTTATCTGTTGGCCATGTGGCCTTTAGCCCTGCAGTTCAGTACGCTATAGAGTGCAGCACCAGTCTGGGCCCTAAATTTGCTATAGATGAGTTTACACAAAGAGCTAATTTAGAAACATTTTAAGAATTCATGTTGGAGCCAGCATGTGACGTGATGGTTAAGGCACTGAAATCCCGTATGTCCAACTGTAGTTTGAGTCTCAGACCTGGCTGCTTGCTTTCTGACTTTCCCTTTCTCTCTCTGTCTCTGTCTGGTCAGATTTTAAAAATAATAATAAATTTAAATAAATAATTCTTTAAAAAGAAAATAATTCATGTTTACATAATTTTTATTAATATCATAATCTTGTTTATATTACATTGAATCATATATTTTTTTTTCTTTTTGGAGAGGTTTTGCTATAGGGCGTGTGTGCTCGCCAGAAAGACAGAGAGAGACAGAGAGACAGAAAGCAAGAAATCACCCCCGTAGGGGGAATGGCCATGCCATAATCCCTTCTCCTCCATTCTCCTCTGGCGTGAGTTTAAGGCTCCAGGTCCAGGACTTGAACTGCAGTCGACTACATGGGAGTCCAGCAACATAGCCATTAAGATAACTGCTGGTCCTGAGTCATATGTATGTTTATAGTACATTACATTTCTTTTTCCAGAAGGAATACCTTGCATATCAGTCAAGACAAAGACATTACTATCCACATCATCAAATAGCTTTCATCATTTTTTTCCAGATTATTATTATTATTGTTATTTTTTAAACATTCAATCACTATATAACATTTTGATTGTAAAAAGAATTTTCCAACATGACATATTCCTCAGACCGGGTTAGTTGAGAATACTATACACGTTATCATCAACAGGTAATAAACTGGAGAGCTGCCAATCTGAAAACATGTAAAAACATGTGGCCTGGGGACCAGCAGTTAGCGTAATGGCTATGTCGCTGGACTCCCATGTAGTCGACTGCGGTTCGCGTCCCGGACCCAGTGGCTTGAAACTCACGCCAGGCGCATGGGTGTGCGTGCCCAAGATCCCAAGAGGAGAATGGAGGAGAAGGGATTAAGGCCATCCCCCCTGGGGGACTGGGGAGTAATTTCTCGCTTTCTATCTCTCTGCCTCTGTTTGGCAAGCGCACACGCCCTATATCAAAAACCTCTTCAAAAAAAAAAAATGTGGCCTGTAGACACATGCAGATATGTGCTTCTGTAAGCTACTCTAGCAGGGCTATTGACAAGCATCTACATACGAAAGCAGTATCTGCCTGCTGTCAGTGGTTGTCTTCCTGTTCTTGTTGATACCCAGTATCCAGATACTGCCCAGTATTGGCTAAAGGAAGTTGCATGCATTTATCAGATTGTCCCCCAAAAAAGATCAGAGAAATTATTTGGCGCCATTTTCACATCTTCAGATGATTTACATCAAAAAACAACTAGCTTTGCATTCCCATTCCTCCTTCCCTATTCTCTTTGCATTCCACTTCCTTCTTCCCCATTCCTCTTGCATCCCATTTTCCCCTTCCCCTATTTTCTGCCCTATAAAAGAATAAACCTGAGGCTGGTTCTGGTCACAACTTCTCCATCAGAGAAGCTGTGTCCACCCAATCCGCGCTTTTCTAT
Organism: Tupaia belangeri chinensis; assembly: GCF_000334495.1. NCBI lineage: Eukaryota > Metazoa > Chordata > Mammalia > Scandentia > Tupaiidae > Tupaia > Tupaia belangeri. The sequence continues at coordinate 2,043,344 of NW_006204851.1, forward strand.
ACTTGTGTGTCTTTGTGTGTTTGTTATTGCGTCTATTTCTAATCCACAGCCT
>NW_006204851.1:2045175-2050791 GCF_000334495.1 Tupaia belangeri chinensis
GGGGAAATAGTCAGGTGAGTGTACACTCCTTGCAGCCGGCCAGATATTATTAAATAATGTAAGGCTCCTATAGAATAAAGTAAAAGAGAGATACTAGAGTAGAAGAGATACTAGAGTAGAAGAGATACCAGAGTATAAGAAAGAGATACAAGAGTAAGGAGATATCAGACTAAAATGAGATAATAAGAAAAGGAGTGGATTCTATTATTATCGGGTGTAAAACATGGGGACACAATTGTCTAAAGAAAGAAAAATGTATGTTCATGTGTTGTCTTATATGTTAAAGACTAGGGGCGATAAAGTTAGTATCAAGCAGTTACGTCAGTTCCTGATTTTTCTGCAGGAAACATGCCCTTGGTTCCCAGAACAAGGAACAGTTTATGAGGAAATTTGGGACAGGGTCGGAGAACAGATCAGGAAATAATATACAACAGACAGTCCTAGCAAGATTCCTATCTTTGCTTTCTCCCTGTGGAATTTAATTAAGGAGTGCTTGAAACAAAACCCTCCAGAAAAAACCGGAGGTGGTTCACTAATTCCACCAAATAACACTCCAGAGGGCTAAGCCTTCCTCTTACCTAAGATATCAGAGTCTATAAAGAGAAGGTTACAGAGATAATACCTGGTAAAGAAAATGACAGTCTTTTAGAGTTAGACTTACGATTGCAGATTCTGAAGCGGTTGCAGGGTGGGAGGAGAACGGAGCTGCTGCATTGAGGCCTAGTGCTCCTCCGCTGTGGCCTGCTGCTTCCCAGTCAAAACCTACTTGCATATCAAATGGCGCTAGGACAGAAAGAACAACTCCCACTTTAACACCCCTCCAGAGAGCTTTGCATTGCGCTGCAGACAGAGGAGAGGATACGTCGGGATTTAAATTGTGCCCTGTTATAGAGGCTCCTCATCCTGCCATTCCAGAACAAAATCAAAGTCAGCATGAGCCGATATCATTTAACACTCTAAAAGAATTGAAAACGGCTTGTACGCAATATGGTCCCGCGGCACCTTATACAATTGCGGTGTTAGAGACAGCTACGCAATCTGCGTTTACCCCTAATGATTGGCAGGTGCTAGGCAAGGCAGGCTTATGAGGAGGAGATTATCTTTTGTGGAAATCTAACTGGTTTGAGGAAGCCCAAGAACAGGCTAATAGGAATCAACAACATAGAATTCCCATAACATTTGAAATGTTAACAGGAACAAGAGGGCAGGTCAATACTGGTGCACAAATTGCATATACTCCACAGGCAGATCAGAAGATTAGCATGATATGCTTGAATTGCTGGAAAAGACTTCCTGGTCAGGATCGAGGGACAAATAGTTTGATCAGTGTATGACAGGGACCTAGTGAGTTATATCAAGATTTTATTTCCCTCTTGTCACAGGCCATATCCCTAATGGTCTCTGATCAGGAAACAGGACAAATTTTGTTAAAACAATTGGCCTTTAAAAATGCTAATACTGGGAACCAGCAGTTAGCATAATGGCTATGTCACTGGACTCCCACATAGTCGACCACGGTTCGCGTCCCGGACCAGGTGGCTTAGAACTCATGCAGGGCGCGTGTGCGTGCGTGCCCAAGATCCCGAGAGGAGAATGGAGGAGAAGGGATTGTGGCGTGACCATCCCCCCTGGGAGGTGATTTCTCGCTTTCTGGCTTTCTGTCTCTATGTCTCTCTGCCTGTCTGGCGAGCGCGCGCACCCTATAGCAAAAACCTCTCAAAAAAAAATGCTAATACTTCTTGTAAGACAGCTATTTCTCAAAAAAAAAGGGGGGGGAAATAGTAGATTATTATATTAGACTTTTTCAGGACAATGAAAAAAATTCTTTTACTTGTCTATTAACCACATATTCATAAGATACTGGTATGTACTAAGTGCTAAAATTATAAAAATTTTCTAAACTGCTAAAAATTTAGTGTTTTGGTAAATATGTAAACTTCTACATACAAAACTGTAACCTTAATGGCCTTTCTGGAGGCATTTAATTCCCCAGTCTATTAAAATAATAAGTAGTAATAAATAGTAAATAGTAATACATAGTAATAATAAATAATAATCAATAAAACTAATTGTACTAATGTAATACCATTAGTCACAAATTAGATAATTATCTTTAAATAATATATATAATAAAAATAACTGTATACTTTGTTCTCACTGTTTTCAGTTTTGTCATTGACAGTTTCAAGATTGCTTCCAATGTAACAGACTCTTACAAGTATTTAGGTTGTTAGAGCCTCTGAAGAACACTATAAAACGGCTAATTTTCTTTTCAAAAGACTTCTGGACTCTCACCTATCTGCTTTACATTAAGTAATTATGCCTCTAATTGTTTGCCTCCTTTTACACAGGTATGGATATCTTCCAAGCTCCTACCAAAACATGTTAATGCTATTCTTAAATTTATTAATTAGAAAGTTTTCGACACATTAATTTTTTTAAATTATTTTTATTTAATTTTATTTATTCATTCATTTATTTTAATTTGACCAGAGAGAGAGAGGGAAAGTGAGGAAGCAAGCCGCCAGGTTTGGGACTCAAACCATGGTCAGCCATGTGGGAGTGTCCAGCGCCTTAACCACCACGCCACCTGCTGGTCCCCATCAACACACTAATCTTTTAAGGTTCTTTTTGCCTTCCACAGTTCCCACCTGTAGCTTCCCTTCGAAAAATTCTGTGAATCTCAAAGCTTCCTCTAAATACTGTTTAGTCCTAACATTCTAGTATAAGTTGCCCAATCCATACTCAATAAAATTTCTTTTTAAAAAGGGGAATGATTGGGCAAATAACAAAAATTTATTAATTATGTAACCACATAGATAAAGAAATTCTGGTAGATCTCATTTAGAACTACAGTTTTATGAGAAAATGTATAGTATTGGTGTTCTGTAAAAATCAGGCATAAACGCTAATAGACAAATGTTACTTTTGCTTACTGCTTACAGCAGGTCTCTTAAGTAAATGTAATCGCTTGTCTTGGACTCAAAAATGACCAAGGACAGTGTGAATGTGTCTATTTTCTTCCTCTAATAGATTGTCATTACCCTTCTGATCATGTTACACAATTTGCCTGTATAACTGCATTTGTTTTTCCCAAAGCAGTCTCACCTAAACCATCCCAAGTACTCTAACGGTATTCACTGTTAATCAACTTGAAGGCACTCCCATTGGAAATTCGCTTCAAAAATCTTGTTTTATCACAAACATTTTCTCATAAAAACAACTTAGGAGACTGTTTTAAAATCTTTTTTGTAGGTGTATGTATGTGTGTGCATACATATGATATGTCATATTACATACTTTATGTTGTATATCTATGTGATAGAAGGCCTTAAGGAATTCCTTTCAATTTGGTTTATAAAAAAGAGCGCTCATACAAATTAATTTAAGTACTTTAGTTCACGTGACTTAAAATTATTGACAAATAAGCCAGTTTCAATAAGTATTGATCTTCACGATTTCTGTCTAATATTTTGTCCAAAGCTTTATTCATCACACAACATCATGTTTAATTTATAATTTATTATTATTATTGGATTATTAAAAAGTAATGGGCTATTAATAATCCATTCAATGAAATAGCTAATATTTATATTATCTTATATGTTACATAGTAAATATATGACCAACAGGAATAATGGAGTATTGATCTTCACGATTTCTGTCTAATATTTTGTCCAAAGCTTTATTCATCACACAACATCATGTTTAATTTATAATTTATTATTATTATTGGATTATTAAAAAGTAATGGGCTATTAATAATCCATTCAATGAAATAGCTAATATTTATATTATCTTATATGTTACATAGTAAATATATGACCAACAGGAATAATGGATTAGTGACTAAACTTTAACATTTTGTTTTTCAGAGGTAATCAAAACATAAAGCCAAATAAATAAATAAATAAAAAGTTTAGGTGCTATTTAGTAAGACTGATTTTCCTAAAGTTCAATTTTTAATTTTCCTGTGGTTCAGTTACAGGACTTCTGGCTCAAAATAATAAAAAGTACATTTCTTATAATAATTATAAATATATATAATCCATACAGTTGAGTTGTTTTGTTTATCGCTTAAAATCATATCTAGCTACTGTAGTCTGCCATGTATTTTGTTTTAATGCCAACAAAGTTGACCCTTTTTATCCCTAAAATGCCTGAAACAGTTAAGCTTTCATTTTCTATAGAAAGTTAAATATTTAAGCTTTTGCTATCTTTGACCAGTTTTCCCCAAAGTCAAATTCTAAATTAAGGTTTTTTTGACCTCAGAATAACTTTTGGATGTTTACAGAGGGCCCCTGAAACATCCAAAAAATATGTTAAACCAATCAGGCTTCTTTTAAGGTATTAAATGACATTGGAAAACATTGTCAAATTAAGTAATTTTAATTTTATTAACATTGTTATATGTATAAATAAGTTATACATATATTATAAATAAATATTATATATGTGTTATATATATATATGTGTATTTATATTCCAAAGTAATTTAAAATTCCTAAAAGTCAATGATATGATATTAATCAGGCAGTTATAAATAATACTAAGCTAGTATATGACATCAATACTGCCAAATTTCTTTTTTTCTTTTTTCTTTTTTTTGAAGAGGTTTTTGCCATAGGGCGCATGCACTCGTCAGACAGAGAGAGACAGAGAGACAGAAAGTGAGAAATCACCCCCCAGGGGGGATGACCATGCCACAGTCCCTTCTCCATTCTCCTCTCGGGATATTGGGCATGCATGCACACGTGCCCGGCATGAGTTTTAAGCCACCGGGTCTGGGACTTGAACCATGGTCGACTACATGGGAGTCCAGTGACATAGCCATTACGCTAACTGCTGGTCCCCCAAATTTCTTTATCAGTTGTAAATTATTGTCAAATCTTTAACTCAGGTTGTTCAAATCTTATTATGCACAGGTAATTAACATTTTTCTAAAAACTTTTCCCAAACGGCTAGAATCCAAGATTTAGTACATAGACGAAAGTGCCCACTTTTCATTTGCCACATTAGATCTCACACCAACGTCCCTAGTGCTCTTATATTTGGTAACCACCAAGCTGATGCACAGCTCAATGCTGTTGTTTCAGACACTCCAGAAACACAGGCACAGCAATTGCATAACCTTTTTCACCAAAATGCTGCTGCCTTACGCAAACAATTTTCTATCACTGGACAACAGTCACATGACATTGTTAAAAACTGTCCAAACTGTGTTCCTTTCCTGCCTTCTCTTCCTATGGGAGTCAACCCCAGGGGCCTGGCCCCCAATTATATTTGGCAGATGGATGTAACCCATTATGCCCCGTTTGGGCGACAGAGTTACATGCATGTTACCGTCAACACCTGTTCTGGTTTCGTATTTGCTTACCCCCTGACAGGAGAAGCAGCCTAACATGTCATCACACACTGTCTGGCAGCACTGGCAGTGATGGGAAAACCAAAACGTATAAAGACTGATAATGGTCCAGTTTATATTAGTAAGTCTTTTCAACAGTTTTGTAATGCTTTCCACATTCTCCACATATCTCTACACTACAGGCATCCGTTATAATCCACAGAGCCAGGCTATAGTAGCAAGGACCAACCAACTTTTTTTTTTTTTTTTTT
>NW_006204851.1:2051011-2058306 GCF_000334495.1 Tupaia belangeri chinensis
TGTAGCCAACCCGCTTTTAAAAACGCAGTTGGAAAAAGGAAAAGGAGGAGATGAGGTTATCCCTAAAACACCTCACTCAAGGCTTTCTCTTGCCTTATATACTTTGAATTTTTAAAATTCTATATTAGAAGGCCTCACAGCTGTAGAAATCCACTATCAAGGGATAGAAAACGCTAAACCTTGAATGCTAAATGGAAAGATCTTAGTTCAAGAGACTGGAAAGGTCCTGACCCAGTGTTAGCATGGAGTCGAGGGTATGCTTACATTTTTTCAGAATCATCACCAAGGCCAGTGTGAGTTCCTTCATGACTAGTGAGACCATTGAATGATGGAACACCCCGAGGACGAACTGGTGAATCAGATGCAGAAGAAGATGAAGGACCTGAATATGGACATGGTATTAAAAAAAGGTGAAGAAAAGAAGGAGAATTGCAAAATCAACACAAAAGGCTCAGCCCCCTACATGGGGACAAATTAAATGCCTAACTGAAAGAGCTGAACAGCTTACAAAAGAGCAGGGAACATCAGTTACAGCTCCCCTGCTGTTTCTGGCCATGCTAAGTATTGTAGCCACTCAGGTAAGTGCACTCCCCAGTACACATCAAAGTAAGACATATTGGGCATATGTTCCAGACCCTCCTATGTTACATCCAGTCACTTGGAAGGATCCAGAAATTCAAGTATTCACACATGATTCATGTCGACTAGAGGGAATGCCTACTGATAGCCTTAACAATCAGTGAGTAAAATTTAACTATTCGGCCATTACCGATTCACCCCCTATTTGTCTTTCTTCCACACAAGGCTCTTGTGTGCAGATTGTTCGTGGGATAAAAGGAGCCCATGTACAAGACTATAATGAGACCCACACACGTTGAGTTACGTTACTTTTGCAACATATCACCTTTAAAAATGAATCCTTTTCTAATATTACCATATTTCCAATTCATGCCCAACATTGTCTTTCCAATTTGGATTTAATTCCAGAAAATTGTTACCCTCCCTGGATTTCATGTTATTACAATTCACCAGTTATCTCTCACAACCCCAAACTTTAGAATTTATTTCCAGTATTTTAACAACCCCTGATAACCACCAACAAAAAGAACTCGAAAATAGCCATGACCCTTGATCACTCCAGAGTTTTGTTTTTTTTTTTCTTTTTATTGGAGAGGTTTTTGCTATAGGACGCATGTGTTCACCAGAAAGACAGAGAGACAGAGAAAGAGATAGAAAGCGAGAAATCACCCCCAAGGGGGGATGGCCATGCCACAATCCCCTTTCCTCTATTCTCTTCTCTGGATCTTGGGCACACACGCACATGCACCTGGCGTGAGTTTTAAGCCACCAGGTCCGGGACTCGAACTGCGGTCAACTATGTGGGAGTCCAGCATAGCCATTACGCTAACTGTTGGTCCTGATGACTCCAAAGTTTTTTACAGTGGGGACACAGTTTCCCACCAAAACTTTTGGGCTTATGACATGTCTTCCAAAGCCTTATGCCATGATGACTGGAATTCTAAATTTTACTTATTAGAATAACAAGATAAAAATAGATTGCACTAACTGTAATCTGACGAACTGTGTTACTAGTTATAATTTCGGCCAAGATATATTAATATCATGCCATTCCTCATATGTGGCAGTACCAGTAGCAATTTCTGGCCCATGGTACAATGACGCTGGACTTCAAGTGTTACATGAAATTCACAATCAGTTAGACACAAAAGATTTTTGGGAGCAGTCATTTTCGGAGTTCTCACTATGATCACTTTAATTGCCTCCCTAGCAACATCTACTGTCGCTTTAAGTAAACAGACTCATGCTGCCACTTTTGTCAATGTTCTCGCTTGTATGATGGGCACTCAATTAGATACTGATGAACATATTGCTGCCCCTTTGTGAGAACTTGAAATTATGGTAGACAGCTTAGGAGAACAGGTGCTTAAAATGCAGTTACTGGGAACCAGCAGTTAGCGTAATGGCTATGTCGCTGGACCCCCACGTAGTCAACTGTGGTTCGCGTCCCAGACCCGGTGGCTTAAAACTCACATCGGGCGTGTGTGCGCGCGCGCGCGCGCGTGTGTGTGTGTGTGTGTGTGTGTGTCTGTGTGTGCCCAAGATCCTGAGAGGAGAATGGAGGAGAAGGGATTGTGGCGTGTCCATCCTCCCTGAGGGGTGATTTCTCGCTTTCTGTCTCTCTGTCTCTCTCTGTCTGTCTGGCAAGCGCATGCACCCTATAGCAAAAACCTCTACAAAAAAAAAGAAAAGAAAATGCAGTTACAAAGTCATTTGAGATGCCATACATTATTTCAACATATCTGTGCGACTCCTTTACCATATGACACACATTGGAATTGGACTTCTATTCAAAACCATCTCCATGGGGTATGGTCTAATAATATTTCTATAGATATGAAAAATCTTCATAAACATCATAGATTTACAAAATAGTTTTCTACCTCCGTTTGATCCTTCTGATTTGGCCTCTAATTTGGATCAGCTTAAAGGCACTAATCCTCATAACATGCTTCGTCACTCCTTATGGTATTTCTTGGGAATAATTGTGTCGATAATATTACCGAACTCAAATCAGGTTCGCTCGCCCAAGCGCTATAAAACCAAGCTATAGGCACATGGTGTGATGAAGGAAAGTACAGCTTTATTGCAAAGTGCAAAGCAAGGAGAGCGAGCAGCTCATGCTGAAAAGACCCAGTCTCCCCGAGATGTTCCCCACGTGCGTTTTTAAGGGCAAAATTAGGGGCAGAGGTCCTAGGCGCATGATCAGTTCAGTGATTGGTTCAAGAGGGCGTGATCAGCTCGTGGGCATTCTCGATCGGTGAGGTCTTAGATAATCAAATTCCTCTTCAGGTGTCCGGAACCGTTCACCCTGGAGTCTCTGAGCTCACAACCAACCGTTTCCAGTCTACAAAACATCTTACATATTGAAATGAAAACCTTCTTTAAGTGAGAGTTTTAGAAGTCAAATGGCCCTCACTCATGGTCCATGTTGGTCATTATCATAACCAAAGTCTGAAGACTTACTCCTTACTCTGGGCCATTACAATGCAAATGGACTTTATATTTCAGGAACCTTAGAAAATACATTAGGGGGTTCTTGCTCTGTTTCAGTAACCTTCCTTATGTGTATTTTTCTAGTAGTCTGCAGAATCATTCGACCAGAGCTTCATGGGACAACAGTCCAGCCCCACAGACTCAAGTTAGAAAAAGAAAAAGGGGGAATATGTGGAGAGCTGCCAATTTGAAAACATGTGATTAAAAAATGTGGCCTGTAGACACATGCAGATATGTGCTTCTGTAAGCTACTCTAGCAGGGCTATTGACAAGCATCTACATACGAAAGCAGTATCTGCCTGCTGTCAGTGGTTGTCTTCCTGTTCTTGTTGATACCCAGTATCCAGATACTGCCCAGTATTGGCTAAAGGAAGTTGCATGCATTTATCAGATTGTCCCCCAAAAAAGATCAGAGAAATTATTTTGGGCCAGTCATTTTCACATCTTCAGATGATTTACATCCAAAAGCAACTGGCTTTGAGGTCTGATTTCTCCTCCCTTATTCTCTTTGCATTCCACTTCCTTCTTCCCCATTCCTTTTGCATCCCGTTTTCCCCTTCCCCCATTTTCTGCCCTATAAAAGAATAAACCTGAGGCTGGTTCTGGTCACAACTTCTCCATCAGAGAAGCTGTGTCCACCCAATCCGCGCTTTTCTATACTTGTGTGTCTTTGTGTGTTTGTTATTGCGTCTATTTCTAATCCACAGCCTTCCCCACTCAGAAACGTGTTCATGCTGAGCTGGTTCTGGAAATAAACCATTTCTGTGTCCCCCTAATGTCATGCCACTCTATTTGTTCTCTTGCTATCTTTCTCGATATTCTTCCCTTCTCCTCCCATCCCCCATTCCACACTGTCTTCAGCATTCATGTTTACATAAATAAGGTGAGGTTTTGGACAGTTTAGGTTGGTCTGGTAATTTAGAGAATTTTTTTAAAGGTTATTTATTCCATAACTGAGAGAGAGATAAGAGAGAGACACAGCATCTTCAACAGGGTCCTGACACCATGACCCACTGCCAGTCCCAGATCATGAGTACAAGTACATCCAGCATACCCAGGGAGGTCTCCGTACTTAAACCTGCAGCCTTCCCATGGGAATCTGTCTTGCAGAGCATCACATTGGACTGCTATGTCCTTATCTGGCCCCCATTTCTAGGTATTTTTCTCAAATGTATCCTAAAGCATAATAAAGTTTCTTCTTATATATTTATATGTATACATATGTATATGTGTATATAAAAAACTATGTATATTATATACATATATATATATACACTTTATATAATATATGTACATGAGTGTGTGTGTGTATACACCCTTCTTTTTTTTCCAAATAATTATTTATTTAAGTTTATATTATTTATCCATTCATTTATATTTAATTTGATCTGAGAGAGAGAGAGAGAGAGAAAGTGAGAAAGCAAGCTGCCAGGTCCAGGACTTGAACCATGGTCAGCCATGTGGGTGTGTCCAGCATCTTAACCACCACGTCACTTGCTGGTCCCAAATACACCCTTCTTTTTATAAAGAAAGTATTCTGGGGCCAGTAGGTGGCATGGTAGTTAAGGTGTTGGATTCCCACATGCCTGACTGCGGTTCAAGTCCCAGATCTGGTACCTTGCTTTCTCAGTTTCTCTCACTCCTCTCTCTGTCTGTCTCTGGTGAGCATGTGTGCCTTGTAGCAAATTAAATAATAATAATAATGTTAAATAGAATTAAATAAATAATTCTTTTTTTAAAAAACTACTCAATATCAATTTCTTCAACTTATTTTAGTTTACAAATCAAAGAGTTAACATTTCTTTACATAATCTTTAAGATCATGAAAAATATAGATTTGTCTTCTACTGAATGTCATTATTGAGACCAGTAGATCACATAGTGGTTACATCGCTGGACTCCCATGTAGTCAACCGTGGTTCAAGTCCTGGACTATCAACTTAAACTCCTGCTGGGTGCCTATGGGTGATGCCCAGGATCCTGAAAGCAGAATGGAGGAGAGTATTGCAGCATGGCTATCCCCCCTGGGGGGCTGATTTCTCGCTTTCTGTCTCTGTCTCTCTGGCAACCACATGGGCACTATTGCAAAAATCTCTCTCAAAAAAATGTGTCGTTATTCTCACAAACTTTTTCATCAACTATAATTATGTTTTGTTCCCTGAACATAATTTCCATTATTCTTAGGTATATTAAACCCTTGGCTTAGTATCAAATTAAACTAATTAATAATGATTGATTGCTAGGTCATTTCTTCCTTTTTTTTTAGAGAGAGATTTTTGCTATAGAGCATGTGAGTTCACCAGAAACAGAGAGAGAAATTGAGATTAGTATTATAAATTTTGGCAAATGAAAATTTCTTTCTGAAAATCTGTAACTTTATATAAAGACTTTGCCTTTTCCTATCCTCTTTTATATTCAGGAACTATTGGATTCTTTAAAGAAAAACTACTATCTTCTTATCTTGATAAACAAAGGCACAAGCATTACCTTACATACTGCATTTATTTCTCTGTTAATATTGTTCCTAATATAGTTTCAACTGTTCATTTAATGATAACTTTAATAAAAGTAACTTCCATTTCACATAACAAAATAGGAGGTGAATAATTGAGAAATGTCATATGGCAGACTTTAAGTAGACTACCGAGGATTATGAATACGGAAATTTATATCTTTACACTTCTCTTTAACACCTGAAAATGGAAAAAAGAAGTCCATTAACATGACCTAACCACTCTATCGCATATTTTAAAATGTAGATGTATGTCAGTTTGAAATTAGACTTAGTCATAATTTTCTTCAGTATTTCTCTTCACCTGGAAATTATCTAGCAGGGCCAGCAGGTGGCATGGTGATTAAGGCACTGGACTCACACATGGTCAACTGTGGTTTGAGTCCCAGACCCCCGGGCGTGATACTCATGTCAGATGTATGTGCATGCATGCCCAAAATCCCAAGAGGAGAATGGAAGAGAAAGGATTGCAGTGTGGCCATACCCCCAATCCTGGGGGCACTTTGTCACCTTCCCTCACTCCCTCTGTTTTTCTCTCCAAATTAGGTCATGTTAATGTATATGTTGGGTTTTAGTTTTATTTTACACTTTCAGATGTGAACGAGAAGTGTAGGGCTATAGAAATTTCAGTATTTATAAGCATATGCCATCTAGCAAATTTTTTAAAAGAAAAAAAATATTTGGGAAATTTTACTATCAATAGTATAGTAATGCAAAACTAGAACTTGGCTCTCTCTTGATTAAAAAATAATCAATTGGAGGGCCAGCCTAATGGTTCCGTGATAACATTCTGCTAAAGCAATGCTGGATCCATATGGAAGACCCCCATGTCTGGTGTCCTGGTTGACCTGTAGCATTGAGCATGAAACTGAGCTGTGACCCTCTAAAAGGAGTGAGCTTTCAGTTTCTTTTTATTATTATTTTTAGAAGAAAGTGTAAGTTCCCAAAATGAAAACTGATTAGAACTAAATGTATCTATCCAGATTGACAAGGGATGACCATTTAAATGTAGATGTTACATTCAAGTCTCTTGACCCTGACTACTCCCACTTCCTCCCTTAGATAATTATTTGAATGTATACCCTAGCTTACAGTAAACCACACCTTCCTGTAGTAATAGATGACGTTTATCTAAAAACTATCTGTCACTTTAATGTACTAAAAAGAAGCCTGTAACTTTTCTCTTTGTCAAAGAAATCAGTTTCTTAACTGTAGGAATTAAGATGTAGAAGTTTTGTGCAACACATATCTTAAGATGTTTTGTAGGACAATGATCATTGACCACATCACTTCCAGGCTGAAATGCACCAAAGACCTGATGATCGCCCCCCTCCCAGAAGAGAACATTGATCATCTAAGGCCTCACCGATCAAGAATGCAGAAGAACTGATCACACCCTCTTAAACCAATCACTGAACTAATCATGCACCTGGAACTTCTACCCCTAATTTTGCCCTTAAAAATGCATGTGGGGAACATTTCGGGGAGACCAGTTCTTTTCAGCATGAGCTGCCCGCTCTCCTTGCTTTGTGCTTTGCAATAAAGCTGTACTGTCCTTCATCACACCATGTGCCTATGGCTTGGTTTTATAGCGCTTGGGTGAGCGAACCTGATTTGAGTTCGGTAACAAGCACACATGCTCATGATCTTGGCTGGCTGGAAAGGCTGGGAGGCGATCATGGTTTGAGACCTAACTGAGGTTGTTTGT
>NW_006204851.1:2058342-2063499 GCF_000334495.1 Tupaia belangeri chinensis
AAGAAATAAGTAAATGAAGAGAGTGGCAATATGAGAAAACACGACCCTTAGACCAATGCAGAAATGCACTTCCATGAGCTACTCTAGAAATGGCTTTTGAAAGCATTTACATACTGCTATCTGCCTGTTGTTATCGGTTATCTTTCTGTTATTGCTGATATCTGATACCCTACCAGACACCGCAGGGCAGTATGAGGCTAAAAGAAGCCAAATGTGTTTATCAGATTTTGCCCCAAAAAGATCAGAGAAATTACATGGCGCCAGTCCTTTTTCACATCTTCAGACAATTTACATCCAAAAACAACTGGCTTTGCATTCCACTTCCTCTTCTCTCATTCTCTTTGCATTCCATTTCCTCTCATCCCATTTTCTACCCTTTAAAAAAATAAACCGAGGCTGGTTCCTAGTCACAACTTCTCTATTACAGAAGCTGAGCCCACCCAATCCTCTTTTTTGTATACTTGTGTGCCTTTGTGTATTTGCATTTGCATTTATTTCTAATCCACAGCCTTCCCCACTTAGAAAAATGTGTTTAGCTGAGCAGGTCGTGGCAAGCGGCATCCGAATGTGTGGCCTGAGTAAGGAGAAAGAGTCAGGTGAGTGGACACTCCTTGAAGCCAGAGAGATATTATATAGTAAGGTAAGGATCCTGTTGACAGAAAAATAACCAACTGTAAAAATTAAGAATTAATAATTAATGTGGTTTATTTCCAGGTAGAATATGAGTGACCTAGGCCTGGAGAAGAGGCATACATGCTTTTCTCGGTGGTTATGGACAGAGGTTTCTTTTATTTGATTTTGAGATTTACAGACAAAATTAGTGAAGAGATTTCCATTGGTCTGGCCCACAGAGGCGGAACATGTGGAAGGTGGGGGTGCTTGTAGGCTATAGGTGGGTTTCACAATTCTTAGGTTGGTGATTGGAAAGGAAGGTCTATTTCCTGGGAAGAGATTCGCAAAGTAATGCTTAATCTACATCTCAAGGAAAGGGACTGTTCTGTACCTTGGGAAGAGGTTAGCAAAAGAATATACAGTAATCAGTTGAATATACATCTCAAAGATAATATGCCAGGGACAGGATTTAGGAAGAATCCTGTTAAATGGGGAAAAAGATGGTCTGTTAATGTTTGTGGGTGTTACTCCTCCTAGGCCCTCTGGAAAGGACTTTGGAAAAAGAGGAAAAAGCAGATTTCTTTCCACAATCCTATAGAATAAAATAAAGAATAAAGAAAATAGAGTAAAAGAAAGAGATACCAGAGAAGAAAGAGATACCAGAGTAAAGAGATATCAGAGTAAAAGGAGATAATAGAGCAAGAGGAGTGGATTCTATTATTGTCAGGTGTTTAAAAATGGGGACAACATTATCTAAAGACAGATATGTATGTCTTAATGTTGTCTTATATACTGAAAGTTAGGGGCAATAAAGTTAGTATCAAGCAGTTACATCAGTTCCTGAATTTTGTACAGCAAACATGCCCTTGGTTCCCAGAGCAAGGAACAGTTTATGAGGAGACCTGGGACAAGGTTGGAGGACAGATCAGGAAACAATATACCAAAGAGAGTCCTAGCAGGATTTTCATTTTTGCTTTCTCCCTGTGGAATTTAATTAAGGAGTGCTTGAGACAAAATCCTCCAGAATAAAACAGAGCAGGTTTAGTAGCTCCACTGACAAACACTCCAGAGGGCTATATCTCCCTCCTACCTAAGAAATCAAAGACTAGTAATGAAGGACAAGGATAGAGAAGTAATTCACGGTAAAGAAAATGACAGTCTTGAAGTTAGACTTAAGATCTCAGATTCCAAAGCAGCTGCTGGGTGGGAGGAGAACGAGGCAGGTATCCTATTGCCTAGTGCTACCCCGCTGTGGCCTGCTGATTCCCAGTCAAAACCTACATATCAAATGGTACTAGGACAGAAAAAATAACTACTTTAACCCCCCTCCAGAGAGCTTCGCATTGCAGGGCAGATAGAGGAGAGGATACTTTGGTATTTAAATTATGCCCTGTTATGGAAACTCTTGATCCTGACAATCCAGAACAAAATCAACATCAGCATGAGCTGACATCCTTTAAAATTCTAAGAGAATTAAAAATGGCTTCTACTTGTACACAGTATGGTCCTGCTGGTCCTGTGGCACTGTATACAATTGTGGTATTAGAGACAGCTACTCAATCTGCATTTACCCCTGATGATTGGCAGGTGTTAGGCAAGGCATGCTCATCTGGAGGATATTATCTTTTTGTGGAAATCTGACTGGTTTGAGAAAACCAAGAGCAGGCAAATAGGAATCAACAACGTCGCATTTGAAATGTTGACTGGAACAAGGGAGCAAGCTGATAATGGCACACAAATTCGATATACTCCACATGCATATCAGCAAATTAACATTATATGATTGAAATACTGGAAAGGCTTCCATGTCAGGATCCAGGGACAGGTAGTCTGATCAGTGTATGACAGAGACCTAATAAATTATATCAAGATTTTATTTCCCGCTTGACACAAGGCATATTGCTACTGGTTTGTGATCAGGAGGCAGGACAAATTTTGTTAAAATGATGATTGGCCTTTAAAACTGCTAATACCTCTTGCAGAGTAGCTTTTACCACTTTTTTTTAAAAAAGGAAGGGGACAGTGGCTGATTACATTAGACTTTTTCAGGACATTCGAAAAAAATTATTTTACTTGTCTATTAACCACATATTCATAAGTATTCATAAGATGTTGCTATGTACTAAAAGCTAAATTGATAAGAATTTAAATATTTTGGTAAATATGTAAAGTTCTACATACAAAGTTACAACCTTAATAGCCTTTCTTGAGGCGTCTAATTCCCCAGTCTATTAAAATAATAATAAAATAAGTAGTAATAAATAATAATCAATAAAACTATACTAATGTTATGCCATTAGTCACAAATTAGATAACTATCTTTAAATACTATATGTAATAAAAATAACTAATTGTCCATCTGTATACTTTGTTCTCACTATTTTCAGTTTTGTCATTTACAGTTTCAAGATTGCTTCCCATGGAACAGACTCTAACAAGTATCTAGGCTGTTAAGAGCCCCTGAAGAACACTGATAAAGAGCTAATTTTCTTTTCAAAAAACTTTTGGAATCCCACCTATCTGTTTTCATTCAATAATTATGCCTCTAATTTCTGCCTCCTTTTACACAGGTATGGATACCCTATGAACTCCTTCCAAAACATGTTAATGCTATTCTTAAATTTGTTAAATTAGAAAGTTTTCAACATACTAGTCTTTTAAAGTTCCTTTCTGGCTTCCACAGATCCCACCTGTAGCTTCCCTTTGAAATATTCTGTGAGTCTTCAGAGCCTCCACTAAACACTGTTCAGTCCTACCATTCTGTTCTATAAACTGCTCAAACCCTACTAAAAAAATTTTTTTTAAAAAGGGGGGAATAATTGGGAAAATAACAAAAATGTACTACTTATATAAATATATAGATAAATAATTTCTAATATATCGCTTTTAGTACTTCAGTGTTATGAGAAAGAAGATGTATAGTATTGGTGTTCTGTAAAAATCAGGCATAAACGTTAATGGACAAATGTTACTTCTGCTTACTGCTTACAGCAGGCCTCTGAAGTAAATGTAATCTCTTGCCTTGGGCTCAAAAATTACCAAGGACAGCGTGAATGTTGCTATTTTCTTATTCCTCTAATTGATTGTCACTACCCTTCTGCTCATGTTATACAATTTGCCTGTATTACTGCAATTGTTTTTCCCAACGTAGTCTCATCTAAGCCTATTCCAAGTGCTCTAGTGTTATTCACTATTCATCAAACATTGGACACTCAATTAAATATTGACAAACAAATCACTGCCCATTTGCAAGAGCTGGAAATTAATATAGACAGCTTAAGAGAACAGCTATTTAAAATGAAACTATGAAGTCATTTGAAACATCATGCATTATTTCACTATATCTGTATAACTCCTTTACCTCATGACACAGACTAGAACTGAATTTCCATACAAAACCACTTCCATATGATATGGTCTTCTAACAATATTTCTGTAGATATGAAAGATATTCATAAACAGATCATAGATTTGCAAAATAGTTTTTTTTGCCTTCATTCCATCCTTCTGATTTAACTTTTAAAATCAACTCAAAGGCACTCCCATTGGAAATTTTATTCAAAAATCTTGTTTTATCACATTTTCTCATAAAAACGACTTAGGAGATTCTTTCAAAATCTTTTTGCAGGTGTACATGTATGTGTGTGTGTGCATGCATACATATGATATGTCATATTACATAGTGTATGTTGTATGTGTATGTGATAGAAGGCCTTAAGTAATTCCATTCTATTTGGTTTATAAAAAAGAGCACTCACACAAATTAATTTTTTTTTTCTTTTTTTTGGAGAGGTTTTTGCTATAGGGCGTGTGTGCTCACCAGACAGACAGAGAGAGACAGAGAGCTAGAAAGAGAGAAATCACCCCCTGGGGGGATGACCACGCCGCAGTCCCTTCTCCATTCTCCTCTCGGGATCTTGGGCAACGCATCCACACGTGCCTAGCGTGAGTTTAAGCCACCGGGTCTGGGACTCGAACTGTGGTAGACTACATGGGAGTCCAGCAACATAGCCATTATGCTAACTGCTGGTCCCACAAATTAATTTTTTTAAAATTTTTATTTACTTAATTTTATTTATTCATTCATTTATTTTAATTTGACCAGAGAGAGACACAGAGAGAGGGAAAGGGAGAAAGCAAGCCGCCAGGTCCAGGACTCGAACCGTGGTTGGCCATGTGTGAGTGTCAAGCCCCTTAACCACCATGCCACCTGCTGGTCCCCTCGCACATATTAATTTAAATACTCTTCTAGTTCACGTGACTTAAAATCATTGACAAATAAGCCGGTTTTAATAATAAGTGAAGATCTTGGA
Source organism: Tupaia belangeri chinensis (assembly GCF_000334495.1). Taxonomy (NCBI): domain Eukaryota; kingdom Metazoa; phylum Chordata; class Mammalia; order Scandentia; family Tupaiidae; genus Tupaia; species Tupaia belangeri. Next base: position 2,063,268 of record NW_006204851.1, read on the forward strand.
AACCAGCAGTTAGCGTAATGGCTATGTCGCTGGACTCCCATGTAGTCGACCGTGGTTCAAGTCCCAGACCCGGTGGCTTAAAACACACGCCAGGCATGTGTTCGTGTGTGCCCAAGATCCCAAGAGGAGAAGGGATTGCGGCATGACCATCCCTGCTGGGGGGTGATTTCTCGCTTTCTGTCTCTATGTCTCTCTCTGTCTGGTGAGCGCACACGCCCTATAGCAAAAACCT
>NW_006204851.1:2064050-2083720 GCF_000334495.1 Tupaia belangeri chinensis
GATCTTGGGCATGCACGCACACGCGCCCGGCGTGAGTTTTAAGCCACCAGGTCCAGGACGCGAACTGCGGTGGACTATGTGGGAATCCAGCGACATAGCCATTACGCTAACTGCTGGTTCCCCTAAATTAAGTTCTTTTGACCTAGAATAGCTTTTGAATGTTTACAGAGGGCCCCTGAAACATCCAAAAAACACATATTAAATCAATCAGGCGTCTTTGAATGTATTAAATGATATTGGAAAACATTGTCAAATCAAGTATTTTTAATTTTATTTACATGATTACATGTATAAATAAATTATACATACATATATTTGTAAATGTATATTATAAATGTATTCTGTATTTATATATGTATGTATACTCCAAAATAATTTAAAATTCCTAAAAGTCAATGATATGGCATTAATCAGGCAGTTACAGGTAATATTAAACTAATGTATGCCATAAATACTGCCAAATTTCTTTATCAGTTGTAAATTATTGTCAAATCTTTAACTCGAGTTAGTTCAAATCTTATTATCCATTGGTAATTACTTTGTTTAACTTTTTTCTAAAAACTTTTTCCAAATGGCTATAATCCTCATGTATTATATCTTTGCGGAAATTCACAAAGAGGATGGAAAAAAATGTACTTTTACAAGTACAGGTTTCTAATAATCTAATCATTTAGCTAGGTAAAAATACCCATTTTTCTATGGAAAAACTAACTGGTTTTCTAATCTGGTAAGCTAACCATTAAACAAAACCAATATCTGTCATAAATAAAAAATAGTTGGCAAAATTACATACTTAGTAGCCAGTATCATAATTGTTAAAGTATTTAGTACCTCCTGGCTAAATGAGGTCATAACTAAATTATTAAAATCTGTAATTTAAATAAATTCCATGAGATTAAGTCAAATTACCTATTGACAATCTCTTTTAGTAAACAATGTTCTACACCTAAATTAAAAATTAATATAAAAACTTATAAATCCAGTATTAAACATAAACTCATAGAGAGCCTGAATGACAATCTAAGTCTTCCTAAATCCTTATAGCTCTCATTATTAAGTTACATACTTTAATATTCCCTATTTTTGGTTCTTTAAATTTTATAAAAATTAAATTTGGGGGCTAATCTAATAAAACAGTTCTATGCTCAAATTCGTTTAACAGGTTATTGTTATTGTTATTAGAGGTTATATGTGTTCATTAGCTACTAAATATGCTGAGATTAAATTTACTTTATAATGATCAAAAATTTTAGTCAATATGGATTTACGTAATTATAAAAACTCCTTTGCAAAGGCACCAATCCTTTTAACATGCTTCACCACTCCTTGTGGTATTTCTTGAGAACAGTTGTGTCAATAATCTTGCTTATGTTTATTTTTCTACTAGTCTGCAGAATTGTAAGGAATGAGCCAGCTATGTGAGAAAACAGAAATGTAGAGCCTTTATTGGTAGCGCTCCTGAGTAAGGTTTGCTGGTCTGACAGAAAAGGTTGGAGAGGGAGGAAGGAAGGCCACAGAAGTCATGCTAGGGTGAGGTTTAGCGATTTTTATAAGGGTATAGGGAGGGGGAGTGTCTTAGAGGTAGAAACAGTGTATGTATCGTAAAGGTTTAGGAAGAGAGCAGACTAGTGTGTCACTTAATGTCGGGTGATGTGTGCAGAGTAGAGTGCATGTGCAGAGTAGAGCGCATGTCCTATATCCTGGTTAGATTACAGTAGCGCAGGTCTGATGACAAACTAGATACAGGTTGCATCAGCGGACTGTGGCGTAGCTTCCAACCCCCACATCCAAGCTGCCCAGGCCTCTGGCCTAACAAGAATCACCCAGTGAGAGCTCCATGTAGCAGCCATCCAGCTCCACAGACTCAAATTAGAAAAAGAAAAAGGGGGCTATGTGGAGAGGGGATATGTTTCAGCCATGCGGAAAAGCGCTTCCATGAGTTACATTGGCAATGGCTATGAGAGCATTTACATACGAAAATGCTATCTGTCTGTTGTTGTTGGCTATCTTCCTGTTGTTGATACATTGACCAGTACTGCAAGACAGTACCAGGTTAAAGGAAGTGACATGTGTTTATCAGATTTTGCCCAAAAAAGATCAGAGAAATTACATGGCACCAGTCCTTTTTCACATCTTCAGAGGATTTACATCCAAAAACAATTGACTTTTCATTCCATTTCTTCTTACCCCATTTTCTTCTCTTTAAAAGAATAAACCTGAGGCCGGTTTGAGGTCGCAATTTCTCCATCAGGGAAGCTGAGCCCACCCAATCCTTGCTTTTCTATACTTGTGTGTTAGTTATTGCATTTATTTCTGATCCACAGCCTTCCCCACTCAGAAAAACGTATTCAGCCGAGCATGCCCAACAAGTAAACTTTAAAAAAATGATAAATTGCAGAGGAATAGACAAATAGATTAGTGGAGTAAACTAGATCTCAGAATTTGATCACTACAAGTATATACAATTAATATTTGACAAAGAAACAAGAGCAATTCAATAATTAGTGCTGGATTAATTGGATATCCATTGGCAAAAAAAAAAAATAAAGGAAGGAAGGAAGGAAGGAAGGAAAAAAAAAAACCTTGACCTAAATAAACTTCATATCATATATGAAAATTAACTCAAAATGGATAATAGGCATAAATATAAAATATAAAACTACAAATCTGTTAGAAAAGAACATATTATGGGAAGAAATTTTGCAACCTAGGTAAGACTAGGTGAAGTTCTTAGACTTGACATTAAATAACATGGTTGATAAAATGGAAAATTGGAAATTTGACCTTATTGAAATTGCAGGCAAGAAATTTTATTAAGAGAATATAAAGACCAGACTGGCTCCATAGTGCAGCAGTAATGTGCTGCTCAAAAGAAGCCAGATGGTGTAATGGTTATGTTGCTGGACTCCCACGTAGTCGACCACAATTCGAGTCCTGGACCTGGTGGCTTAAATTCACACCAGGTGCATGTGTGTGTGTGTGTGTGTGTGTGTATCCAAGGTCCCAAAAGAAGAAGGAATTGTGATGTGGCCATCCCTTTGAAATCCTTTGACGGGATTTCTTGCTTTCTGTTTCTCTGTCTCTCTGGTAAGCTCATGCACCCTATAGCAAAAATCTCTCTCTTAAAAAAAAAAAAAGAAAGAAAGAAACCAGATTCCACATGGTGATCACAGTTCAATTCCCCAGCCCAGTCAGTCTGAAATACACTGGGCATGTGTGCAGTTGCCCAAGATCTGAAGGGCTGGAAAACTAGACGAAGGAGATCACAGTATAGCTAGATCCTGTGGAGGGTGCTCATCTCTCTCAGTATCTCTCTCTTTCACCCTCATGTATGCATGTACTCTATCATTAACAGTGGGAAAGAAATTTTAAAATAATAATTATATAAAAAAGAGAATGGTGGTTCAAGTTCCAGACCTGGCAGCCTGAGAATCACACAAGGTGCATGTGTTGTATGTATGTGTGTGCCCAAGATCTCAGGAGGAAAATGGAGGAGAAGGGATTGCATGTGGCCATCTTCCCAAGGGATGATTTCTCACTTTCCATCTCAAAGTCTCTCTGTCTCTCCAGCTAACGCATCTCTCTGCTAAGCACATATGCCCTATGGCAAAAACCTTTAAAAAAGAGGTAATTAAAAGACAATTACAGTCTGAGGGAAAAAGTTTGTAATCATATATTCAATAAATGCCTTGTAATATATAAAGAACTATCAAAATTCAACCTCAAAATGAACAATCCAGTTAAAAAATAGACAAACAGGGGCTGGCAGGTTGTGTGGTGGTTGAGGTGCTGGACTACCCCATGGCCGACCATGGTTTGAGCCCCGGAACTGGCGGCTTGCTTTCCCACTTTCCTTTTCTCTTTCTCTGGTCAAATTAAATAATAAAAATAATAAATAAAATTAAATAAAATAATTATTTAAGGAAAAAAAGATATAAACAACATCCACAGGTATTTTATCAAAGAAGATATACAGATGGCAAATAAACACACGAAAAGCCGCTCAATGTATTAGTTTTCTGAGAAATGCAATTTAAAACTACTATGATGAGATTAGATCAAGATGGACAACAGATGCATCCAGCTTCATTTCCTTTGCAATCAAGATATAAATTAATAATTACTCAGATACATCCCAAATGGAATTTCAAAAGAACACTTTAAATCATGAAAGAAAGATCTAAAATTTTCTGAAACATGGAAATGTGAAATAATCAACTTAGAAAAGGAACTGAAGCACCCATCCAGCTGAGATTTGCTGGCTGAAATAAGAACAAAACTTTTTTTTGTTTTCTTTTTAAAAATTTATTAATCTCTTTATTACATTTCATCATTATATATCACTATAGTGCACAATATGATTTTTCAAAGTATACATGGAGTACACTACAATTAAATCAAGTATATTACCATATACATCATTTTCAACAGAGAACTTTACATTCTTTCATCTGCTAAGTGTTAGAAAAAAACCTTTTCTGAAAAATGGTGAGCAAAAGATTCCTAGCAGCCTCTGAAACCACCATGAATGATTCTTAGTTGCCTAGGAGTCTACCACTCTACACAGCCCTGAGCCAAGTGAAGGGAAACTCTAGAGATCCACAAGGCAGCATAACTCCAGGGAATGATCTCACTCCGTTTTATTCCAGTTCTCAGGATCCAAGCAGCTTCATAGCAGTGCCATTCTTAGAACTGAAAAACTGCTGAAGTAAAACTTGCACCAAAGTCTGATGGCCTACTAGTCTTCACATCCCTGAGAAGCCACCAAAATCCTATCAGGCCTGTGTGGGCAGCTGCTGCAACCACTCAAGCTACACTGAGCAGTAGGGCCATTATCTCAGCACATAAACCCATGCAACATTGTATGCTCTGGAACATAGATGAACCAGCACAATGGAAGAGAACATGGTGTGTGAGGGTACTTCCCCACAAAAAAATTTAAAAATACCCTGCAACAGAAACTGAGGAAAGTGGACATTCCTCCCTGATTGACTGCCAAATTTGTACTTACATGCACCCTCACCTGGACTCAAAACTCTTTAAACAGATCCCTGCCCCCTCTATTGTCATTTGCAGTACAACTTCTCTGGATCTCTGAACTGTGCAAATGTCAAAAGAGAGAAGGGGAGAAAAGTAGCTGATGGAGAGGAGAATGCTGAAGATCCCTTCTCCTGGGCAGGGTGGAAGGAGATTTCAACATAGCATGGAGCTCCACCCAGAGTTCTCCCCACAACCCCTCCAACTCCCCATACATCCCCTGGCTCCTGCTAGCCCCAAGGCATCCTGACCATGTCCTTGCCTACTTGCCTTACCAAGGGTGTCCACTCAAAACCTTTGCCCACACAAATGACAGACCCCACTTCTCACTCCTGCAATGAATCCCCTGCAAGTGCCACTGCTGTGGAGAGAATCAGACACTGAGATGGACAGCTTCCTCAATCTCTAGGGATAGTACACAAAGAGCAGTCTAAATAACTAGCCACCCCAAGTCACAACTTCTCAAACAGCTCTCATATTCCTCTTGTGTGAAACTCATTCAAGACAGAAGATATTACTTTCAGTCAATATTTCCACTTGGATACCTCACCTTGGAGGAAAATCTCTGTTCTACATAAGATCTGAGAACTCAGACACCCATCCACAAGGGAGCAGTTGTTGTTAACATGAAGGAATTCAATCTCTTTACAGAAAGAAATGAGTACTCTACCTGAGCAACACACTAACCACCCACAAAACACAGAAAATCACAGAAATGTCAGAAATGAATTTCACATTATTGGTTATAACAAAATTCAATGAGATGTAAGAGAATACAGACAGACAATTCCAGAAGATTAAAAAAATGATACATGACTTGGATAGGAAATTCAACAGAGATACAGACACCTTTTAAAAGAATCTAACAAAAATCCTGGAGTAAAAGAGTACTATACAGGAAATAAAATTTTTCCATAAAGTATCAGTAACATATTAGACCATGCAGAAGAAAGAATCTCAGAACTTGATGGCACAGCTTTTGAGCAAGCCTAAATATTAAAAAAGAAAGAAAAAATTATATTGAAAATGAAGAGAACACATTGGGAAATTTGGGATACAAAAGCAACCAAATATTTACACAATTCATATCCCAGCAGGCAAAGAGACAGAAAAGGGAATAGAAAATCTATTTCATGATATATTAGTTGAAAACTTCCCAAGTGTAAGGAACAATAAAGGCATTCAGGTCCAGGAAATTCAAAGGACACCAAACAGACTTAATGTAAGAAGGTCCTCTCTAAGACATGTAACAGTCAAAATGTCAAAAGTTAAAGATAAAGATAAAATCCTAAAAATGGTTAGAGAAAAACACCAAGTTATTTATAAAGATCACACTAACTTCAGACTTCTCAGCAAAAATCTTAAAGGCCAAGAGAGAATAGAACGTATTCAAAATTATGAAAGAAAAACTATTTCAGCTAAAAATATTATACCCAGCAATACTATTCTTTAAATTGGAAAGAGAAATAAAATCATTTCCAAACAAACAAAAACTGAAGGAATTCACAAAATTGCATAATGGAGTACTACATCTGGAAGTGGAAGGTCAAGATCAGCATGTAAGGGCCACCAGATGGTGTAGCAACCACGTCGCTGGACTCCCACATTACTGACCACAGTTTGAGTCTCAGACCCAGTGGCTTTAAAATCATGGCAGGCACATATGAGTGTGTGCCCAAAATCCCAGAAGAAGGGATTGTGGCGTGGCCATTCCCTCAGGGGGGTGATTTCTCACATTCCCTCTCACTATCTCTGTTTCTGTCTCTCTCTCTCTCCACAGACGTACACATGCCCTAAGGCAAACTCCCCACTCAAAAAAATATCAGCCTGTAAACACATGGAGGTAGAAAACTCATGATTAGGACAACTATACAAAAAATGAAGATAAATTATTCAATCTCTACCACTATGGAAAAGTTCCAAATAGCAAAAATAAACAGTAATAGAAGAAAAAAGGAAAACCATAAAACAACCAGGAACAAACCAATAAAATGGCACACATTCATATCATTGAATGTAACATATGCAAAACAAATATGATATATCATATTAACAGAAGGAAAGATAAATCATATCTTCACATCATCTGACACAGAAAAATAATTTGATAAGATACAACATTCCTTTATGCTTAAGAGCCTGAACAAAATCGGCATTGAAGGTACTTTTATCAACAAAATATAGGTCATTTATGACAAACTCACAGCTAACATAATACCGAATGGGAAAAAGATAAAAGATTTTCTGCTTAAAACTAGAACGGGGAGACCAGCAGGTGGTGTAGTGGTTAAGGTACTAGACTCCCAAATGGCCGATGCAGATCAAGTCTCAGACTTGTAGGCTTGAAAATCACATCAGGTGTGTGTGTGTGCATGTCCAAAATCCCAGGAGGAGAATGGAGAAGGGATTGTGGTGTCGTCATCCCCCCTGGCCCCTGACGATGGTTTCTCACTTTCCCTCTCACTGTCTTGGTCCATCTCTGTCTGGAGGATATGTGCCCTATAGCAAAAGCCTAAAAAAAAAAAAAAAAAAAAAAAGGAAAGAAAAAAGAAAGAAAGAAAATAAATGGGACAGGATGTACACTATCTCCACTCCTGTTCAACACAGTACTAAAAGTCCTAGCCAATGTAATCAGATAAGAGAATAAAATAAAAGGCATCCAAATTGGAATAAAATTCTGGTCAAATTAAAAAATAAATAAAGTTAAATAAAATAATTCTTTTAAAAATACCTAGATAAAAATCTAACAAAGAAGTTGAATATCTCTACTATGAAAATTATCTTTAAAATGAAATAAAGAAATTGAAAAAATGGAAAGACATACCTTGTTTGTGTACTCAAAGACTCTATATAGCTAAAATGTCATTACTTCCCAACGTGATCTACAAATTCAGTACAATTCCTATCAAAATACAAGCCTATCAAAATACATTCTTCACAGAAAATAAAAAGGTGATTATAAAATTCATCTGGAATCACAAAAAACTACATATTGCCAAAGTAATGCTGTTCAAAAAGAATGAAGTTGAAGACATCTCACTAGCTGACTTTAAAAGATATTACAAAGCCATGATAATCAAAACAGTATAGTACTGACACAAAAACAAAGACATAGAACAATGGATCAGAATAGACAATATAGAAATAAACTCAATAACATACAACCAATTTTCTACAAAGTTCACAAGATAATTCAGAGGAGAAAAGACAATCTCTTCAATAAATGTTTCTGAGTAAATTGCATATCCACATTCAGAAGAATGCAACTAGACCCCTGCCTCTCACCATCTACCAAAATCAATAGAAAATGGATTAAAGACTTAATGGAAAAGCCCAAAACTATAAAACTCCTTGAAGAAAATGCTGAGGAAATACTTCAAGATATTGGAGTAGGCAAAGATTTCTTAAATAAAATGTGTAAAGTACGGGAAACAACATCAAAAGTACACAAGTGGGATTACATCAAGATAAAAAGGTTCTGTACAACAAAGGAAATAATAGAGTAACAAAACAACCCACATAATGGGAGTAAATATTTGCAAACTATACTTCGAATAAGGGATTAATAACCAAAAGACATAAGTAACTCAAACAGCTCACCTACCAAAAAAATGAATATAATTTAAAAATAGGCAATCAAAATGAACACACAACTCTCAAGGGAAATATACAAATGAATAAAAGCCATATGAATAAGCATTCAACATTTCTTATCATAAAGGAAATACAAATTGAAACCACAATGAGTTACACCTAACTCCAATCAGAACATAAATAAAATAAAGAGTAACGAGGGCTAGTGAGGTTGTGGGGAAAACTCTCATGCATAGCTGGTAGAAATGTAAATTAGTATAGACACTGGGAAAAAGTAAAAATCTAAAAATTGAATTTCCATATGACCCAGTAATCCACTCTTGGGTATTACTCAAAGGACAGGAAATCATTCTGTTGGAAATGCCTTTGTATATGTATCTTTATTGCAACATTATCCACAATAGCTAAGACGTGGAGAGAAGGCAAAGCCTATTCAATGAAGACAGAGCCATAAAACATGGCTTCAGAGAAAGGACTGCCGCTTAGTTTCTTCATATGTGCAGGTGTGCATGGAGGTTGCCCCCAACGCACAAATCCCTGAGCAAGGAAGTGAACTCTATCAGAAACTTCACCTTTCCCAAAGGTGGTGAAAATAACAGATGCTTCGTAGTGAGAATAACAGATGCTATTTTCTGTTGACATTTACAATCAAAACAGTAGTCATAATTTACACTCTGTAAAAGGACCATGGCACACAGAACTTTTATAATTCACCAGGATGGAGCCCCTCTAGTACATGGGGAAACTGAGAGCCAGGGCTCAGCATTCAGCCAGGGAGACCATGCTCCACATTTCCTCATTTAGGGTAGTGTTGAGCCATTTTATTATATCATCGTGACTTATTGGCTTCATCAGTCTGACATTTCATGTGAGCTTTCTTTTTGTTCAAAGAAAGGAATTCACATTTATAAATAACAGCTATTGGTATTTACCAGATCCGTAACATTTTCTAAGTAAATATAGCATGCAATGGTATCTTAAGGTATGTTCCTATGTGACAATTTTGTAATAATTTGATATTTTACAATTTTATTTCAAAATATAAACTCAAGACGGGATGGGGAGGTGTGGTGTTATTGGTGGAAGATACTCTGATCAACTGGACTGGGGAAAAATGTTCACACACATACTGAAATGTTCACTTTGTAAGCTAAATAATATGATTGAATTTATATAAAAAATTAAAATAAAAAAGTGAAAAAAAAGAAAGCTTTAAAAAAAAAAAATGAACGAAACAATGGCACATATATACAACAGAATACTAGTAAGCCATAAAAACATCTTGTCATTTGACACAAAGAGGACAAACCTAGAAGATACAATGCTAAGTGAAATAAGTCATACTATGAAAGATAAATATTTTATGTCTTTGTTTAATGTATACCAAATGCACTCTTTAGCAGAAACTGAAGGATCCAATAGCTTAGAAATAGAGTGAGTAATGGTAGATACTAAAAGCTGCAGAAATGGGGGAACACAGTTTAGAAAAAAATTGATTAGGGGTCAGCAGGTGGCATGGTTGTTAAGGGCACTGACTTCCACATGGCCAACAGAAGTTCAATTCTTGGATCTGGTGACTTGTTTTCTCACTTTCCTTCTCTCTCTCTCTCTCTGTCCCTCTCTGATCAAATTAAAATAAATAAAGTTAAATAAAATAATTATTTAAAAAACTAATTAACACAAAGAAAAACCTAAAGAACCTACTCAAAAATTCTTAATTCAGTGAAGTTACAGGATATAAAATTAACTTAAAAACTAGCATTTTAGTACATTAAAAATGAACACACTGAAAAAGAAAATTAAAAAAAAGAATATATATAATAACTAAAACAGGTTTAGAAATGATGTGCTACAGCAGACTATAAAGTCACTGACAATTCAATATATACTTCTCCCACAAAACAAAAACAAAAACAGAAAACAAAATCATGTTGAATAAGATGAACATCTATATCTTTGATTTGGTTGTTACACGTCATATTCACGCTTTATATTTTTTAAAGGATTATTTTGTTTAACTTTATTTGTTTATTTTCATTTTTTAATTTGACCAGAGAGAGACAGAGTGAGAGAGAGAGAAAGAGAGAGGGAAAGTGAGAAAGCAAGCCTCCAGGTCTGGGAGTCAAACCTCGGTCGGCCATGTGGGAGTCCAGCACCTTTAACCACCATGCCACCTGCCGGCCCTCATGCTTTATATTATATTATTATACCATATTATACCCCACAAAGATGTACAATGACTATATGTAAATCAGAAATTATAATAAAATGACTAATAATGAATATAAATGAATATTCTTAAGATTAATTCTTTCAAAAAGCAAAAACTAAATAAATATAAAAAGGTGATTATTGGTATAGTTTGATTATCAATCAATCAATCTATAATGAGGTATCACTACATCTATCAGAATGGCCTAAATGAAAAATAGAGATAATGCCAAATGCTGGTGAGGTTGTGGGGAAACTGGATTATTCATACATTGTTGGTAAGTAAACTGGTATTCTGGACTTACCATATGATCCAGCAATTGAACTTCTGGCATTTATCCCAGAGAAATGAAGACTTATTTTCACACAAGAATTTGTACACGAATGTTCATAGCGATTTTATTCATAATAGTCAAAAATTGGAAGCTATCCCAATGTCTTTGAATGGGTGGATGGTTAAATAAGCTGCTCACCCTGGGGGGTGATTTCTCGCTTTGTGTCTGTCTGTCTCTCTCTGTCTTTCTGGTGACCGCACACGCCCTATAGCAAAAAAAAAAAAAAAACTTTCCAAAAAAATAAAAATAAAAAATATTATGTCTGTGAGAGCTATTCTGGACCTGGTGCCTGCAGGTTGCTAACCTGGTGTCGAAATGAAGTTGGAGGCTGCATTCATATTTATTGGCCTGAAGCCTGGGCCTTTAGAGACTATTCTGGTACTGGGGCAGTCCTAAAGCTTAGCCATGTGGGCACCCTGGCACTAGGTAGGTCTATACTGGGGGGTGGATCTGGAGTGTATGTATCTGTCAATGATAACGTGGAACTTGTGGCTATAGGGTCTGGCCTAGAGATGGGAGGGCTTGGAAACTGCATCAGTGGGAGCCAACTTGGAAGATAGATTCATGGGTGCAGGCCTTATACCTGAGACCACAGAGGCAGGCCTGAAGCTGGGATGGACCTGAAACCTGGGGCCATGGTGGCCAGTCTAGAGCTGGGGCTCTATGAGTGCAGGCTGAATGCTTGGGAAGGCCTGGAAGGTGGATCTGTAGGTCCCAGCTTGGAGTTAGGGCTGCAGGGGGCTGACCTGATACTTAGACTGGCACAGAGGCTGGGTTGCAAAGGAGGGCCTGGACTTGAGTATGTAGGGGCTGGTCTGGTGCTGGGGCAGGCCTGGAGGTTGGATCTGGGGTGCTGGCCTGGTGACTAGGACTTTGGGAGTCTATCTGGTTCTGATTCTAGGGTAGGTCTAAAGCCTGGGGCTGGGAATAGGGTTGACCAGAGCCTGGGGTTATGGGGCCTACCTGGTGGCAGGTTGCACCTAGATATTGAGTCTGTGGGGTAGGCCTACAGTCTGGGGCTGTGAAGGTGAACCCAATGCTGGATTTTAATAGGGTGGGCTGTGTTGGGGTCTAAAGCAAAGTTCACGTTCACTTCCCTTTTTTTCTCTCATACAAGGGGTACTCTCTCTACCTGTGCTGCCTAGAGTCAGGGGAGGGGTGATGCGGTAATGTAAACCTCTTTCTTACCTTCTAAAACACATCCTTTCTTGTTTATATAGTGTATCAAGGTGCTACAATCTCTTACCTGGTCTCCTTAGCTCTTGCGAAGGATTTTTTTCACATGTGCATAGTTGTTCAAATTGATGTTTCTGCGAAGAGTCAAATGCTGGAAAGTCTTATTCTGCTATTTTGCTCACATCACTCTGGACACTTTAGATGTTATATTGTAACAACTTGGACTCTGATTTTTGTCTCCTAAAGATTGTTATTGTTTGTCTGTTTGCTTATTTCCTGTCACAAGGGAGGGAATAAGATCCTGGACAGTTTTTGTCTTTTCACAAATGTCAGGCTTTATTGCACAAGATAAGCTTTAGCATAGCAAAGCAGTCAGGTCAAGGCCCTAGAACAACTCATGGTAGCCAATTACCCTAAGCAGTCTCCAGAGGCAAAGAGCCAGTTGTGGGTCCCCAGATTTTCCAAGTGTCTGCTGAGGCCATGTTGACAACCAGTCCCATCTGTTTCTGGAGGTCTCACGAAGGGTACAGGACATGTGCTGTGGCTGGGACAGAGGTAATGCTTCTCGGGGAGTCTCAGGTACCAAGGTCCACAGAGCTCTGGTAACACATGGTGCCAGGAGCAAATGGCAAAGTGGGTCTGGTGAGGCCTCTTTTTATGCCCCCAAGTGGACAGAGTCTCTTAGATTAGCTAACGTATCTAAGATTAGCAAATGACAGTGTGTCGATCTCTGTGTGGATGCAAAGGTGTGCCTGGAGTTATGAGATTAGGTGGTCTTGTTATCGGCCTACATTACTCAAAGTTCAAATCACATCAACAGAGTATACACAAAACTGATGTTCACCTTCTATTAAATACTAGTTCCTTCCAGTTTGGCAGAGTGAGGAATACAATCTTGTCATTACAGAGTCCATTTTGTGTAATATAGTGCTATTTCCTAATTTTCCTAAACTAAGTTTATGATAACTGTCTCCCCTATAATGTATGGCTGCTGATGTTTGCTTAGATTATTTTCTTTTGCTTTGATTTTTTTATCATATAATTTATTTGCATTTAATTATTGTACATTGTACTCTGTCCCTCTCTGGTCAAATTTTAATAAATAAATAAATAAATAAATATTTAAATTCTTTTAAAAAAAGTCAGTCTGTTAGGTATTCTATATATTTAATTCAAACAGATGTCTTACACAGCTGTACTTTCATTTAGGTGAAATATACCATTTTGAAAATGTATTTATTAATGAAATGTATAATACAATTTGAACTTCAGCTATTTAGGAATAAAATTCTCAAAAAATCCATTTTTTTCTTTTTATGGAACAATTACTACTGTGCATATATTCAGAAATTTGCAGCTCATATAAGCAACTCATCAACAATATTCACCTTGACCACAGATTTATTTGTATGGAAAAACACAACAGTATTTGCTAAATATATGCAATATCTTCCACCTAATTAGTACCTCAGGGCAGGCTGTTTATAAACAGAAAACAGTAAGGGACATGTTAAATGTCCCCAGCAGTACTCTCTGCATACTATCAAGTTTAGAAATAAGGAAGACATTCGCATATTAAGTAATAAGCCAGCTAACTACCAGATTGCTATTAAGTATAGGGGAACCAACTAGAATAACTTGTGATCCATGAAGAAACAGTACTGTTGGTAGCTTCAAATATTGAATAAATGAATATGACTCCCTTTAACTTCAAATAAGAAATGTGTTTAGAGAACAACATGGAAATGGATACAATATTTTTGTTTTCAATTTTAATAAAAAAAAAGATTGCTACTAAAAATATTTTACCCTTGTTGCTAAATATGCCCCAACTGTGCCTACCCCCCATCTTCTAACAATCACTCCCAAGTGACTATCTAGTATCCATTTACTGAGATCACTATAGAAATCAGCCGCTAATCAGGGAGCATCTGGCTCAAGGGACCTGAAATGGGTTGCAGAAGATTGCAAATCATGTTTCACATGCAGATGAGGTTGCCATCTGGTGGATTTTTCTCTAACTAAAAGCTAATAACATTTATAAATAAAAGCAAAGTGCCTCTCTTATGAGTGGGCAAATACACTTTTAGAAAACATATAGTTTCTTTTCACATTTATTAAGTGTTCATTTTATGATTTGTGCCAAATGGGTGATTGTTCTTTGTAACAAAAGGGGAAAAGTGTGAGGAAGAAAATTACCAGGAGAGTGAGTATTCTAAAGCTTCAGATCAAAAAGGCAATAAATGCAACTATTTTGGTAAAGCAATATTCATTTAATTTTATTTACTATTGTTTTTTAACTTGACCAGAGAGAGACCAGGGAGAGAGAGAGAGAGAGAGGGAAAGTGAGAAAGCAAGCCACGAAGTCCAGGCAGGGCCCCAGCCATGATCTGCCAGGAGTCTAGTGCTTTAACCACAGAGTCCAGTGCTTTAACCACCATGTCACCTGATGGCTCAAAAGTAACTATTTTTTAAAAAATTTAGAAAGTTTGGGGCCAGCGGGTGGTGTAGTGCTTAAGGCACTGGACTCCCACATGGCCCCCTGTGGTTCAAGTTTGGGACCCAGCAGCTTGAAAATCACACCAGATGTGTGTGTGTGTGTGTGTGTGTGTGTGTGTGTGTGTGTGCCCTAAATCCCAGGAGGAGAATGAGAAAGCACTGTGGTGTAGTCATCCTTCCTGGGGGTATGATTTCTCACTTTTCCTCTCACTGTCTCTCTTCTGGTAAGCACCAGTGCCCTACGGCATAAACCTTAAAAAATTTAGGAAGTTTTTACTAAATAAAATTGTATTTCATTGTTTCATTAATATTAAAAATGTCTAGAAGTAAGAGCTATGATCTTACATGGGCTGTGTTTTTAAGTGACTTTTAGTGTCATGTTTGTCTTCACCTGATTGCCTTGCTATGGGTATTTGGTATCAAATACCAGACTTTCCATACTTATCATACTTTCTCTCTGTCTGGTGAGCAAAGTAAAATAATAATAATAATAAATAACTAAATTAAATAAATAATTTGATTTTTAAAAAAAAGAGTACAGACTAAGGACCATACAGATTCGATTCAACGCCTGACTCCATCATTTATCAGCTCTATAACTTTGGACAGGACACTCCATTTCTCTGAGCCTCAGTTTCTTTTTTCTTCTTTTTTTTTGGGGGGGGGGAATGCTGGTTTCAAGAGATATGTATGTATTTTAACTCATATATTTAGCCAAATGCATTAGGTAAATATCTCAGCTACAGTTTCACAATAATCACGAGGTCTGTGCTATTTTTGTCACCATTATACAGATGACAAAACTGAGGCCTGGACCAGCAGGTGGCTTGGTGGTTAAAGCACTGGATCCCACATGGTTGACTCCACAGTTAAAGTCCCCTTCTTCCTCCTTACCCATGTGACTTTCCTTTCTTTAATTATTTAATTAATTTATCAAATAATCACTTACTAGTTGCTACAAAATAATTAACAATGATGTTTAGTAAATTACCAGCACATAGGAAACACTCAATAAAGGTTAATAAAGGTTAGTCATCATAACTATGTGAAACTCTTCTTTGCCCTCACCATCCTTTTTCCTTCAAATTCATATAGATGTTGGGATGTGTGGTCAGGGTTGAGACAGAGGAGAACCACGCAGACTATTTTTCATACTTAAAGTATGTCTGAATAATTTTTAAAAAATAATGTCTTGGGGTTAGCAGGTGGTATGGAGGTTAAGGCACTGGATCCCATATGGCCAGCGGCATGGTTTTAGTCTTGAACCCTGCAACCTTGAAAATCATGCTGAGTGCATGTGTGCATGCCCAAGATCCTGAGAGGAGAGTGAAGAAGCAAATACAGTGTGGTCATCCCTCCTGAGGCATTATTTCTCAAATTCCCTCTTTCTTTCTGCCTCCCTCCAGCAACTACATGCACCCTATAGCAAAAACTAAATAAATAAATAGTAAGATTTTGGGCCTAGTCACTGTGGTGCAACAGTAAAATGCAGTGCCTTGAAAGTCTGGAAGCCACCTGCTGATCATGGATTTGGATCCTCAAGTCGGCCTGAAAATAAACTGGGTGCATGCACATAGTCATCCAAGATCCTGAGGAGCCGGAAGATTAGGGGAAGAAGATCATGATATGATAAGACTCTGTCGAGGGGGTCACTCTCTCTTTCTTTCATGTGCATGCACATGTTCTCTATCACAAAAATGTCTTGAATTCATCTATTTCCTAAATCTACAACATTAAACACCCTGTTCCATCCCTCCAATCAGGAGATGTCTGAACTAGTCATTAGATGGCATGCTTCTCAATGTGCAATTAATGTATAAAGGAAAATTTTCACAAAAATATTTTCTGCATCCAAAAAATCACTAGAAAAACCCATATTGTTTATGTTTATCTATTAAGTTATCTATAGTTTTAGCATTTGAAAGTTGATTTTATTCAGCTTTTTCACAGTGTAGTAAATAGCTTTACTGTGTGTAATCCTACTTCTTTGCCTTTATCATCCATTTTTTTCCCGAATTCATATAGATGCTGGAATGTGTGGTCAGGTTTGGGACAGAGGAGTACCATATAGACTCTTTTTTATAATTAAAGTATGTCTAATTTTTAAAAAATATTGAGGATGTTGTCGACAGAAAAAAAACCTGTAAAATTAATAATTAATAATTAATGCGGTTTAATTCCAAGCCAACTGTGAGTGACCTAGGCTGGAGAAGAGGCATACATGTCTTTTCTCGGGGTGATCATGTACAGAGCTTCCTTTTATTTGTTTTTGAGATTGACTGACAATATTTAGTGGAAAGATTTTCCATTGGTCTGGCCCAAAAAGGCGGGACATATAGAAGGGGGGGCTTGTAGGTTATAGGTGGGTTCCACAAGACTTAAGTTGGTAATTGGAAGGGAAAATCCATGTCTTAGTTAAAGAAAGGCTTAATTTACATCTCAAGGAAAAGAGAAGTTCTGTGGCTTTTGGGAAGAGATAAGCACAAGAATATACTGTAATCCGTTGAAATATACATCTCAAAGATACTATGCCAGGAACAGGAGGTAGGATGAATCTTGTTCATAGAAAATAAATGGTCTGTTAATTGTGGGCAAGACTTCCCCAGTCCCCTTTTGAAAAGATTTTGGAAAAATAGGAAAAGTAGTCAGACTTCTGTCCAAACTTTGGATCCTCAAGTCAGCCTGAAAATAAATAAATAAATAATAAATAAAATAAAATAATCATGAAAACTATGCATGGATTTCAAAAAACTTTTCACCAAAATAAACTTGTACTTCAACTCCATTTTCCACAAACTTTTCGAGCTCATATTTAAACCATGCAAGGAACCCCTAATGTATTTTCTAGGATTCCTGAAATATAAAGTCCATTCGCATTGTAATGGACCAGAGTAAAGAGTAAGTCTTCAGACTTTTGGTTATGATAATGACCAACATGGACCATAAGTGAGGGCCATTTGACTTCTAAAACTCTCACTTAAAGGAAAGATAAGGTTTCATTTCAATATGTAAGGTGTTTTGTAGGCTGGAAACTGCTGCTTGTGAGCTCAAAGACTCCAGGCTTCAGCCATTCATGGTTCCAGACACCTGAAGAGAAATTTGATTATCTAAGGCCTCATCAATCAAGAATGCCAACAAGATGATCACACCCTCTTGAACCAATCACCGAACTGATCATGCGCCTAGGCCCTCTGCCTCTAATTTTTGCCCTTAAAAACACATGTGGGAAACATCTCCGGGAGACTGGGTTCTTTCAGCATGAGCCGCCCTCTCTCCTTGCTTTGCGCTTTGCAATAAAGCTGTACTTTCATTTCCTTCATCACGCCATGTGCCTATGGCTTGGTTTTAAAGCGCTTGGGCGAGCGAACCTGATTTGAGTTCAGTAACAATATGGCTTACCTGTTATAGAAATGATTATTTTATATTTCCCTGAAGACATTTGTACTTTTTTTGTTGCAAAGTGGGCTTTTTAATTTCCCACCATTAATGTTATTAGGCTTTAACTATAATATTTCTCAATATAGAATGTGCTGTAAGATTATTAGTTAAATAAGGCAGATTAAACATATGCATTTATCTCTGCTATATCATGAAGCTCCATTAAGATGACAGTAAAGGAATTCTTTTAAAAAGATATAAATGTCAAAGTACAAAGAAAACAGGAGATAAGAAAATAGCAAACAAGTGAAGTCTACAAAAATTTGAAGGCCAGAGAGCAAAAAAATGAGATAAGTACTAAGTCAACTTAAAATGGAGAAAACCGAAACTTAAGGCCGACGGTGACAGGCTAAATTCTTAGAAGTACTGGATCCCTCTGAGGTACAGGATGAAGGAAGGGCTCAAAAGTGGAGGACTAATTGAAAGCTCATTTAAGAAAAAAAATTACATCTCAAAAGCACCTTATTCATTCCAACAAAAGATTCAAGTTTTATTTTTGTTGATTAACTGAATCATCTCTTCAGAAAGAAAAGCCTTGTCTTTTTAGAAAGAAGCATAATTGAGAGGGCGGGAGTGATGAACTAAAATAAAAATAGGGGTTTAGGAGTATCACTGTGGCCTAGTGGTTAAGAGAACCAGATCCTATATGACCAACAATAGTTCAAATTCCAGCCCTATCAGCTTGGAAACATGTTGGGCTTATGTATGTATATGTGTGTGTGTGACCCAAATACTCACAGTAAGGAGGAATAGAGGAGAAGGGATTGAGATTTGACTACTCACAGTGAGAGGTGCTTTCTCCCTCTCTCTCTCTCTGGCAAGCACACACGCCCTCTGAATATTAAAAAAAAAAAAAAAGAGAGAGAGAGAGATCAAATCTCTACATAGTAAGTAGTAGAACATGCCCCCTCCATTCCCAGCTCCAGGCACCTTTTTGTTGCTTGGTTTTTAAAATATGAGCAGCTGAGCAGAAGAGTCAAGGATTCTGGAGAAACTGACCAGCTCTAGAATAAAATCCTGTAGATACTGATACTTGGGGGTTTCCCATTGGAAAGGCTAAATGTGGGGCTGGCAGGTGGCATGGTAGTTAAAGGTACTGGACTCACACATGGCCAACCACAGTTTGAGTCCTGGACCTGGGGGCTTGGTTTCTCACTTTCTCTCTCTCTCGCTCTGTCCCTCTCTGGTCAAATAAAAATAGTAAATGAATAAGTAAAATTAAATAAATAATTCGTTTTTAAAAAAGAAAAAAAAGACTAAATGTTTGCCCAGTTATTCTTCAGTGAAGCTCAATAATCCACAAGTTCCAACACTGTAGACAGAATTTTCAGCCATCTTTTCAATGCCTCATTTTATTTTTTTTTTTGAGAGATTTTCACT
>NW_006204851.1:2083794-2084481 GCF_000334495.1 Tupaia belangeri chinensis
GCCGCAATCCCCTCTCCTCCATTCTCCTCTCGGGATCTTGGGCACGCATGCACACGTGCCCGGCGTGAGTTTTTTAAGCCACCGGGTCCGGGACACGAACCGTGGTAGACTACGTGGGAATCCAGCGACATAGCCATTACGCTAACTGCTGGTCCCCTACTGCCTCATTTTTTTTAAGGTATGTGCTTGTTGTTGAGAGAGAGAAAGGAAAAGTGAGAAATCACCCCTCAGAAGAAATGGCCATGCTGCAATACCTTCTCCTCCATTCTCTTCTTTGAATTTTGGGCACATGCGCATGCACACACACACATACACACACACAGTGATTTTCAAGCCACCAGATCTGGGACTCAAACATCTGTCAGCTATAGGGAGTCCAGCACCTTATCCACCATGCCACCTGCTAACCCCTAGTTGCCTCATTCTTAAATATGTATGTCTGGTCAAATCTCTAGATATTTAAGGAATGGAAGTCTTGGCCAATGCAATCAGAAAAGTGGAAACAATAAAAGGCATTCGAATAGAAAAAGAAGAGATGAAACACTATTTGCAGATGACATAATTGCATACATAGAAGACCCAATGGTTTCCATGAAAAAATTTTTGGAAGTAATACATGAATACAGTAAAGTTGCAGGATACAAAATTAATATCCAGAAATCTATAGCATTTCTATATACGAACAAC
>NW_006204851.1:2084921-2085908 GCF_000334495.1 Tupaia belangeri chinensis
AATCCCTACCACTCATTTTGACAAAAAACTACTCAAGGTTGATCAAAGATCTAAACCTAAGACCTCAAACTATACAACTGGTCCTGGAAAACACTGAGGAAACTCTGGGATAAATTGGGGTAGGCAAAAACTTCTTAAATAAGACCCCCAAAACACAGTTGATAATCCCCAAAATAGACAAATTGGATTACATCAGACTAAGAAGTTTCTGCAAGGCAAAAGACACAGTAATTAGTGTGAATAAACAGCCCACAGAATGGGAAAATATTTTTGTAAACTATGCGTCAGATAAGGGACTGATAACCAGAATTCACAAGGAACTCAAGCAGCTGTTCCAAAAAAAGATGATCAATCCTATTAAAAGATGGGAGAATGCACTGTGGAGAACAATTTGGAGATTTCTCAAAAATCTACAAGTAGAACTACCATATGATCCAGCAATCCCACTCCTTGGTATCTACCCAAAGGACAGAAGAATACTTAATCGGAAAAGTGCTTGCACATCGATGTTTATTGTGGCATTATTCACAATTGCTAAGTCACGGAAACAACCCAAATTCATGGGAATGGATAGAAAAACTGTGGCAAATATACTCAATGGAATACTATCTAGCCCTGAAAAAAACAAAACCCTGACTTTTGACAGGAAGTGGATGAATATGGAAGACTTACTGCTGAGCGAAGCAAGCCAGGCTATGAAGGAGAGGCATTGTATGTTCTCACTTAATATATATCGAGTGTCCGCACTCTGACTGAAACTAAATCATTAAACGATATAGAAACACAATATATAGATGTAAATACTAGATATAGTATGTGAGCAAGAGGAGGGTCTGAAGAAGGACATTTAGAAGAAAAATAGGGAGGCAAAGTATTGATGTCACAGGGAGGTGTGGTATTGTCTGTTGAGGATGTTTTGTGATTTTGTCAACTGTGTTGGGGAGAGATGTTCACCTGTTGAAATATCCATTTTGTAAGACAAATAAT
>NW_006204851.1:2085956-2086308 GCF_000334495.1 Tupaia belangeri chinensis
TTAATAAAAAAAAGAAAAAAACGTTCTGACTTTTCATCTCATATAAATTATGTGGCTAAGCCTGTCCTGTAGTAGAGCAGTTAAATACTGTGCATGAAAAGCTGGATCTCATATGGCTGACCACATGGCTAATCAAATCCTAATACCTGACAACTTGAAAAACATATTGGGGGCAAGCACGTGGTGTGGAGGTTAAGGTGATGAATCCTATGTGGTTGGCTGTGCAGTTCAAGTCCCAGACCCCAGCAGCTTGAAAAATCACACCAGGTGCATGTGCATGTGTGCCCAAAATCCCAAGAGGAGAACAAAGGAGAAGGAATTACTGTGTGATCATCCCCTGCAGCAGGGGGTG
>NW_006204851.1:2086320-2087972 GCF_000334495.1 Tupaia belangeri chinensis
TCTTTCCCTCTTTCTCTCTCTCTGGTGAATGCATGCACTCTATAGCAAATAGCAAAAACTATAAAACAAACAAACAAAAACTCACATTGGGTTAGTGTCTGTGTGCCCCAAATCCTGGGGGGTGGTGTGTGTGGAGAAATGGAGGAAAAAGGATTGTAGAATTGGGGCTGGCAGATGGCATGGTGGTTAAAGCACTGGACTCCCACATGGCTAACTGTTGCTTGAATGAATACTAGACCTGGTAGCTTGCTTTCTTACTTTTCCTCTCTCTCTTTCTCTCTATCTCTCTCCCTGGTCAAATTAAAATAATAATAATAATAAACAACTTAAAATAAATAATTGTTTTAAAATTATTTTCCCATGACAAATTTGAGTTTATTAATCCTCTCATGAAAAATTCACACAATCACTACAGATAATCATTGCAGAATCTTTACTCCTTTGACATTTTGCCAGTACTAACTTGGGCCTTTGAGTCCTCCTGATGTTCTTCATTCTGTTCTTGTGTTCCTTCTGTATTGTCTTGATGTCTTATTCTTCTCATACCAGGCTATGTCTTGTAAGTCTATATTCGGGTTCATTTTTCTTTGCATAATCCAAAGAATTATAAATCATGCCAAAGCCTGTTGTCTTGTCACCACCAAAATGGGTTCTGAACCCAAATACAAAGATATCTGGTGTGGTCTTGCACATCTTCACTAGTTTTCCTCAATCTCTCTCTTAGGTACTGTTGCCTTCCTGGAGTGAAGGACATCAATGACCATTTGTTTCCTCTGACATAGTCAGTTGCTTATGAATTTCCTGGTATGGATAGTTACTGTGTTATTCATGGTGGCGGTATATCCTCAGGCAGCTCAAAAAGAAATAATGGCTATGTCGCTGAACTCTCATGTAATCGACTGCGGTTCGAGTCCCAGACCTGGTGGCTTAAACTCACGCCGGGCGCATGTGCATGTGTGCCCAAGATCCTGAGAGGAGAATGGAAGAGAAGGGATTGCGGTGTGGCCATCCCCCCTGAGGGGTGATTTGTCACTTTCTGTCTCTCTGTTTCTCTCTGTCTTTCTGGCTAGCGCACACGCCCTATAGAAAAAAAAAACAAAAAACTCTCCCCCTCAAAAAAACAAAAACAAAACTTTGGGACCAGTAGATAGCGTAATGGTTATGTCACTGGACTCCTATGTAGTTGACCGTGGTTCAAGTCCTGGACCTGGTGGCTTAAACTCATGCTGGACACATGTGCATGCATGCCCAAGATCCTGAGAGGAGAATGGAGTAGAAGGTATTGCAGTGTGGTGTGTGGTGGTGATTTCTCTCTTTCTGTCTCTCTCTCTTTCTGGTGAGCACATATATCCTATAGAAAAACTCTCTCACAAAAAATAAACAAATAAGTAAAATTTAACGATTGTGGTATGATCACACCCTATGGGGGGGTATTTTCTTTCTATCTCTGTCTCTCTTTTGTGAGCACATGCACTCTCTGACAATAACAAAAAAGATTTTAAGAAAAAAAATAAAGCCAGCAGGTGGTGTAGTGATTGAGGCACTGGACTCCCACATGACTAACTATGGTTTGAGTCTTGGATCTGGCAGCTTGAAAATCATACCAGGGGCATGTGCATGCATGCCCAAAATCCTGAGAGGAGGGGAAGAGA
>NW_006204851.1:2088046-2106944 GCF_000334495.1 Tupaia belangeri chinensis
AAAAAAAAAAAAAAAAAAAAAAGAGAGAGAGAGAGAAAATATTGTATTGCTGTTATTGTGTTATATTATAATGTAGAAGCCATCACTGCAGGCCCATCATTAAAGAAAGGGTCAGCACAGTGTAGGGGAGCACTGGATATGCACTAGGGCAGTTGGCAATTCGTAGCTCTGCTATTACCAGAATCATCTTAGAAAAGTCACAATTTACTTGAGAATCTATTTCCTGTTCATTAAATAAAAAGAATATATTCCATAGTTTATTAATTCTAAAAGTCTACAAGCCATTGATCAGTCTATGAATAAAACAAAATGATATATTGTTGAGATAGAGTAGGAATTAGTTGTGTTTATCTTTGTAATCTTTACAGGGCCTAGCATGGTACCTAATGTTAAATGAAACTATTTTTGGGGCCAGCAGGTAGTGTGGTGGTTGGGACACAGGACTCTCACATGGTCAACTGCAGTTCAAATCCCAGATGTGGCAGCTTGCTTTCTCTCTCTCTCTCTCTCTCTGTCTCTTTCTAGTGAGCTTGTGTGCTTTGTAGCAAAATAAAAAATTAATAACAATGATAAATAAAATTAAATAAGTAGTTCTTTTATTATTTTTAATATATTCAATTGCATATACATCATTTAGTTTGTAAAGGAAATTTACCCAACATGAAATATACCTCAGACCAGTCCAGTTGAGAATACTATACATGTTATCATCGACAGGTAATAAACTATTTCTGTGTCCCAAAAATGTCTTACCGCTCCATTTTTCCCCCTAATTTCCTTCCCTACAATTTTCCCCTCTTCCATCCTCCTTCCACAGTGTCTCCAGTGTCCATAACTATTTTCAATGCTTTTATGCCCTCCAATCTTTCAGTCTTTCTACCACAGAGGGTGGACAGTCAGTATATGTTAAGTGGAGACATTCAATGTCACTCTTTCATAGTCTGACTTGCTTCACTCAGCAATAAATCTAAATAAATCTTTAAAAATATTTTATTTAACTTTATTTATTTTAATTTGACCAGCGAGGGACAGAGCATGAGAGAGAGAAAGAGAGAGAGAGAAACCCACCAAGCCTCCAGGTCTGGGACTTGAACCATGGTTGGCCATGTGGGAGTCCAGTGCCCTTAACCACCACACCACCTGCTGGCCCCAAATCTAAATAAATAATTCTCAAAAAAGAAAAGAAAAAAAGAAACTATTTGGCCCTGAAATGACCACTGTACTCTCACACTGGGGTTCCTATGGACAAATCAAAATCACACCTGTTAGTCTATTTCCATATCAAGTTGCTAAGTTACAGCCAATCACATTAGGCACACTTCAGTCAATTACAGAAAGACCAACTTTTAGACTGTTCATGCAGCCTACTATCCAGCTGTAACCAGTCCAATTATTTCTCTACCTCATTCACTCACTTTTGCTTTTGTACATCACTTTCCCTTTCTTGCACCCATCACTTTCCCTTTTTGGAACTTAAATATCATGTGACCACAAAGCTACCCACAATTCCTTGGATCTGGGAAACTGCCCAATTTGAATCACTCCTTCATCAAACTCTGTTAAAATTTGTTTTGTCTAAAATTTTATTTTTTACAATTTTATTTTTTAATTTAACCCTTTTCATTCAATAAGCATTTACCAAATATCTTCTAGGTTGTAGGAATACTAAGTGGTGGGAATTCAGAGATGATTTAGTCATGGTTTCTACCTTTCAGGATTTTCCAGTCTAGAGGAAGAAAGTATACAGATTATTTATTTAGTTATATATTAAACCATGGTCAGGCATGTGGGAGTGTCCAGTGCCTTAACCACCATGCCACCTGCTGGTCCCATATATATTTATTTAACATTTTATTATTATTATTTTAATTTACATTTAATCAATATATATCTTAACATTGTAAAACATTGCTTTTTCCAGCATGAATACAGTACATATCAGTCAGGACAAAGTCATTGTCTTATATATTATTGTCAGCAAATAACTTTTCATTTTTGTGTCAATCATATTGCTTTTTTTTCCATTTCCCTCACTCCCTCCTTCTATTACTCACCCCCATATTAATATCTTTAATATCTCTAGTATCTACACTTGCCCTTCCTGTTACTGTACTTTCCAAACTCTCAGTTAAAAATATGGAGTGTTTCACGAATTTGTATGTCATCCCTGTGCAGGGGTTGTGCTAACCTCTGTATCTTTCCAATTTTAGTATATATGCTGCTGAAGTGAGCACTACAGATCATTTAAACAACAAGAATTATGACAGAGGTAGGTAATGTATTAAAAGTATATCATAGGCATATCTTCCAGATGTAGAAGGGCTTCCAGAAGGAAAGTTTACCTCTGATGAAACTTGTTTTTTTTTTTTTTTTAATGAAAAAGTGTCATCCTCTTATTTTATTATTAATCTATGCATTTGGTGACAAAGTGAAGGTATTTTACAAAAATCACAATTTTGTGAGTGCTACATATGAAATTTCTGTGTTATTGTATGGTTTTGTATCACATTAGTTTAAATGTATTTCTCTACAACCATTTCAACATAGCTCCTTTAGAGCTATTTCAGTTATCCCTAATCTATGACTTTAGTAAGACCTTGAAGCTAAACAAACAAAATTTCAAATGACTAACTTTTAGATTAATGGAGAAAGATATAGTCATCAGATGATGACTGGAGGTGTTAGTCTCCAACAAGATACTTTGTTGACATGTTTATTCTGATACAGGAGTTGTAAGTCAGAAGTTCATAACACAGGGCAGAATAAGAGTACAACAAAAGAAGCTTCTCCTGGGGCCAACAGCTGGTGTGGTGGTTAAGGGCATTGGACTCCTACATGACCGACTACGGTTCATGTCCTGGACCTGGTGGCTTACTTTCTTACTCTCTCTCTCTCTCTCTAACTCAATTCTCTGTTTCTCTGTTCCTCTCTGGTCAAATTAAAATAAATAAATAAAGTTAAGATAAAACATAATCCTTAAAAAAAAGGAAGCTTCTCCAGTTTAAGCCTCTCATAGTCCTAACTCTGACAGAAGCAAAGCAAGCATCTTTCCTGTAAATGAAATGAGTCTCCAAAATTTTCATCTATCAACAGTTGAGCTTTCAGAGATAGATGCCCAAGTGATACCATTAATATATGTTATTGGCTCCAGTTCCATTGTTACACCTGAAGAGCTTAATATCTAAGTCTGAAGGTGGAAGAGTATACACACACACACACACACACACACACACACACACACACCACAATGGTATAGTAATTGGCAAGAGCAGACTTTGAAAGCAAAGGCTATTTGTGCTAGTGTAGTCCTGTGGAATGTTTCCTTCCACAGAGGATGAGGAAAACAGTCCTGCTAAAGTGAGCAGTAGAATAAGAACAGTCACCATAAGAGACAGAGACATTTTTCTCCCCCACTTACTAACCACTACCCTGTTTTGAAAAGTACATGGTATTAAGACAATTTAGTAGTTGTGCTTTCTTAGAATTATGATCTAGTGCTTCTCCACTTCTTTTTGCACCTAATTTTGCTAGGTCATCTCATCTATCTGGGGTATCATTTTGGGAACCTCATCAATGAGTGGATGAGCTTTCCCAACAACTCTTCATTAATCAATTACTTTTTCCATACTTCCTTTTTTTTTTTTGGAGAGGTTTTTCCTATAGGGCACGTGCACTCACAAGAAAGAGAGACAGAGAGAGACAAAGAGACAGAAAGTGAGAAACCACCCCCCCCAGGGGGGATGGCCATACTGCAAACACTTCTATTGTCCTCTTGGGATCTTGGGCACGCACGCACAAGCACCTGGTGTGAGTTTAAGCCACCGAGTCTGGGACTTGAAGCATAGTTGACTACATGGGAGTCCAGTGACATAGCCATTACACCATCTGCTGGTCTCAACTTTTTCCATACTTCCTATGTGAGTGGCTGCTGCTACTGCTGCTGCTGCTGCTGCTGCTTCCTTCTTTCTTCTTTTTTCTTCTTCATCTTCTTTTCCTCCTCTTCTTCTTCCTCTCTCCTCCTTCTCTTCCTCCTTCCCCCTCCTATTTTTTTCTCTTTCTCTTCTTCCTCTTCCTCCTCCTTCCTGTTCTTTTTTGCATTTTTGTGTGGCCTACAGTGTTTGGAAACATTTAAAAAGCTCTTCTATGGTTTTTCAGGAACCTCCTGAAATGGGGCTGGGAAATGTCCTTTTTGTTAAACAGCGGGAGGAAGTGATTTATTTCACCTTTTAAAATATGAACATTAGCTTTTTCTGGTGAAACACAAACTAACTAGGTCTTAGGGTTGCCTTTTTTGGTTTGGTTTCACTTGTGGGCTCAGAAAGTATTTACTGAAGGTATGACATGCCAGGCCTTATGCCAGGCCTTTTATGCCAAGTTCTAGGGCAGGAATTTACAGAAGATATTTCTTTCCTCTTAGTACACACATACATACAAGCAGGTGTCAGAGACAGACAGGAAAATAAGCAAGAACAGAGCAGTGTAATGAACATTTCAATGGTTCTACTAAGAGAGAGGTAGAGAAACAGAAGATAAGTAAGGTGTCCTCCTGATAAATGAGGGGTTAGAGAGAATTGCTGCAGAAGTTGTTCTTGGAAGAAAAGGTAGTTAGAGCCCTGTTATGAAGAGGTGGCGGTAATGTTAAAGAGAGTAGACTGTACCTGTATATGTACGTAAATGTCATAGAGACACTGAGGACAGGAATTTTTGTTCCAATCAATCAATATTTGTGGAAAGAATTTAAAATATTCCTAGAGACTGCAAGAAAGAGAGTTTCAGAAAGTAGGATATATAACTGTGAAGCTATCCTAGAGCCAATATGTGATGAGCCATGTGTAATGAGCTAAGATCTTAGCACTAATCCCAAATATGTTCTCATCAGGGTACTCACTAACAGAACAATGAGGAGAAAGTAGAAGGAACATAGCCTGAAGAAAGGCGAATTGGCTAGAGAGCTAAGGCATCAGTTTAAGGGACAAAAGTCTCATTTATGACAGGTGAAAGCAGAGTATAACAGAATGTGAAGGCATCTGGAAAAATGGATGTTCAACACATATGTTGGGTGGGGGGCCAAGTAGAGTCTAGAACTATCGACAGTATTAAAATGAAGCAAAAGTATATAGAATTATGTTTAGTTTAAATCCACACTGCAATATTCTATTTTACTTAGAAAATATTTAGCTGTTCTGATTACCCATTAATTAACTCAAATGTCTGTCCACGATCTGGTTGCTTAAGGATCTTGGAAGGAATCCTCAAGCTGACATATTTCAAAGCATAGTTACTATTGGGACCAGCAATTAGCGTAATGGCTATGTTGCTGGACTCCCACGTGGTCGACTGCGGTTCGAGTCCCAGACCTGGTGGCTTAAACTTACGCTGGGTGCATGTGCGTGTGTGCCCAAGATCCCAAGAGGAGAATGGAGAAGGGATTGCGGCGTGGCCCTCCCCTCTGGGGGGATGATTTCTCGCTGTCTCTCTGTCTGTCTCTGTCTGTCTGGCGAGTGCATGCGCCCTGTAGTAAAAACCTCTCAAAAAAAAAAAGAAAAAAGAAAAAAGAAAAAAAGACAATGTTACCAAAAATTAATTTTCATTTTGTAATCTTAGTTTCTGTAAGATGTTTCATTAAAGTCTAGCACACTTAAATTGTTAGCAATTAAAATTTCTTATTTTCTTGGAATTTAAAAATATATTTTTAAAAGAATTAATTTTGTATTTTCATTTATTTATTTTAATTTGACCAGAGAGAAACACACACAGAGAGAGAGAGACAGTCAGAAAGCAAGTCACCAGGTTCAGGACTCGAACTGTGGTCAGCCATGTAGGAGTGTCCAGTGCCTTAATCACTACTCCACCCCCTGGTCTCAGAATTTAAAAATATTCTGTAGCCAAGCAATGGGCCCTATGCCTGGGCCATAGTCCCAACACAAGTCTGACCCTTCTTGCTCAACAGAACACAGAGAAGAAAAGTTCTTGAGAGAGAGGAGAATTTATTATAGTATAGCCACACCAGGAAGACATGTAAAAATACCTTTGGTCAGCCAATTTATGGATGCTTTTATAGGAAAAAGAACAAGGTGGGGAGCTAATGGCTATGTATAGAAAAGCATAGGTCATGCTAGCTTTTGGCTGGGGCATATGTGGCAGAATTTCCTTCATTGTTTCAAGCTTCAGGTTGACCTTTCCTCTCCTTGAAATTCCTAAGAGAGATTTCAAACAAAGAGCATCAGGCTGAGAGAAAACAATTTTGATTAATAAGATGGAGTCAGTCTGGTTAAAGCAGATAGCTATTACACTTTCATTTATATATGTACTTATGTTCTCTAATCAGAACAGTGCTCCTTTAATTTAATATCTTCAGATATAAAAACAGATTTCGTAGACATAATGAGAGAGAAAGGTTGTTCTGAATTATAACCATACAGATACACAGAGAACTTATGACATCAGATCTACAACTTCAGCCACAGAGAGGAGTAAACACAGAAACACAAGTACTCACCAATTCAGATGTCAAAGATATTCATGGTGGCATAAGTTCATAACTGACTTTAGACAAAATAGACAAATATACAAACAAAACTAATAAAGGTATTCTGTTGTTTCTTGTCCAACAGAAAATAAGCCTTTTTAATCCATTACTATTAATCTATAAAATTTAATATACCAATCGAATTATTATACCATAAAACCGAATTCCCAGTTATCGCTGCTACAAAGTAGGAATAACTATGTAGACTGGAAACTAAATAACAATAATGAAAAAAGGGCCAGCCTGTGGTGTGGTCATTATGGCAGCTGGATCTCACATGGGATTTCTTTAAACTAAAGTAACTAAGTTGGTTAAACCTAAACTTCAGTAATAGATACTTGAGTAACAGCCAGTCACGATGACCAACTGTTCAAACTGTTTATAAATGGGCAAACACCAAGCTATAAGAAGTACAGCTGTTTCTCTACCTTTTTTCAGTATGTCATTTTCCTTTTTCTGCCCATAAACGTTATCAGGTCATGTGGCAGCCTGAGTACCTCAGAACCAATTCTAGAGGATGCCCAAGAGTAAGTCGTTCTTTGCTCAATTAAACTGTGTTGAATTAAATTTTGCTGAAGTTTTTTTTTTAACAATGCTTTGTTATCAAATAGAAAAATATTTACTCTTAGTGTAAAACTAGAAGGGAAATCTCAAGACCTTCTTATTTTAATCTATTATTCTTACTGTAAGTGCAGAAACTGAGGCTCGAGAGTGGTTAAGTGATTTCTTTGAGGTCTTATAGCTAGAATGGTAGGGTGACGTGATGTCCAGGGCATGTTAGTCTATCATATTTCTAGTCTAATTTGTCAGCTAGAAGTAGTTTTGTAAACTATTTTTAGAATTATATTTTTGTGCTGAATACTTCCACATGGGCAATCATGGTTCAATTCCTGGACCTGGTGGCTTGCTTCCTCACTTTCCTTCTCTTCTCTCTCTCTGTCCCTCTCTAGTCAAGTTAAATTAATGAATGGATAAATAGGGGAACCAGCAGTTAGCGTAACAGCTATGTCGCTGGACTCCTACATAGTCGACCGCAGTTCACATCCCAGACCCGGTGGCTTAAAACTCACGCTGGGTGCGTGTGCGTCCGTGCCCAGGATCCTGAGAGGAGAATGGAGAAGAGATTGCGGCGTGACCATCCCCCTTAGGGGGTGATTTCTTGCTTTCTGTCTCTCTGTCTCTCTCTATCTGTCTGGCGAACACACGAGCCCTATAGCAAAAAAAAACCTTTCGTCAACTGCACAGTTCGAGGGCCAGATATGTAACTTGAAAAACACATGTAGGGGTTGGGGTCGGAGGGGAAAACAGGCAGGAGGTGGTATAGTAGTTAAGATGCTGGACTCCCTCATGGTGTACTGCAGCTTGAGCCTCTAGCCTGGTTGCTTGAAAATAATACTGGGAGGCGGGGTGGGGGTGGGTGGGAGAGCAGGTGGAATACTGGTTAAGACGTTGAACTCCTACTTGGCCAACTGCAGCTTGAGTCCCTGACCTGGAGGCTTGAAATTCACGCCAGGTACTTGAAATGTGCCCAAAATCCTAAGAGGAGAATGGGAGAAGGGATTGTGGCACTGTCGCCAACCCTGGGAGTGATCTGTCATTTTCTCTCTCTCTGTCTCTTTCTCTTCAGTGGGCAAATACTGGTTAAGACGTTGAACTCCTACTTGGCCAACTGCAGCTTGAGTCCCTGACCTGGAGGCTTGAAATTCACGCCAGGTACTTGAAATGTGCCCAAAATCCTAAGAGGAGAATGGGAGAAGGGATTGTGGCACTGTCGCCAACCCTGGGAGTGATCTGTCATTTTCTCTCTCTCTGTCTCTTTCTCTTCAGTGGGCACCCTATAGCAAAAATCCCTCAAAAAAATAAAAAATCACTCCAGGCAAGTGATGTTTTAGGGCATGCCCAAAATCTCAAGAAGAGAAGGAAGGAAAAAGGATAGCAGCATGGTCAGCCCTCCTCGCTTTCTCTCTCTGCCTCTATCTGGCCAGCCCACTTGCCCTATGGAAACAATGTTAAAAGAAAAGAAAGAAAAATGGAGAAACACTGTAGGGCCTTTGTGGGCTTGCCCAAAATTCCAAAGGAGAAATGGAGGAGAGGAGATTGCAGCATGACTATTCCCCATGGGAGAAGGTGCTTTCTCACTTTCCATTTCCACCTGTCTCTGTCTCTGTATCTCTCAGCAGAGCTCATATGTCCTCTGGCAAAAGTAAAAAAAAAAGTTTCTGTAGCCAACTGAGCCACTGTTATCTCGATTCATATATAGAGACTGTAAGTGATATTTTTGCGACGGGTAAGGTTTCTGAATATCTTTATATTTCAGTAAATGTTAACATTTTATTCCTCTTGTTTGGCAGAAAATATGATTGTGCTTATATTTTACTATTCAACCCTGACCTTTTTATACTTATTGTATTCATTCAACTGTAGTCTCACTGTGTCATTACTTCGTGAAATGTGATAACAAAAAAGAAATAGCAGCATATCACTCTTCAAAAAGATAATTGCCTGCTGGCTCTAAATTCAATTTTTTAAAAAGAACATATGCTATAGAATTTAGAATAAGAAAATCCTGTTGGGACCACTAGTTTGTGTAATGGTTATGTCGCTGGACTCCCATGTAGTTGACTGCAGTTCGAGTCCCGGACCCGGTGGCTTAAACTCACATTGGGTGCGTGTGCATGCATGCCCAAGATCCCCAGAGGAGAATGGAGGAGAAGGGATTGTGGCATGGCCATCCTCCTTGGGGGGTGATTTCTCGCTTTCTGTCTCTCTGGCGAGCGCATGTGCCCTATAGCAAAAACCTCTCCAATAAATAAATAAATAAATAAAAAGATAATTGTCAAAGCTGTAACTCTTTCCCGTAGAAACAAGATGAAGAGTTTTCTCAGCTTGTGTTCTAGGCCCAATTCACCTCCAGTCTTTTTCCTCCTTAAAATAATTTTTTCTTGCAGCTTTTCTTCTGTATATATCCAATCAGTATAAAGCATACACAGGCACTAAAGTGAAATCGTTAAGAAGGAGATCCAGAAAGTATTGGGTCATCAGAAAAGTCACGTCAAGTTTCTGTTTCTTTATGCAATAATGTATCATGACTTTTCTGATGACCCAGTATTACAATGAGACCGAGTGGGCAATGATCTTTTTTAAAAGGTGTTTGCCATAGGGTGCTTGTATCTTCTGGAGAGAAACTGAGTGTAGGAAAGTGAGAAATCACCCCCTAGAGGAAATGACCATGCTGCAATTCCTTCTCCTCCATTCTTTTCTTGGGATATTGGGAACACTCATTCAGATCTGGCATGATTTTTCAAGCAGCTGGGTCCAAGACTCAAACCATAGTAGAACATGTGGGAATCCAGCACCTTACCCACTGTACCACCTACTGGCTTTGAGTGAGCAGTGATCTTAATAATGGTATCATGGTGGTTAAAGAAAGTTTTTTAAAAAATAATTATTTACTTTATTTGTTATTATTTTTAATTTGACCAGAGAGAGAGAGAGAGAGAAAGAGAGAGAAAGGGAAAGTGACAAAGCAAGCCACCAGATCCAGGACTCCAATCATGTTAGGCCATGTGGGAGTCCAGCACCTTAAATGGTGACAGCTGACTGCCCTAAGAAAGGGGATTTTGAGTAATCCCCTCCCCTGTATCTGCCTAAGTGTAATTTATTTGTGGTATTTTCTCGTGTTGATGTATAATCTTACACTTTAAATGGTTCAATGGGAGAGCTCAATGGATTGTGGATCTAGGTTTCAGACCATATCATTTCTATTTTAAAATTAATCCTTACTAATGGAGGTTAACTATCTCTACAGCTTTTAAGAGATCTCACAGGATGCTACCTTCTTGAAATACACAGTTGCAAGAAGAGCCCTATGCTCAATAGTGATTAAAAAATACTTAATTTTATTTATTATTTTTTAATTTGACGAGAGAGAGAGAGAGAGAGAAAGAAAGAAAGAAAGAGAGAGAGAGAGAGAAAGTAAGCCAACAGGTCCAGGACTTAACCCCTGTCTGTTATGTGGGAGTCCAGCGCCTTAACCACCACTCTACTTGCTAGCTCCTTACTAGTGATTTTTAAAAGGTGCTTTTACTTTTCATAGCCTTTGAGCAGATTCCAAGTAAAAACATTGTTCAAATATATCTTGGCAAAGCAAGGTAGCAAACAAAGGATCCCAAAGTTCTGTATTATAAAAAGACTTGTGGTAGGCCAGGAGGAGGCATGGTGCTTACTGTGCTGGTCCACTGCAGTTCCAGTCCAGGACCTGGCAGCTAGTTAGCTTTTTCTCTCTTGTGCATGTGCCTCATAGCAAACTAAAAAACAATAATAAATACAATCAAATAGATAATTCTTTACCTAAAGAAACACACCTGTGGGGCCCAAGACATGACAATGGTTAGGATAGGGTGGGTGGGAGGATTTGCCATTATTTCCGAAAAAAAACCAAATTAGAATTAGCCATTCCCCACACCTTTAAGGCAACGGTTTCAGGAGACCTTCAGCATGCTACAGGCATGGAGCAGGGGCCCTGCATAGACCATTTAGTACAGGTTTGGTTGACACACCCCTGGGGCGCTGTGCCCAGGAGGCCTTTGCACACTTCCGCTCCTTCCCGCCCACTCCTCCCCCACACAGAGCCTGGCCTTTGCAGCTGGGTGGCCTCTATTACGTCACATCCGGTCCTTGCGACTCGGGCTGGCAGAACCCGCGCCATGAAGTGCGTGTTCGTTACTGTAGGGACCACCAGCTTTGACGACCTCATTGCGTGTGTGTCGGTGCACGACAGTCTGCAAATAATCAAGAGCCTTGGTTACGACCGACTTACCCTCCAAATTGGTAGAGGAACAGTGGCACCTGAACCATTCAGCACCGAGTCCTTTACTCTGGATGTTTACAGGCACAAGGATTCCTTGAAAGAAGACCTTCAGAATGCAGATCTTGTTATGCCACCGCCACCTTGTCAGCTCCCCCCGCGCGCCGCTGGACCCTCCTCAGGCTCTTCCCGCTTCTTCGGGTTTCCGCCCCCTCTTCCGGTTCCCCGGCGCCCCTCCCCGTTCTCTTCCCGGCTCCTCCTTTCCTGGGTTTTCCCCTCACCGATTCTCCGCCTCCGCGTCCTCGCCTTCGCTCCTCCCCCCGCGGCTCCACCCCGCCACGCTCGGCCCGAGCCCGCGTCTTTCCCTGCCCGGACATGTACGTAGCCGGCTTCCTTGGGCGACGCGGTGCCTCCTGAGGGCTGGCAGTTCTCTCAGCCCCACCAGTGCGGCAGTAGGAGACCCTTCTTCGGATTCCCTCCTGGTTTGTCATTTCTTTTTCAAGTGTTTTTGTTTTTGTTTCCTCATTTTAACGGGATTGGTGCTTTCCAGACTCTGTCACTTAGATTCCTTAGGGCTAATGAGGCACCTTGTCGGGCCGGGACGGGAAAAAGCGTTGGTTTAGAAATCTAACTGAAATCGGCCGCAGCAAGGCTTATTTGGCGGCTGTGCTCAGGTCTGAACACTTGAGGGTTTGTTGTTCTTCCTGCTGTTTGTACGGTAGCCGGTTTAAAAAGCCCGCTTTTTCATTTTTTCTGTTTTAGATAATCAAGAGCCTTGGTTACGACCGACTTACCCTCCAAATTGGTAGAGGAACAGTGGCACCTGAACCATTCAGCACCGAGTCCTTTACTCTGGATGTTTACAGGTACAAGGATTCCTTGAAAGAAGACCTTCAGAACGCAGATCTTGTTATTAGTCACGCAGGTAAAGTGCCTAAGAATCTCAGGATTCTGTATTTGATAATATGTAACAGACATTTGAAGTTTTGGGAGTCAAAATCTATCCAGTAACTCACTGTAACCTTTTAAATCTTATGATTTAAATGTAACAAGTGAGATCTTTATTGGAAAGAATTTACTTATTTGGGGGTGAAAGAAGGGTAAGAAAGCAGCTTTTACAATAAGAAAC
The DNA here is from genome assembly GCF_000334495.1 of Tupaia belangeri chinensis. Lineage (NCBI taxonomy): Eukaryota > Metazoa > Chordata > Mammalia > Scandentia > Tupaiidae > Tupaia > Tupaia belangeri. Next base: position 2,100,512 of record NW_006204851.1, read on the forward strand.
CCTAAACAGAAAATAATTGTCCCAGTGAAGTGTATGGAATCATCAACTTGCAATAATTATTTGGGATGAGATCTGAAGGAATGTTCAACCTGCTAACCGGTTGCATTAGTCCTGTTGAAATTGCTTTTGAGAGTTATTTTTTTTCACATTTCTATTAAATGTGAGTGAAATGACTGTAGTAAAAAATACTCTTTAGTGGCGGTGTAGTGTGTAAATCATTGCCTCTTCTTCAGAGAGCCATTCTGATGTACTTAATTAGGCTTCCGGTGCCTTCAGAAGAACTGATTTTCAGAAGTATTTCGGTCCGGTCAGAGTTTCTTTATTGGTGCTCATCACTATTGTAGGCTTGCTTTTTCTACAGGTATTTGGATACAGACACAAAGTACATACTTTTCACATATAGTATGTTGAACCTGGATCTTATTTGCGTTCAAGGCCATTCTCAGGTTTACTAAATGACAAGTGGCATAGCACCAAATCATAGACAGTAATACCTTCAGTGGTGATAATATATTTTTTTCAAGTCAGGTATATATTATTATGCTTAGAGAGGACAACTGATAATTATACTTTTGTCATTTTTTAAAGAGAGTTATTTTAAATTTTGTTCTAGGGCCCATGTGCTCACCAGAGAGAGAGAGAGAGAGAAAGTGAGAAAGCAAGCAAGCCACCAGGTCTGGGACTTAAACCTTGGTCGACAATATAGGAGTCCAACTCCTTAACCACCATACCACCTGCTGACCCCTACTTTTGTCTTTATTTTTTGTAAGACTTATTTTGGGGACCAGCAGGTGGCATAGTGGTTAAAATGCTGGACACTCCACATGGTCAACCACGGTTTGAGTCTCGGACCTGGAGGCTTGCTTTCTCACTTTCCCTCTCTCTCCCTCTCTCTCTGGTCAAATGAATAAATAAAATTAAATTAAATAATTATTTTAAAAAATAATTATTTATCTTAATTTGACCAGAGAAAGAGGGGGAGAGAAAAAGAGGGAAAGTGAGAAAGCAAGCTGCCGGGTCTGGGACTCCAAACCACAGTTGGCATGTGGGAGTCCAGTACCTTAACCACCACATCACCTGCTGTACCCCCTCCCCCTATATTTTTTAAAGAGGTTTTTGCCTTAGGGGCTGGCAGTTGGTGTGTGTGGTGGTTAAGGTCGCTGGACTCCCACATGGATGGACGATCAGTGGTTTGAGGCTTAAGACCTAGTGGCTTTTTCCCTTTCTCTCTTTCTCCCTCTGTCTCAGTCCATTCCTTTCTGGTCAAATTTAAATAAGTAAATACATTAATAAATAAATAAATAAAGTTACATAAAATAATTCTTTAAAGAAAATCTAGGTTTTTGTCTTAGAGCATATGTGCTTACCTTGAGGGGGGAGGGAGAGAGAAAGACAGACAGAGACACAGACAGAGGCAGTGAGAGAGAAAGTGAGAAACCACCCCCCATGGGTCATGGTCATGCTGCAATCCCTTCTCCAGTTTCCTTTCTCCTTCTGGGATCTTGGGCACACACATATGCTGGGTGTGATTTTCAACCCACCAGGTCTGGGACTTAAACCGCAGTTGGCCATGTGGGAGCCCAGTTACATAACCACTAGGCCATCCACTGCCCCCTACTTTTGTCATTTTACATGTGTAATTGAAAGGCCTGGTTTATAGTTTCTGTCAACTGAGTTTTTTAACTTTTGAGTTCTAGCTATAAAGCTTGGTGGTATACCTTAAGTTTTTTAAATTGTATTTATAAACTGTATTTATTATTGTAGGTGCTGGAAGCTGTTTAGAGACTCTGGAGAGAGGAAAGCCACTTGTGGTGGTTATAAATGAAAAGTTGATGAATAATCATCAGCTGGAATTGGCAAAACAGCTACACAAAGAGGGACATCTCTTCTACTGTACCTGCAGGTATATTAGAGGATAATTATTCGAGCTCTTGCCTTAATTTCTCCCTCACTGTTCATACCTGCCTACCTTCCTAACCCATCGGTCTTTTCTGCCTCTTACCTTGTCCTTCCTATCGAAACATTGTATAAAACTCTCTCATTTGTTTGTCTCCGCTTTGTGATCTCTGTATTATATTTCACTTTGTATCTGTGACTGTTTCTTTGCATGTGAGTGTGTATGTTTACTCATCTGGCTGCATAAGTGTCTGGGAAACCAGTTTTTTAGTTCATTATTTAGACTTTCATGATTCAAGGAAGGTGTTTGCTTATTTTGCGTTCAGTAAATTCACTGAATCCCTATTCATTTATTTATTCAATTATACCTAATATATAACACTGTTTTAGGTACTGTGGATAAACTTAAAAGTCTCTGCTGTTATGGTGCTCAAGTGGTAGAAGATTGACAGTAAACAAGTTCACAAATTGTTTAATCAAGATAATTTACATGGGGAAGTATGGTATGAAGAAAGTAAGAAAGGGTGTTATGAAGCTGGGGTAAATGCTAATAGAAATTTGTCAGGGAAGACTTGACAGAGTGCATGATATTTAAGCAGAAACCTGAATTACAAGAAAGCCAGTGACACAAAGCTCTAAAGGCAAAGGAAAAAGCTATTGCAAAAGCCTTAAATTAGGAATGTACTTGGTGTTCTGTGTGTTTGAGCAACACAAGGAGAGTTAGTGTGGCAGAAGCGTGAGTGTGTAGTATAACATGAGGCTGGGTGGGGATAGCGTATGTAAGAGTTCTGATTTTATTGTATGTTCAGTAAGAAACCATTGGAACATTATAAGCAGAGGAATTACTTTATGGTAAGGAGTATTATTTTCTATAAGTATTTTAGAATTCAACAAGAAGTGATCAACATCACAGTAGAAGCTTGAAGAAAATCGCTGGTTTGCTCTCTATTAGTTCTTCTTTGAAGCACTAGAAGTTTTTCAAAGGGCCAGGTCAGTAATTCCCAATTGTTTGACTTCAAAACTTATCATCCTATTTTGATGTTTTTAAAAGAAAATATGGGACCAGCAGATGACGTAATGGCTACGTTGCTGGACTCCCATGTAGTCAACCATAGTTCGAGTCCCGGACCCGGTGGCTTAAACTCATGCCAGGTGTGTATGCGTGCGTGCCCAAGATCCCTAGAGGAGAATAGAGAAGGGATTGCGGCATGGCCACCCCCTGGGGAGGGGGTGATTTCTTGCTTTCTGTCTCTCTCTCTCTGTCTTTCTGGCGAGTGCACGCACCCTATACCAAAAACCTCTCGGGGGGAAAAAAAAAAAAGAAAGAAAATACATCATAGAAGTATTAAAAGATACATATGTTTTTTATGTTATAGTAATTTAAATTTAATTTTAAAATAAAAAATATAAACCTTAGAAGAAATTGGCTAGAAGGAAATAAGCTTTTCCTTTAATTTTACTGCTTCTATCCCTTAGGCATTCAGTAAGTCCTTGTTCAGTTGTTAAATATTTATTAAGCACCTACTATGTGCCACACACTATGAACAAAGCAAAGATTCTTATTCTTATCTGAATAAGAATCTGAAAAGAGACAGATTCGTTGATTGTTTCACTAGTAAAGTTTTTGTGTCCTCATCCTTACAGTGATTCAGTAAAGGGAATGTTAGAGTGGCTCTGTAATATAAAAACCAGTCTTGAAGTGTTATGAGTCAAGGGAGAAGCTATATAATTAGAATTATATATGCTTCAGGTAATGGGCATATCTGCCGTTAAGTATTAATAGTTGAAATTGTTTGTGGTTAACATTTTTCAAAAAGGAATAAACTAATTTTTTTAACTCCCAGAGGGTACATATGCACGCCACAGAGAGGAAGTTGGGGGAGAAAGCACCTCCCCTAATGGAGCATGGTTCTGTTGTAATCCTTCTCCATTTCTCCATCCTATCAGAGTTTTGGACATGCACATGTGCCTGGCATGTTTTTCAAGCTGCCCAACAGGCATGAATGGTGCAGTTAGCTATACAGTATCTAGCTCCCTTAACCAAGTCATTTTATTCAGATGCTTTTTTTTTTTTCTTTTTTTGGAGAGGTTTTTGCTACAGGGCGCGTGCGCTTACCAGAGAGACAGGAAGTGAGAAATCACCCCCCAGGGAGGATGGCCAGGCTGCAATTCCTTCTCCATTCTCTCTCAGGATCTTGGGCACACACGCACACACGCCCAGTGTGAGTTTAAGCCGCCGAGTCCCGGACTCAAACTGCGGTCGGCTACATGGGAGTCCAGCGACATAGCCACTATGCTAACTGCTGGTCTCTTCCGTTTTTTTTTTTTTTTGGAGAGGTTTTTCGCTATAGGGCGCGTGCGCTCGCCAGACAAACAGAGATAGACATAGAGACAGAAAGCAAGAAATTACCCCCCGGGGGGATGGTCATGCCGCAATCCCTTCTCCTCCATTCTCCTCTCGGGATCTTGGGCACGTACGCACACGTGCCTGGCATGAGTTTCAAGCCACCGGGTCTGGGACTTGAACTGCAGTCAACTACGTGGGAGTTCAGCGACATAGCCATTACGCTAACTGCTGGTTCCCTCTTCAGATGCTTTTGATGAGTATTTTCATTCTGAATGTTAAATCGGCTTTGATTTTATGCTAATACATTCAAGAAGGTAAAATACTGATTTCACAAACATAACCTGAGGTTTTACTCTGATTGAAAAGGAAACCATACAGGTCAGCAGTTTGTTTATTTTTTAATTTTTACAGTTTTAGAGGGTTTTCTTGGGCCAGCCTGTGGATAGTGTTTAAGGCAGCTGGATCCCACATTGCCAACCATGCAGTATGAGTCCTGGCCTTGGTGGCTTGTGTGTGCCTGCCGAAAATCTTGAAAGGAGAGAGAAATGGAGGAGAAGGGATTGCTGTATCCTCTCCTGGAGGGGTGGTTTTTACATTTCCTCCTCCCTTTTCTCTTTGATAAGAACATGTACCTTCTGGCAATTTGGAAAAAAAAATAAGGCAGCTTTTTTCTTATGTTGATTTCAAGTTACACACATGAAAACAGTAAAAATCAGTAGTTGGTTGTTATTTTCAGATAAATCATTCATTCTTCCAAAACATAGGCAGGGTTCTGGTGTCTGTTCTAATTCAAATGGCATGTTTAAATAAATTCCTAGAATACTAGTTTTATGTTGTGGTTAGAACCTTGGTTAGAACTTTCTTTCCAACATGCTTTATGATTGTATATTGTTTAATTATATATTGCAAACTACTGGCAAAAAAAAATGTTACCTCACAATCTTCCTGCATGGTCCAATCGCCTGTCCAGCTTATTTTCTTCTCCAGCAGTCATTACTTTCGGTTTCATTTATTCTGTTTTCATAAATAAACTAATGTTATTTTATTTCATATCTGCCCAGGCCTGACAGATGTTACAAAGCCATGTGAACACATTCTTTTATGAAAAAGCATTTCTGAAGTATTATACTTAAAAGAAAAAACATCTGTTGAATTCATATCGACATTTGTAGTGCTCTTTGTATTGCTTTAATAATCATATGTATACCTATAATATGAAAATATGTAAAAATCCACATGTTCAATATGAAAAGCATCACTTTATTCTTAAAAGTTAGATTTAGTCATCAAGTAGGCAGCAGGTGAATTATGGAATTTTTTTCCCATGTTACCTAATATTTTTCTTCTTTTGTTTTAGCACGCTTCCTGGGCTGTTACAGTCAATGGATTTATCAACACTGAAATGTTATCCTCCTGGCCAGCCAGAAAAATTTTCTGCATTTTTGGATAAAGTTGTTGGATTACAAAAATAAACACTAAACTCTCAGCACTTTTAAAATATCCCCTAAATCCAGCCTATGAAATGTGATTAAATCAAATTAAATATATCTGTAGACTAATATAAACTAATAAACATCCTACATATATAGAATATATAGAAAATTTATGATACGACCATTTGCATTTGGGTCTAAATTCTAATTTGGTAGTTAAGTAAATTTACTAGATTTTCCTTGATCTTCAACACATAGTAAGCATTCACAGGTTTTGTCCTAGAATTTCAAATGGATTTAGAATCATGAGAACAGTGAATGAAATATGAAAAATGCAACAAGAACCATAAATGTAATTAGTTCAATGTTTCTTAGAATCAAAAATGAAATAGTAGCAACTTTGAAAAATTTGGGCAGCCAAGCTCGAAGCCTAGCTGTTAAGTGAATGGGCTCACACATGGCTGACTGGTTCAGATCCTAATCCTGGTGACTTGAAAAACATGCTGGGCTATGTGAATGCATGCTCAAAATCTAGACAGGATAGAGAAATGGAGAAGTAATTGTGGGATGCCATGCTCCATTGTGGGATGGTTTCTCTGTTTCTCTGTCTTTCTCTGGCAAGAACACACATCTTGCAAATAAAATTAATTTTTCCACTAGAGTCAGAATATTTAGCTTCCAAGTCCATGGAACCAAATTAAAAAGAAAAAAAAAAACAACCCTCCCATCATGATGGATTTTGTGCTCTGTGAAATAT
>NW_006204851.1:2107029-2112279 GCF_000334495.1 Tupaia belangeri chinensis
TTTACTTTTTTTTTTTTCTCTAAAATATAAAGTGACAAAATAATCTTTCCCAATGTGAAAGTTTTACTGGTTTAAGAATAAATCAAAAAAGACTTATACTAATAGGACTTGTTGTTATTTTTTTAAGGATCCCTTACAGTGGTAATGAAACATTTCTTGTTAATTGATTTGTAGTTTATGTGCCTATAAGATTCATTTTATAAATGAAGTATAAATGATTTGATGTATATAATGGTTTAAATAAATGGTTTAAAGTTTTCATGATAACATTAAACTCTTTCTGATTATAGTATGTGGTCTCAAGACCACTTTAAACTAGATTATACCTAAGAGTCCATAGTTCTCTGGTAAAAAGTTTCATTTATCCATAAAAATACTGGGTTGTTGGGAAAGTCATATGCATTTTTGCATAGAAAAATATGTCATGACTTTCCCAATGATCTAATACAACATTCAGTATAAAGATATACCTTTCCTTTTTTTTATTATCCCAAAATGTTAAATGTTCCAAACATTTTTTCCTTGGGATGCATTATATAACATAGATTTATTTTTCCAATTGTGTTTTACTTAGACTAATATTACAATAATTCCTTATTAATGGTAGAAGGTGGTGGCTGAGAAGTACTTTGGGGAGCAGAAGGAAGCCAACTTGGATTAAAATTTTGCTGAGAATAATCTAAAAAGTGAGTAATCTACATCTACATAGTTGAGAATTCACAACACTGTAATAATTGTATATTAATATTACACTAATGTTTTAGGAAAGATCTATCTCATTCAAATCCAGAGAGAGAGTCTTAGTGTTATCTGGGCGTTCTTTTGAATATATTTTTGTCATTTGAGAAAAATTATACCTAGAAGTAACTGATCACTCAGTCTTAATATTTTATGTCATGAAGGACTAATAGGGAATCAGAAACAAATGAAAGAGGTCTTCTCAGACAAATAAAAAGTCATGTAGCCCCCAAATTCTCTGCTTTTTTACTTTGCCACTAGAATGGATAACCTATATTCCATTATTTTGTTAAGCAGAAACTTAAGCCAGTGTGTCATATGTACTGTGCAACTTGGAAAAAGTTCATGGAAAATGAAATTGAAATTGAGCTATGGATTTGTGGTGTAAAAATTTGTTTGAAATCCACACATTGATTTTTTTTTGTAATACACGTTTTCCACAAATTTAAAAGATACCTCATATGTAGTAATCTCTTGAGTGTACTCTTAGGGAATTTTGTATTATGGGGTGTTAAATCAGTGGAGAGTTTAGTGTCATTTATATTTGGTAGAAATCGAGATTATGAGTTCAATCCCATAGTTTCACATATAAGTCAAGAGGCCAAAAGTTAGAATTTGCCTAAAATAACAGCTTTTGATAGAGCTGCCACTAGAAACAGTTTCGTGAGCTCGGTCCTGTACTATCTCTACCCTACCATAGTATCTATTGTAAGCTTTTGTTCCCTTTCAATAAAGATTTTATTTCCCTCCAAAAAAAAAAAAAATGGACCAGCAGTTAGCATAATGGCTATGTCGCTGGACTCCCACGAATTTAACCGTGGTTTGAGTCCCGGACCCGGTGGCTTAAACTCACACCGGGCACATGTGCGTGCGTGCCCAAGATCCTGAGAGGAGAATGGAGGAGAAGGGATTGTGGCGTGGCCATCCCCTCTGGGGGGTGATTTCTCGCTTTCTATCTCTCTGTCTCTCTATGTCTGTCTGGCAAGTGCACGCGCCCTATAGCAAAAACCTCTCCAAAAAAATAAAATAAAGATTTTATTTCCAGAAATTAATTATTTTAGTAGAAATTTCATACTTAACTAGGTTTTCCTTTGATGTATGACAACCTTACCTAGGACTTAGAAACCTGTGATTCCTTAATTTTTGGAATCTAGCAAAATGTTCTCGGTAGGATTAATACTAGATTGAATTAAGGCTTTACAACAAAAAGTCATAGACTTTTGGAGTTAGATGAGAATTTAAAGAATGGCACGAACGACTCATTTTACGGATGAAGAAATAGGCTAAGATAAATTAATTGCCAACTTTACTACTTCCTGGGCCTTAGGAGAAAGTGATAATCAAAATTATATTTGAAATATTTGTTAAATAAAGTTAATTTGTTTGGTTTTATTATATGATAGAGCTTTAGGTTCTCAAAATCAATGAGTAAAATGGAATGCATTTTTTGGTTAGCAGTTTTCTGTTACGGGTATTTAAATTTCCAGGAATAAGTGAAGGCATTTAGTATTGGGAAATTCACATTGTAGATAGTTTAGAGGCTGACAAGTAATAGAAAATTTATGGTGTTGGAGTAGATGAAAAGTGATGTGTCAGGACCAGCAGGTAGTGTAATAGATATTTCGCTGGACTCACATGTAGTCAACTTCGGTTTGAGTCCTGGACCCAGTGGCTTAAACTCATGCCACTGGGCGCATATGTATGCATACCTGAGATCCCAAGTGGAGAATGGAGGAGAAGGGATTGTGGTGTGGCCATCCCCCCTGGGGGGTGATTTCTCATTTTCTGTCTGTCTGTTCTGTCTCTCTGGTGAGCACATGTGCCCTATAGCAAAAAACCTCTCAAGAAAAAAAGAAGAAAAAGAAAAGTGATGTGGAATGACTTTGGGAATTAAGAATCTTATCTGACCGCTTTTAGTTTGAAATGAAAGGCTGGAAAGATTTGGTGGTAAGATAGTATAACCAATGAAATTGCTTTAGTTTTCTGGAGTGCTTAAAAGTAGTCACTTTCTGAAACTACAATCAAATACCTGATTTTAGATACCTTAGGATTCTACTTTGTATGCTTTTAAAGGCAAATTATATAGGCATGAAGTACAATATAAAAAGGTTGTTTACCACTTTGATAGCTTGAGGGAGAGTTTTCTAAGACTTAAAGTAAAAAATGACTACCAGTACTGTAGATACTTCTCTTGGCCCTTTATAATGGTATAAACAATTAATTCTTCTGATTTTGTGAATCATATAAAATTTGTAGAGATGACCAAAAATCTGTAAAAGTCTGAGAAATGAGATATACAAACATAATTTGAAATTGATTTTTGAAAGATTCACAAATCTTCATGGTTGGTCATGATAGCCATGGGGAGGTTAATTTTCTGTTATACATTTTTATGGTGGAGTGGGGGAAAATAACAATCACAGGTAACCTTTGTTAAGTGCTTAATATCAGGTACTAGTCATATCTCTTTACACATATGAACTCATTTAATCAAGTAACTCAGAAATAGTTAATATTATTGTCCTATTTTTGCAAATGAGGAAACTGAGCTCAGAAAATAATACGAGAAAATAATTTTATGCCATTTAAGGGTCCAGTAGGTAATCTGGAAACTGTCATTGAATTCCTGTCTATTTTCATCATTTAGGGGAACAGTAAGACAGTATTTGAAACCTGAGGGTTATCCCAAGAAATTCAGATTTTATGATAGCCATAGTGTATAACGTATTTGAGCTTTTACATTGCCTTTTTAAAAATAATTGTTTTATTTAACTTTATTTATTTACTTATTTTAATTTTAAATTTTTATTTTAAATTTGACCAGAGAGGGACAGAGAGAGAAAATGAGAAAATTAGTTGCCAGATCTGGGACTTGAACCACAGCCAGCCCTGTTAGAGTCCAGCACCCTTAACCACTATTCCACCTGCTGGCCCCTTACAATGCTTTTTTTTTTAAAAAAAATTATGATTCAGGGAGGCAAAGCATTAATGGCACAAAGGTGTGGTATTATCTGTTGAAGATATTTTGTAGTTTTATCAACTCTACTAGGGAATAATGTTCACCTGTTGAAATATCCACTTTGTAAGACAAATAATAATGTGATTGAATGTATGGAAAAAATGAAAAAAATAAAAGGAAAAAAAAAGATCGGCAAAAAAGAAAAACAATAAAAAATTTTATGATTATTATTTTTCATTAATTTTACTAGAGGGAGACTGACAGAGGGAGAGAGAAAGGTAGAAAACAAGCTTCCAAGACCAGGATGTGAAATACTATTGGCTGTGTGGGAGTCCAATACCTTAACTGCCATGCCACCTGCCATGTGGAGAAACTCTCCCAGTTGGTTTACCTGGTTGCAAGTTATTTACTGGTCTTTTGTTTATGTCCTTAAGTATGAGTTTTAAAATTGTCTTTTTGGTCCTCTTCACTTTCTATTAGGTTGTGTGAAAAGTCATGACATAGTTTTCTGTGCAAAAATGCATCATGACTTTCCTGACAACCTAATATATTTTTTCGTGGTATTTTCCTCACTACCAGAGATTCTGGTATTTTTGATTTCCTATCTATAGCTCTCAACTCTGATTTGATCTCTTGAATGGGATTTCCAATTGCTTGTTGGTCATATCTGTCCATTAATTTTGTAAGCACCTAAATTCAGTATGCCCCAAACTAAAAGCGAATTTCTCTTTTTGATCTTTGAGATCCTTATTTCTATTAAGGGCCTCACCATTAGTCCTAAGGTTTTAACTTTTACATCTTCAACCCTTATATCTAGTAACCAGGCACTCTCAGCTTTACTTTCTAGGTATCTCAAGGCCATTTGTTGTGTTCATTCAGCTTTTTTTTTTAAAGAGATTTTTGCCTTAGGGCGCATGTGCTCAAAAGGGGATGGGGATGAGGAACAAGGACAGTGAGAAGGAAAGTGGAAATGACCCCTCAGGGGGATGGCCATGTTGCAATACCTTCACCTCCTTGGATCTTGGGCACACCCCTCCCCCAACCCAACATGATTTTCAAGCCTCCAGGTCCAGGACTTGAACCGTGGTTGGCCATTGGAAGTCTAGCAATGTAACTGCTACACCATCTGCCATCTGCTGGTCCCTCATTCATTTTTTTTTTAAGAGACTTTTTTTGCTATAGGGTAAATGTGCTCCCAGAAAGAGACAGGCAGAAAGTGAGAAACTCCCCCCCCCCCCGGAGATGACCATGCCAAAATCTCTTCTCTATCCTCCTCTCAGGATTTAATATAAATGTATAATAAAAATCTACCTTTTGTACAAGTAAGACATGATTCCTGTTCTGCAGTAGCTCACCATAAATGATGAATGTGCTTTTTTAACTTAGTATTCTTTTGATTATCTTGATTAGGGTTAGGTATTGCTTCTAGGAAACACTGTCATCTTGCAGACTTTATTTCATACTGACTTTGACTTGATTCTAAAGTATCTGACCTCTTTTTTTTTTTTTTTTTTTTGGAGAGCTTTTCCCTGGTGGGCGGTGGTGTTCCCCAG
>NW_006204851.1:2112419-2125024 GCF_000334495.1 Tupaia belangeri chinensis
AGGAACCGCGGTCGACTACGTGGGAGTCCAGCGACATAGCCATTACGCTAACTGCTGGTTCCCTAAAGTATCTCATCTCTTATTAAGAGGAAAGATGTGACTATCACATTGTATAGTAATGTTTGTAGGATCAAGCATTTACAGAAATTGTATCTCACATATAATAGTGCTGATCTTATTATGCAGTATCCTAATGATATTGAAGGGTCTGTCAAATATTGCTACCTGCTGGGGATTCGTGATAAAATGTGATATAAAATCAGTTATATAAATAAACAGTAGTTGGGGACTGGCAGGTGGCATGGTGGTTAAAGTGCTGGTCTCCACATAGCATACCCATGGTTCAAGTCCTGGACTTGGAGGCTTGATTTCTTATTTTCCATCTGTGTGTGTGTGTGTGTGTGGTCAAATGAAAATAATAATAACAATACATTTAATGATTAAAAAAAAAACAGTAGTGGAATCTGCAGGTGGCGTGGTGGTTAAGGTGTTCCTCACACATGTCTGACTGGTTTGAGTCCCAGACCTGGCGGCTTGAAAATGCTAGGTCCCAGAGGAGAATGGAGGAGATGAGATTATGGCATGGCCATCCCCCTGGGGGCTCATTTCTCAACTTTCCCTCTCTCTCTGATGAGGGTACTTGCCCTATGGCAAAAATCTTAAAAAACAAACAAACAAAACCCACAAAAAAGTAGCTATATTATTTTCCAGTAGAAGCAGTAAAAAATTTGGGAACCAGCTGTTAGTGTAATGGCTATGTCGCTGGACTCCCACATAGTTGACCGCGGTTCGTGTCCCGGACCCGGTGGCTTAAAACTCATGCTGGGCGCGTGTGCGTGCGTGCCCAAGATCCTGAGAGGAGAATGGAAGAGAAGGGATTGCGGCATGACCATCCCCTCTGGGGGGTGATTTCTCGCTTTCTGTCTCTATGTCTCTCTCTGTCTGTCTGGCAAGCGCACGCGCCCTATAGTGAAAACCTCTCAAAAAACCAAACAAACAAACAAAAAAACCAAAAAAACAGAAGCAGTAAAAAATTATATCAGAGACTCAGCAGGTGGTGTGGTTGTTAAGGCACTGGATTTACAGAAACCATGATTTGAGTCCTGAACCTGATGACTTGCTTTCTCACTTTCCTTCTCTCTCTCTCTGGTGCTTGTATGTACCCTATGGCAAATTAAAAAAAAATAATGTTGGGACCAGCAGATGGTATAATGGTTACATCACTGGACTCTGACATAATCAACCGCTGTGTGAGTCCTGGACCCAGTGGCTTAAATCTCACACTGGGTACATGTGCATGCTTACCTAAAATCCCTGTAGGAGAATGGAGGAGAAGGGATTGTGGCATGGCCATACTCCTCTGGGAGTGATTTCTCATTATCTCTGTGTCTCTCTGGTGAGTGTACCCTATAACAAAAATCTCAAAAAATGATAAAAGAAAAAAATAGATTATATCAGGAAAGATTTAAGATACCACTAAGGATAATTAATTACTTTTAAATATTTAATTGCCTACAAGAATATTTTAATACAATTATTATATTGCATAGTTTTTTAGATTCTTATAACTTGTTGGTGCCTAAACAAAATGTAAATATAGTAGCTTTAACAGGAATTTAAAATACCTGCTTTGTGATATTGATTGTTGAAGAATATTTTGAGGCTTTTTTTATACCATTATGTACCACTTTTCTTCATATTTCACTTTTAGATTTGAATTTCTTTTTTTTTTATGAATTCTTACCATGTCCTGGCCAAAATTAGTTAGTTTGATTGGCACTCTGTCATAGCTTTAAATTTGATTCTATGTTGATGGCTAGAGTACTGTTCCCTAAGTCAGTGATCATTTTGGGGGAGAGTTTTTTTTCTTTTGCTATAGGGCGCGTGCGCTCGCCAGACAGAGACACAGAGACAGAAAGCAAGAAATCACCCCTCGGGGGGATGGCCATGCCGCAATCCCTTCTCCATTCTCCTCTCAGGATCTTGGGCACGCACGCACACACTCCCAGCGTGAGTTTCAAGCCACTGGGTCCGGGCTTCAAGTCGAACTGCGGTCAACTACATGGGAGTCCAGCGACATAGCCATTACGCTAACTGCTGGTCCCCCTAAGTCAGTGGTTTTAAGCTTATTGTGGTCAGATAGCCTTACATTTTTTTTTAAACCATTGCTTCTCTCTCTGCTCACATATATACACAATTTTACAGTGACTTTCAGAGAGTTTACAAGTACCTTGAGGCCCCAGGTTAAGAATCCCTAGACTCGGGGTCAGCATGGTGATTAAAGGTGCTGGATTCTCACATCGCTGACTGCAGTTCAAGTCCTGGACCTGGTAGCTTGCTTTCTCACTTTCCCTTTCTCTTTCTCTCTCTGTCTCTTTCTGGTCAAATAAAAAAATAATAGTAACAAATGGATAAATAAGTAATTCTTTAAATAAAAAAAGAATCCCTAGACTCGGGGCCAGTGGGTGGTGACGTGGTTAAGGTGTTGGACACCCACATGGCAACTGTGGTTTTAGTTCCGCTTGCTTTCTCACTTTCTCTGTCTTTCTCTGGTGAGCGCATGTGCCGTATAGCAAACTAAAATAATAACAACAATCAAAAGTAAATAACTATTATTATTATTTTTTGGAGAGGTTTTTACCATAGGGCACATGCGCTTGCCAGACAGAGACAGAGAGAAAGCGATAAACCACCCTCCCAGGGGGGATGGCCATGCCGCAATCCCTTCTCCTCCATTCTCCTCTCAGGATCTTGGGCAGGCATGCACACATGCCCGGCGTGAGTTTTAAGCCACTGGGTCCAGGACTCGAACCACAGTCGACTACGTGGGAGTCCAGTGACATAGCCATTATGCTAACTGCTGGTCCCAAATAATTATTTTTTAAAAAAATCAAAGAAGCTCTAAACTGAAGGCAGCATCACTAACTTCATTCCTTATGATCGTTCATTAATATTTTGGTGATATCGCCGAGATTTCTTTATAATTAAACTCTTCTGGTGAAATACATTTAAATTAGTAATTCCCAGTGTTTATAATGTAATGCAAGTCAAACTTTTCAAGTTTAAAAACATACCAAAGAGCAAACATTTTGAAACTAACCTTAATGCTCTTATACTGTTAATTTGGTATCTATAATATGTAATGTCTTGTATAGCACTATTGTTTCTATTTTTTTAAAGACTTATTTTTTTATTTAACATTATTTAATTTTTAATTTGACCAGAGAAGGACAGAGAGAGAGAGAGGGAGAGGGAAAGTGAGAAAGCAAGCTGCCAAGTCCAGAACTCTAACTGCAGTCGGCCATGTGGAAGTCCAATGCCCTTAACCACCATGCCACCTGCTGGCCCCTTGTTTATTTATTTTTAAATTATTTAATTTTATTTATTGTTATTAATTTATTTTCAGAGGTTTTTTTTTTTTTTTTTGGCTATAGGGCGTGTGTGCTCACCAGACAGACAAAGTGAGAAATCACCCCCCAGAGAGAGTGGCCATACCGCAACCTCTTCTACTCCATTCTCCTCTCAGGATTTTGGGCATCATGTATACACGCCCTGTATGAGTTTCAGGCTGCCAGGTCTGGGACTCGAACCACAGTTGACCACTTGGGAGTCCAGCGCCTTAATCACTATACAAGCTACTGGCCTCACATTATTTTAATTAGCTGCAGGGCATGCACGTGCCAGAGAAAGAGAGAGAAAGTGAGAAAGTAAGCCACTAGGACTTGAACCACGGTTGGCTATGAAGGAGTCCAGCACCTTAACCACCATGACACCTGCTGGCCCAGCACTGTTGTTTCTAATTGACAAAAATGGACTTGAATTTTTGATTTGTAGTAATCATTTTAGGATATACATTAGGCTAAAGGAGAAGACAACCAGTGAAGTAGTACAGTATTGTATAATACTTGGTCATTTACTGTCAAGCGTGTTTCTAAAGTACTTGTTTGCGGAGCTCTGATAGTCATTGTTGGAATGGTGTCTGTGAGAAGGTACATATTGTGTCTTTGTCAGTGTTCTCTTTATTGTCATACAGGATAACATACTGGTCATTTCTCTACTGCCAGTGTATAGTGGGTGGATAATAAACTGCTCACATTTAGGATCAAAAAATACTCAAATTCTTGGCCTAAATTAGTAATTTTCAGGATCTTTTCCTACGTTTAAAGTAATAAAACTAACCTTAATATTATAGGATTTCTAGGACACAAACCCATTTGTGTGGCATGTTTTATAAAATGCCATTGAATGGCCGGCAGTAGTGTGGTCATTACTCCCACATGTCTGACCATAGTTCAAGTCGTAGACCTGGTGGCTTGCTTTCTCACTTTCTCTCTCTTTCTGTGTCTCACTCTGCTTAAATTAAAAGAAATAGCAATAATGATAAATAAAATAAAGGAAATAATTCCTCAGGAAAAAATGCCATTGAAATAATAAACTCTCGTTTCATTTTGGTTTTTCAAATTTGCTACCAGGAATGTGCATTAGCCAGCAAAAGAGAGAGAAAGTGAGAAAGTACCCCTCCCCCCTGGGGGGAATGACCATGCTGCAGTCCCTTCTCTGTTCTCTCGGGATTTTGGGCTCACGCATACGCATCCAGTGTATTTTTCAAGCCGTAAGGAGCAGGACTCGAACTGGGCAGTTGTCCATGTGGGATCTAGTTACCTTAACCACCATGCCACTCGTGGCCCATGTGGTTTTTGTTTTAAGATGTAGGACTTTCTGGGGGCCTGCAGGTGGCGTGGTGATTGAGGCACTAGACTCCCACATGGTTGACCATGATTTAAGTCCCGGACCTGGTAGCTCCCTTCTCACTTTCTCTCTCTCTCTGGTGAGTGCTTGTGTCCTATACCAAATTTGAAAATAATAATAAACTAAATAAATCTTTTTTTAAATAGATTTTTGCTACAGGGCATGTGTGTTCCCTAGACAGACAGAGAAAGACAGAAAGTGAGAAATTACCCCCCAGGGGAATGGCAGTGCCACAATCCCTTCTCCTCTCGCGATTTTGGGCATGCATGCCCATGCACTCCGTGTGTTTTAAGCCTCCAGGTCTGGGACTCAAACTTGAGTTGACTACATGCATGTCCAGCGAAATAACCATTATGCTATCTGCTAGTCCCAATGAATAATTTTTCAAAACAAAGCAAAAACTAGGGGGCCGGCAGGTGGCATGGTAGTTGAGGCACTGGACTCCCATGTGGCCGACCATGATTTGAATCCTGGACCTGGGGGCTTGCTTTCTCACTTTCCCCCTCTCTGTCTTTCTCTGGTCAAAACAAAATAAATGAATAAGTAAGTAAAATTAAAAAAAAAGAAACATCAACAGTCATAATTGACATTAAAGAAATGAAGGACTATCCTTAAAGATGTTTCCCTAAAATTTCTAGTGGATGAGGACTTAAAAAAATTCATGAAAAAATGGAATTAAAGTATATTTATTTTGGTACAAAAGTTTTTTACAAAGTCATGCAGTTTTTTCCATAATAGACATTTTGCATTAACTTTTCAGCCCCCTGTATGTCTGTTTGTTGACTTTTGTATTTAAATTCATATTGAGTCTGTATTTTTGGTTATAATTAAATAATTAAAATTTAGAAGTTTAAGTGAGTGCATTTTTTCATAACTTCGAAACAAAGCATATAAGTGTTCATGCATGGTGGGTGCATGCATTCCCAAAATCCTGAGAAGAGAATGGATAGTAGCGTGACCATCCCCCTTTGGGAAGGAGGCAATTTCTCACTTTCCTTCTCTCCCTGACTCTGTCTTTCTGGTGAGCACACACGCTGTATAGCAAAAACCACAAAAAAAATTTTTTTTTAAGTTTATCACTAGGCCTACTCCATAGCACAGTGGTTAAGAGAGTTGGATCCCACATGGCTGACCACTGGTTGAATATTGGCCTGAGTGACTGAAAGACATGCCAGATAAGGAAGGATGGAGGAAAAAGAATTACAGTGTGACCAGACCCCTTTGGGGGCTACTTTTCCTCTCTCTCTCCTTCTCTTTGGTGTTAGCCCCTACCTGCTAACAATAAGAGTTAAAAAAAAAAAAAAAGTTGGGACCAGCTTATGACGTAATGTTTATGTTGCTGGACTCCCATGTAGTTGACCGTGGTTCAAGTCCTGGACCCAGTGGCTTAAAACGCCAGGCATGTGTGCATACATGCCCAAAATCCTAAGAGGAGAATGGAGGAGAAGGGATTGCTATGTGGTCATCCCCCCCTGGGGAGTGATTTCTCACTTTCTGTCTCTCTGTCTGTCTCTCTCTCTGGTGGACTGTAACAAAAATCTAAAAGGGGGAGCAGCAGAGCATGGTGGTTAAGGTGTTGGATTCCCACATGGCCGACTGTAGTTTGAGTCCCGTACCTGGAGGCTTGGTTTCTCACCCCTCCCCCCACCAGTCCCTCTCTCATGAATAAATAATAAGCAAATAATTTTTTAAAAAAAGTTTCTCATTACATTTTCAGTTATGAAAGACCTTCTTAAAAAGAGGTTCCGCAGAACTGAGTTACTTTCTCCAGTTGACCCCATGTTATTTGGTACTAAAAATAATTGATATAAAGTATAGGACTAAGTTTTTTTTTTTAAACAATTACTTTTAAATTTTGTTTATTATTACTATTATTTTTAATTTAACCAGAGAGAGAGGGAAAGTGAGAGAACAAGCCCCGAGGTCTGGGCCTCAAACTGTCATCAGCCATGTGAGAATCCAGCATCCCAACCACTATGCCACCTGCTTCCCCAGGGCTAAGTTCTTTAATACTGATTGCCTTTTCCGTAGGTTCTGCTACAAGTTGTTACATATATGTGTTATCTTTAAAAATTTAGGTCTGGGGGCTGGCAGGGGGCGCGTTGGTTAAGGGCATTAAGACTCCAACATGACTGACTGCAGTTCACGTCCTGGACCTGATATAAAGTATAGGACTAAGTTTTTTTTTTTAAACAATTACTTTTAAATTTTGTTTATTATTACTATTATTTTTAATTTAACCAGAGAGAGAGGGAAAGTGAGAGAACAAGCCCCGAGGTCTGGGCCTCAAACTGTCATCAGCCATGTGAGAATCCAGCATCCCAACCACTATGCCACCTGCTTCCCCAGGGCTAAGTTCTTTAATACTGATTGCCTTTTCCGTAGGTTCTGCTACAAGTTGTTACATATATGTGTTATCTTTAAAAATTTAGGTCTGGGGGCTGGCAGGGGGCGCGTTGGTTAAGGGCATTAAGACTCCAACATGACTGACTGCAGTTCACGTCCTGGACCTGGCAGCTTGCTTTCTCTCTCTCTTCCTCTCACTCTCTCGCTCTGTCCCTCTCTGGTCACATTAAGGTAAAGTTTTTTTTTTTTTTTAAAGCAATTCTTTAAAAAAATTTTAAAAACTTTAGGTCTGTTAGGCCAGCTGGTTACATGTTGGTTAAAGTAGCTGGACTCCACATGGATGACTGTGGATGTGAAAATTGAATACGTCTTGTAATTATTTGAAACCTGTTCCTTCATCTGTAAAATAAGAGATTCCTTGTAGCTATAAAGTACTACTTATCAGGACCAGCAGGCGGTGGATGTGGTGGTTAAGGTGCTGGACACTCCCACGTGATCGATCATGGTTCGAGTCCTGGACCTGGCGGCTTGCTTTCTCACTTTCTCTGTCTCTATGGTCAAATTAAAATAAATGAATAAATAAAATTAACTCGATGATTCTTAAAAACAATAAAATGCTACTTATTTATTTTCCCAGTTTATTATGCTGTTTGTTATTTCCTCACAATATTTACATTTGATTTTTATTTTTTAAGTTAAGGGTAATAGGTGTAAATAATTTAAAATATTAAGGAGTTTGACAAGACTTATAATAAGAAGTAACAGTCCTGTGTCCCTGTCTTCGCCATCTCTGATCTGTCTTATAGGTGACTATGTAATGTTTTATATAAAATAGGCTCTGGACCAGCAGGTGGCTTAGAGGTTAAGGCAGCTGGATCCCACATGTCCAACTATATGGCTCACTTCTTGTACCTGGTGGCTGCAAGGCACATATGCGTGTGTGCCTAGAATCCTGAGAGGAGAAGGGATTGGGGTATAGCTATCCTCCCTGAAAGGGGTGGAAAGATGTCTCATTTTCTCTCTCTCTCTGGTGAGCACACACACCCTATAGAGGGGAAAAAAAAAAAAAAAAAAAAACCTCAAATTGATTTTTAGGTTTTTTCCTTTCTTTTTTTGTTTTATTTTTGGCCATAGGGCAGTGTGCTTGCCAGAGAGACAATGAGAGGAAAAGTAAGAAAGGATGGCTGCACCACCACAATCCCTTCATTCTCTTCTTGGGATTTTGGGCACACATGCATACACACCTTGTATGATTTTCAAACCGCCAGGTCCAGGACTCCAACCATGGTTGGCCATGTGGGAATTCAGTGCTTAAACCACCATGCCACCTGCTGGCCCATATAGTTTTATTTTTAACTTACAAATAATAATTGTTTATGTGTATGGGGTGCAATGTGATGTTTTGATACATGTATATATTATGGAATGATCAAATCAGACTAGTATATCACCTCAAATATTTATAATTTATTTGTGGTGAAACATTTAAAATTCTTTTAGCTATTTTGAAATATTTAATACATTGTATATTAACTACGTTATTGTGCTACAAGTCCAGAATGTAGCCCTCTTATGTATCTGTAACTTTGTACCTACTGACAAGCATCTCCCTTTTTCCTGTCTTTCTCCAACCTCTAGTAGCCAACATTATACTTCTGAGTTTGACTTTTTTAGACTCCATATATAAGTGAAATTACATGGTATTTGTCTTTCTGTGCCTGACTTCATTTAACATAATCTTGGACCAAAAAGTGGTATGGTCCTTAAGGCATTGAATTCCCACATGGCTGACTGCAATTCAAATTCCTAGTGGTTTGAAAATCATGTTGGGTGTATGTATGGGCATGACCAAAATCTCAGGAGGAAAATGGAGAGAAGGGACTGTGGTGTGGCCATACCCCCTGCTGGGTGATTTCTTACTTTCTCTCTGTCTGTCTGGTGAACACATGCACCCTATAGCAGCAACAACAACAATGTTCTTCAGGTTTATCTGCATTGTCACAAAGGATAGTTTCCTGCTTTTTTAAAGGCTGAATACTATTTTATTGTGTATTTATACCACATATTTTTAAAATAATTATTTACTTTTATTTATTTGTTTGTTTAAGTTTTTGACCAGAGAGGGAAGACAGAGAAAGAGAATGTGAAAGTGAGAAAGTAAGCTGCCAAGTCCGGGACTCGAACTGTGGTCAGCCATGTGGGAGTCCAGCGCCCCTATCTACCACACCACCTGCCGTCCCCTATACCACATATTTTTAATCCATTCATCTATGCTGGACACTTAGATTGTTTCCGTATCTTGGCTGTTGTGAATATGCCACAATGAACATGGTAGTACAGATACCTCTTTTGCATACTGCTTTTCTATTCCTTTGAACTTACTATCTGGTAGTGTGATTGTTGGATCATATGGTAATTCTATTTTTAATTTTTTAGGAGCCTCCATATTATCTTCTAACATGACTGTACTAATTTTTAGTACTACTAGCAGTTAGCAGCATATTAAGGGTTCCCTTTCCCCACAGCCTCGTCAATACTTTTTCTCTCTTTGATTATAGCCAACCTAAGGAGTGAGGTGATACATAAATTGTGGTTTTGTGTTTCTCTAATGATTAGAGATGCTGAATATTTTTTCATATATCTGTTGGTCATTTGTATTTCTTCTTTTGAGAAATGTCTATTCAAGTCCATTGCCCATTTTTTAATAGGGGTGTTTTCCTGTATTGAGTTGTTTGAGTTCTTTATATATGTTGGATATTAGCACCTTATGTGATATATAATTTTGCATATATTTTGAGTTCATGAATTAATCTCTTTATTAGTTTTCTTTGCTGTACAGAAAATAAATGTGATTCCATTTGTCTATTTTTGCTTTTCTTGCTTGTGCTTTTTGGGTCATATCCAGGAAAGTGCTCAGAGAAGTGTTAGAGTTTTCTAGTATTTTTTTTCTCTTAGGTTTTTAATTTCAGGTTTTATATTTAAATCTTTAATCTGTTTTGAGTTAGTTCTTGTTTAAGTGGTGAGATAAGGGTCCATTTTCATTCCTTTGCTTATGGATAACCAGTGTTACTAATGCCATTTATTAAAGAGACTGTCCTTTCCCTAAAGTGTTCTTGGCACTTTTATTAAAAATCATTTGACGGGAACCAGCAGTTAGCGTAATGGCTATGTCGCTGGACTCCCACGTAGTCAACCGCGGTTCGTGTCCCGGACCCGGTGGCTTAAAACTCAAGCCGGGCGCGTGTGTGTGCGTGCCCAAGATCCCGAGAGGAGAATGGAGGAGAAGGGATTGCGGCGTGACCATCCCCCCTGGGGGGTGATTTCTCGCTTTCTGTCTCTATGTCTCTCTCTGTCTGTCTGGCGAGCGCACGCACCCTACAGTGAAAATCTCTCTCAAAAAAAAAAAAAAAATCAATTGACCATAGATGTGTTGGTTTATTTCTGAGCTCTCTATCCTGTTTCATTGGCTGATGTATTTGTTTTTATGCCAGTATCATGTTTTATTTGTTTGTTTTGTGTTTTTGCCCTAGGCTGTGTGTGCTCACTGGAGGGAGAGAGAAAGTGAGAAATCACTCCCCAGGGGGTATAGCCATGCTGCAATCTCTTTTCTATTTTCATCTTGAGATTTTTTGGCACACATGCATACACACCTAGCATGATTTCCAAGCCACTGGGTCCATGACTTGAACCACAGTCGGAACATGTGGGAGCCCAACACCTTAACCACCACACCACCTGCTGGCTCCACCATGTTGTTTTAATTACCATAGCTTTATTGTACATTTTGGAATCTGATGTGTGATACCTTCATTCTTTTTCATCAAAATTGCTTTGGCTGTTTGGGGTCTTTTGTGGTTTCATATGAATTCCAAGATTTTTTTTTTCTATTTCTGTGAAGAATGATACTGAAATTTTGGTAGGAATTGTACTGAATCTGGTCTGGGTAGATTGTTTTGTGTAGTTTTTGGGTACACAGATCTTTCATTTCCTTGGTTAAATTTACTCTTACATATTTTGTTTTATTTGATGCTGTTTATAAATGGGACAGTGATATGCCTCGGTGTGTGTAGTTTTTTTTTTTCTTTAGGTTTTTTTTTTTTTTTTGAGAGATTTTTTGCTATAGGGCGCGTGTGTTCGCCAGACAGACAGAGAGAGACAGAGAGACAGAAAGCAGGAAATCACCCCCCAGGGGGGATGGCCACGCCGCAATCCCTTCTCCTCCATTCTCCTCTCGAGATCTTGGGCACGCACGCACACGCGCCCAGCGTGAGTTTAAGCCATCGGGTCTGGGACTTGCACCGCAGTCGAATTCATGGGAGTCCAGCGACATAGCCATTACGCTAATTGCTGGTCCCTCTTTAGGTTTTTGACATCGGGCATATGTGCTTGCCAGAGAGAGACAGAGAGACAGGGAAAATGAAAAATCATCTCCTGGGGGGGATGGCCACAATACCTTTCCTTCTCCTTCATTCTCCTCTCAAAGTTTTAGGCACATGCTCATGTATCTGGAATTATTTTTAAGCCATTGGGCCCAGGACTTGAACCAGTGTCAGCCATGTGGTAGTTCAGTGTCCTAACCACCACACCACCTGCTGGCCCCAGTGTGGGTGGGTTTTTTTTGTTTTTTTGTTTTTGTTTTTGTTTTTAATCTTATTTGGTGTCCTTTGGTCTTCTTTGGCATTCTTTTTTTTTTAAATTTAATAGAATGTGCATGTGCTCACTGGAGAGAGGAAGAAAGTGACAAAGCACTCCTCCATAGGGAATAGTCTACTGCAATCTCTTCTCCCCCTTTTCTCCTTTTGAGATATGGGTATGCACACATATATACCCTATGTGTTTTTTAAGCTGTTAGGTCTGGGACTTGAACCATGCTGTTAGCCATGTAGGATCCAGCCACCTTAATCACTACACAACCAGCTGGCCCCCTGGATAAGTTTTCTGCTGTTATTTCTTTGAATATGTTTTCTTTCTCTTTTTCCTGGCACACTGATAATGTGTAAGTTGTTCCACTTGATGAGTCTTTTTGAAAAAATGTTATTTATTATTATTATTATTTTTTTAATTTGACCAGAGAGTGAGATGAAAAGTAAGAAAGGAATCTGCCAGGTCTGGGACTTGAACTGTGGTCAGTCATGTGGGAGTCTAGCACCTTAGCTACCATGCTACCTTCTGAACCCAATGGCTCTTAAGCTATTTTTACTCTTAATCTTTTTTTCGTTTTGCTCCCTCATAGTGGATAATTTCTAGTGACCTGTTTCAAAGTTCATGTTTCTTTTTTCTGCCTAATCTAGTCTGCTGTTGGACCTTTCTATTTTTATATTTTAGAAATCTATGATTTTTGTCAGGTAATTTTTAAAAAACAGTTTTGGTTTAATTTTATTATTATTATTTTTAAAATTTGACGAGAGAGAGAGAGAAAGTGAGAACACAAGCCACGAGGTTCGGGACTCAAACTGTGGTCTGCCACGTTGGGAGTGCAGTGCCTTTAACCACCACACCATCTTCTGACT
>NW_006204851.1:2125189-2139917 GCF_000334495.1 Tupaia belangeri chinensis
AAATTTTTTTAGATTATTAATTTTAATTTACAAATAATGATTCATATATTATAGGGTATAATGTGATGTTTTGATACAGGCATATAAGATGTAATGATTAAAGATAATTAACATAATACTTTTTTGTAGTTTAATTTACCTCTTTTGTTTTTTAGAGATTTTTTTCCTATAGGACACATGTGCTCATCAGAAAGACAGAGAGAGACAGACAGAAAGTGAGAAATCACCCCTTAAGGGGGGATGGCCACACCACAATCCTTTCTCCTTCATTCTCCTCTCTGGATTTTGGGCAGGCATGCACATGCGCCTGACAGGAGGTTGAAGCCGCTGGGTCTGGGACTCATAACAGCAGTCAGCCATGTGAGAGTCTGGCGTTGTAACCATTATGCCATCTGTCTCTCACCTATTTTCTTTGAGAGAAGAAGGGAGAGAGAGACAGAGATCCTCAATAGGATCTTCATGCCACAATCTTACCCTCAGCACTGCAGCAGGCTAGGATCATGGGTATAACCATCAGCATGCCCAGTGTGTGCTTAGGTAAGACCCAGGACATAAATCCGGAGCCTTATGTATAATTTTTTATGGTGGGATATTTGACATTTACTCTCAGTTATCTTGAAATATATTATTATTGACTATAGTTTTTTTGCTGTGCAGATCTCAAAACTTACACCTACTGTCTATCTGCAACTTTGTATTCTTTGATCAGTGACTGCCTGTGCCCTTCCTTCCCACCCCCACCTCCAGCCTCTGCCAACCTTTTAAAATCTATGAGTTCAACATTTTTAGATTCTGTACATAAATCATGCAGTATTTGTCTTTCTATGCTTGGTTTATTTCGCTTGGTGTGATATCTTCCAGGTTTATTTGTGCTTTCATGAAAGGTGTATTTTGACAGGGTTTTGCCTTTGTTATCCTCTGCCCCTATCAGTTGGTTAACTAAGATTATAGGCATGCACTACTGTGTTGAATCTGTTGAGATTGGTGCAGGATCCAAACCCGGAACAACTGACCATTCGTATACCTGCATCAACCTTTACTTTACCCTTTTTGAGATTAATTCAAAATGGATCACAGCTGTAATATAAAACTTAAGAACTTTTAGAAGAAAATCTTAAACACCTTGTTAATTCTTCTTGTACTTTTGTCAAAAATCAGTTGATCCTATTTGTGGGGGTCTGCTTCTGTGTGCCTTTCCTGTGTGTTACTTCCCTTTTCCCATATCATTGTCCTCCTGCCCTTGATTTTTCTTGTTTTTGCTTCCAGTTGTCTGTTTTCTGTTTCTCTCTTTCTCGTTTTCACTTCCTTAAAATGAAGTATATAGACTGTATAATTGAAGTTTTATATACCTTATATCCAGTTTCAAAAACAATAAATGTAAGCAATTTGTATTTTTTGAAAAACTGTTTAATTTTATTTATTACTATTTTTTAATTTGTTGCAGGGCATGTGTACTCATCAGAGAGAGACAGAGAGAGAGTGAGCAAGCAAGCAAGCAGATACTGAGACTTGAATTGTGGTCAGCTGTGTAGAATCCAGCCATCCTATCCGCCATGCCACGAGCTGCCTCTAAATTATTTTGTTAACATAAAAAAAAAGTAAGAAAGGTGAGCCAGCAGGTGGTGTGGTAGGTAAGGTGTTGGACTCCCACATGGCAGGTGCCATTTGAGCCCTGGACCTGGTGGTTTGAAAACCACACTGGTCACATGTGTCCAAAATCCCAGGAGGAAATGGAGGTGCCTGGATTGCCATATGGCCGTCCCCTCTGGGAAGTGATTTCTCACTTTTCCTTTCATTGCCTTTCTCTGTCATTCTGGTGAGCACACTCGCCCTATGGCCAAAACCTTAAAAAAAAAAAAAAAAAAAGAAACAAACTGAGTTTTGGTATTTTAGTAAAAATAAAACACTTGAAGTGGAATCAGGTAATATTAATATATGCGACTTGCCCTGTCTTTGATTCTTAGTAATTTACTTTCACTTTGTCAGACTCCATAGCAGTTTTCCTGAAAACGTATCTTCATAATATATTGAAACATGTTTTTCATGTTTGATGCCTCTTATACTATCCTATAGCATTTTAAACAATATTTATTTAGTTTTATTGATCATTATTTTTCATTTATATTTGCTCTAGGGCATGGTCTCTCACCAGAGAGAGAAAAGGAAAGTGAGCAAGCAAGCCACCAGGTCTGGGACCCTAATGGCAGTTAGCCATGTGGGAGTCCAGCATCCCAACCACCATGCCACCTATCCTATTTTAAATGTAGCCTATTAAAAAGTTATGGGAAATTTTTTTTAACTTTTACGTGCATTTCAGTTTAAATTTTCATTGTTATAACACTTTGCATTTTCCCTTTTTATTAGGGGTATGTACATAGTGGTATGTACATAGTGCTTTGGAGACATTTGTTAAGAATTATGTATGAGGGTTTTCTAGGATAGCTGATAGTTGTTGTAATCCAAGAGGAGAGTTGTTATTTTCTAGAATTAAATGAGAAGATTACTTCAACTTCTTACCTGAAATACGCAGATACTTGCTTTGGCACTTTAACAATGATTTCTGTCCTGATAGATCAAAGGAGGTTCCACCCCTATTCTTTTTTTTTTTCCAAAAGATATTCTCATGCAAATACGTAGTACTTAAAGGAGCTGGGGCTTTGGGCAGACTAGTTAAAAATTCTGGCAGAGACCTTAAAGCAATGTAATGTGGACCATCCTACACACCTGATCCTCATTGTATTCTGCTCTGAAGCCTCCTGCAGCAGTTGCCCTGAGTTAAGCTGCTAACTGGGTTTCCTTCTGGTGCCAAAGCTCAGCTGCTTATGCATACTTTTCTCAACCTTGGGCTGATTGGATTAGTTCCACTCTTCCCCAAGGAGGTAGTTCTGTAAGCACCTTCTCCCTCCCATGTCTCCTTCACCAGCCAAGTTCCCTATTCGTGGGGGCATTGGCTTTTCCTCTTCTTTTCACAGGGTCTGGACTTGTCCTGCGCCAGCCAGCCCTTTGCTTCTCCTGCTCCTGGGAAATACCAAGATTCTGCAGAGCTGACTCCAACTGCCTTCTCCTGCCTAGACTTTGAGCTGCTTTCTGGATTCCTGCAAGCCATTGCCGCTGCTACTGATTCCTGCCTGCACCCTGCTTCTTCCTTGTCACACTTCCATTCCTTTCTTTTTCCCCTCCCCCACCCCATGCACGATGCATAAAGGATGGAAAAAGTACTGCGGCCAGAAGTCTCTGAATGAGATGTCAATGGATGACTATTTGGGCACCTTAGGGCTGTTTCGAAAGCTGACTGCCAAGGATGCCTCTTGCCTCTTTCGGGCTATTTCTGAACAGGTAAAATTAAAGCAAATATATTTTTTCTTAACCAAGTTTGCAGAGTTTATGTGACATGGTCTTGTAGTTTAGACCTGTAACCTACTGGAAGAAATGTATTGTTTCCTAGTGAAAATATTCAGGCCTTACCAGGTCCTGAAAAGAAGCTGTCTTACTACTTTGCTGCGTGCCTTTCTGATTAGTCTTTAAGTGTATTGCTGTAGCTTTGCTATCTTTTTTCTTTTCTAAATGCCAGTTTGTAATGTAGGAGTCATAAGATAATTTGGTTAAAGTAGACTTTGAAATGTGTCTTGATTCTTTGTAAGCATCCCCTGCTTCCTCTAAATTTTACATGTAAGAAAAAATTTACAGACTGTGCACATTAGGAATAGGAAGGTGTAGGGTCAAACAAAATCATTCTGCCCCAATCTCACTAAAGATGAACTTTTAAAATGTTGTGAAATGACTTAAGTTCCCAGTTTCCTATATATGTTCTGAATAAGGGAGGCTTAAGTGTCTAGTTCATAGTTTTAATTTACTTAGGAGTTTCTGCTTAAAATGCCTACTGACAGTAGGCTGGGCTTTCTTTTCTTTTTAGTTGTTTTGCAGCCAGGTCCATCATTTGGAAATCAGAAAAGCTTGTGTCTCATATATGAGGAAAAATCAACAAACTTTTGAGTCTGTAAGTAGAATACATATATCCAGGGGAGAGCTGTTGGTAGAGTATGTATCAGGTGGGAGAAGAATTTTGAGCACCTACATATGAAAATTATATCATGCACTCTCCTCTCAATAGCAAATACTTAATTCCTAGCTGGCTTTCTTACTAACTAGTATTCTCGTGTTGCACCTCCCACAATTATTTTGTTTGTATTCCAATTAGAGTACAAAATTAAGAAAAAACAGCTAATTTGTAGCCTACCCACTACTTTCTTCCCTGACAAACACCAAAAAATACCTCCAAAACAAAAAACCCACAAACTCAAGCCCTGAAAAGTTACATTTTGACTGCTGTTTTGCATTGTTCATACCAGTGTTTTCTTGGACAATAAATAATGCTTCATAAAAGGTTTGCCCTGTTAATCTTTTAAAATGCATATTTAAAAATACATACAAGCTGAGTGCAGTAGTGTTCTCCTGTAGTCTCAGCTATTTGGGAGGCAGAGATAAGAGAACCAAGAGTTAGAGGCCAGCCCAGACAATATAATCTGTAGAAGAATAGATGAATAAAAATAGGGGCCAATGAGAACCCCATTTTCTCTCTTGCTTAATTCTGTGTGCAGTTATTTTCAACTAGTTTGAGAAATCTTGTGAAACCTAATTGTAAGTAAACAAATTAAACATCTAGTCTTTTCATATGACCCATTGTCATAATTTGAACTCTGCCACTGAAGAGTGTCTTAATGTAAACCAACTTTTAAAGAGTATCTTTGTACATTCAAGTGTTCGAATTCTTGTTAACAAAGTGGAGGTTTTTATCAAGTCTGTTTTGAAATTGCCTGCGCGCACGTGTGTGTGTGTGTGTGTGTGTAAAGACTTTTTTTCCTTCTAGTACTATTTGCTGTCTTCTGATTGTGTATATGGGTATTTGCCAGTTGTTTGAGGTTTACCCTTAATTTTTCCAACAGGTTTTAGTGTTTAAAACTACATGAAGGCTTCTTGACTTTAAAGCTTGTTACCTTGAAGTTGATTATCATCTTCTCCACACCTGGGGGAAAGGTTTATTAGTGACATTACCTGAAATGCAAGACTATGGTGTAAAGCATTCTATCTCAAGTATTTTTGTGCATACAAATCACCTAGGGATCTTGTTAAACTATAAATTCTGATTCAGTAGGTTCTAGTTGGGGCCCACAATTTTTGCGTTTTTTTTTTGAAATTTTCATAGAGGATGCATTTGCTCACCAGAGAGAGAAGGGGGGAGAGAGAGAGAGCACCCTTAATAGGTCATGGCCATGCAATTCCTTCTCCATATCTCTCTCAATTTTGGATTTGGGGGCATGCACATGAGCCCAGAGTGTTTTTCAAGCTGCTATGTTTGGAACTTGAACCACATTGTGGGCCATGTGCTATTCAGGTGCCTTAACCACCATAGCACCGACTGGTCCAATTTCTGCCCATTTTTAACAGACTCCCAGGTGATGCTTGCTCTTGGTTTGTGGACCACGTTTTGAGTAATAAAGATGTGTGCAAAAATTTAAGATTACATGTATGAATCTCACAATTACTATACTGATAGAAGCCACCCCCCCAAACAAAAGTTCCTATTGTATTATTTCCTTTATATGGAATGCTAGAAAAAAATACAATACAATCTATTGTGACAGAAAGTAGATCAGAAGTAGATCAATGGTTCTGAGAGTACAAAGAAACTTGTGGGGGGTGATGAATATATTCATTATCTTGATTGTGATGATGGTTTCATAGATGCATACATAAGTCAAATTTTAAATTGTACAGTTTGTTGTATATCAGTTATACCTCAAAACTTAAAAAAAAATAAAGTGAGGAGAAACTAACAATTGTTTTTTTGTAACTCTAGTAGTATATGGAACTAGAAATATATTTTTGTGTTTAATTTCATTTTTTGGGGGGCATATTTTACATACGATAAAATTTACCATTTTTAGCTTTGGCAGTGATAACAGTCATGCAGTTACTACTATACTCAAGATACAGATTTTCCATCGCCCCAAGAAGTTCCCTTGTGCCCTGCGTTTTTTTTGAAATTAATGAAATTCTCTTTAAAAGTTTCTCAGTTTAATTTTGTAAATGCATATCTCCTGTCAAATTTGAAATGTTTATAATTATTGGAATTGCACAATTTGTGGAAATGGTCAATTTGCTTAAGTTGGCTTTTCAGAAGAAACTCTAAGGCATACAATTTGATGACATGCATCAGTAAGCCAGGTCCAACTTCTAAGATACTTTTATAGTCCAGCTTCTCTCTACTCATAACTTTTGTATATGTGCATATCTTGAGGTGCTGTGCAAAGTAATCATTTAATACCATAATTATTGAGCTGGGAAAAAATCCCATTGGAGGATAATCTGACAGAATATAATCAGATTTAGTAATGCTATGTATTTGGTTAAGTCAAGTTTGTTTTATTTTTGAAGTATGTTGAGTGCTCTTTTGAGAAATACCTGGAACGGTTGGGAGATCCAAAGGTAAGATAAAATAGGGGGGTTTAATCTTTTCAGAGTTACTTGGAATAATAACCTAAATTTCATTCTGTTGTGTTACTTTAGCCAGCCTCTGAATATTAAGTAGCCAGCTATGTTGAATCAAATAGTTCTTGCAGTAGTTTAGAGGCTGGCAATTGCCCTATTGTGTTGAATATGGACAATTGTGTTGAATATGGAGAATTGTGTCATTATCCATAGACTAGTGAAATATTATAACATTGCTTGGAAACAGGATAAGCCTGAGCCTTCTCACTTTAATGAGGGAGGTGGATGGCAATCTTAATAAGAGGTCACTTTTTAAAAAAATTATACAACACCTCTAATTTGTAGTTATCCTTTTATGTGGGAGTAAAATTCATAAGCCTGTACTTTATTTATAAATAGGCTTTATGTGAGAAAATTAATTCCATAGTTTTGGATTTAAAGCACATTTACTAACTACCCAGCTACCTTTGTATTTTTACACTAGTTAAATTTTTTTAGTGTGTCTTTTAAATCTCTCATACTATCTTTATTAGTTAATGGCTAAAAAGGGCTTTGGTTTATCAAAAAAAATGGTGGGGTGGGCTTTGGGTCCATTTTTTTTTTTCAGGGTAGGTTTATTAATGACTACCACAATATTCTAAGCCTCAAGACAAGTTATAGTGTGTTCTACAAATTCTTCACCAAAAGCATTGCTAAAAAGCATCTAAAAAAGTTGTTGAACTTGAAAAAAAAAAAAAGCTTTTGCTTTCTAGCTACAGAATGTATTTTTTAAAGTCTGTGTGATGTTTATCTTTAGGAAAGTGCTGGCCAGCTGGAAATAAGAGCGCTTTCTTTAAT
The DNA here is from genome assembly GCF_000334495.1 of Tupaia belangeri chinensis. Classification (NCBI taxonomy): domain Eukaryota; kingdom Metazoa; phylum Chordata; class Mammalia; order Scandentia; family Tupaiidae; genus Tupaia; species Tupaia belangeri. The sequence goes on from NW_006204851.1 coordinate 2,132,516, forward strand.
TTATAAGTAAGTTGTATTCCCTTTTCTTTAAGAGGGAGAGAGCATATGTGTGTAATTTCTATTAAAGTTGCTTTAAGATTGGGGAACTTTGAGATTTAATTAATGTGTAGAATGAGAACATCTAAGCAAGTCAGTTTGGTGTAGTTTTTGGGGAGAGAATCTTATTAAAGACACTCCTTACATCTAACATTTGTGTGTTAAATGGAGGAATAAAGGACTTTAAGAACTGCCAGTATTCATGTAGGAGATTTGAATATTTATTTTAGAAGAATTTGTGCATGTTTCTTTGTGCCTTTTTCACATGAATTTGTAGTGGGGCAATATATCTCTCAGTAGGATAGAAATTGATTTTGGGTGGCAGTGGGCCAAAAAAAAAATTGAGCTATTCCAATGACTTGTGATCCTTCAAAGGATCACACTACAAAATAAATACTGAGTATATCTAACATCAAAATTTCCTGAAGAAATTAACAAAAGTCTAAAAAGTCTTCTGAAAGGGATGATAATGGGTGGGGGTAGTTGAGAAACACTGCTGTGTTGCTTCTGTTTTGGTCTTTAAAGCTGCAAAAAAAAAAAAAAAGTAGCACTTATGAAAGCTGTATGATTTTGTAAAATAGCTACTTAATATTGGGTAGAGGCCAATGTAAGTCTTGTTCCTTGAGCAGTTTGATCTTATAAGACTCCTTCATGATTCTTAGGATGGTGAGTATTCCTTGGTAGAATCACAAGCCTCTTGTTCAAGTCAGTGTTTTCAGTCTGTTTATTTCTCACTAAATCCAGCAAGAATTATAGAAGAGGAATTGGGCAGGTGGCTAATCTGTTATTTTATATATGCATGTATATATGTATGTTTTCATCATAGGGTGTGTGTGATTGCCGAAGAGAAAGAGAGAAAAAGTGAGAAATCACCCCCTAGAGGGGCTGACCACACTGTAATCCCATCTCCTCTATTCTCTTCTTGCAGTTTTGGGCACACATACATGCACTCATGCCTTGAGTGATTTTTCAAGCCACCAGGTCAGGGACTCCAACCACTGTTGGCCATCTAGTAATCTAGCACTTTATCTACTATGCCACCTACTGACTGCAGTTGTCATTTTAAAATCAAGGGTTGTCTTTGAAATTGGCCTGTTTCCTGCTTTTGTATGGCCCTGAAGCTAAGAATGATTTAAAAAAGATTTTTAAATGGTTAAAAAGTCAACAGAAGGGGGCCCAGCAGGTGGCATAGTGGTTAAGGTACTGGACTTTTTCCTGGCTGACCACAATTCAAGTCCCAGACACTCCACTCCAGGCATGTGTGTGTGTGCATGCGCATGCACGTGCCCGGGCCCAAAACCCCAAGAGGAGAATAGAGAAGGGATTGTCACATGGCTATTGTCCCTGGGAGGTGATTTATCACTTTCCCTCTCTCTCTCCATCAAGCACATGTACCCTATGGTGAAAACGTGAAGAAAAATTATTAAAAAGTCCAAAGAGAAATGTTTTATGACATATTAAGAATATATGAAAATGAAATTTCAATGTTCATCAATAAAACTTTCTTTGATTACAGTCATCATGCTCATTCACTTATGTATTTTGGCTATTTTCATACTATAAAAGCAAAATTGAATAATCCTCATAGCCTGCAAAAGCTGGAATATTTATTTTCTGGCTTTATATCAAAAGAAAATTTGCCCACTCCTTTAGATAAAGGAGATCCACCAAAACTCACAAACATGCATACAATAGGTAATTTTTCTTGTTTACCTCTCTTCCTCCGAAATTAAATTACATTTTAATTACATTATTTTAAAAAATATTTTAATTTCTTTTATACATTCATTCACATACATCACTTAGCTTATAAGTTATAGGGTGTGTGTGCTCACCAGAGAGACAGTGAGAAATCCCCCCCCCCAAGGGTGATGGCCATACTGCAATCCATTTCTCCTTCCTTCTCCTCTTTGACTTTTGGGCATGCAACTCACATGCGCCCGATGTGAGTTTCAAGCTACCTAGTCTGGGACTTGAACTGCTGTTGGATATGTGGGAGTCCTGTGCCTTTAACTATTACACTACCTGCTGGCCCTGAGATTTCACTTTTTTTTTTTTTTGAGAGAGATTTTCGCTATAGGGCGCGTGCGCTCGCCAGACAGAGAGAGACAGAGAGACAGAAAGCAAGAAATCACCCCCCAGGGGGGATGGTCATGCCGCAATCCCTTCTCCTCTATTCTCCTCTCAGGATCTTGGGCACGCACACACACGCGCCTGGCGTGAGTTTTAAGCCACTGGGTCTGGGACGCGAACCACAGTCGATTACATGGGAATCCAGTGACATAGCCATTATGCTAACTGCTGGTTCCCCTGAAATTTCACGTTAAAAAATCCATAGTACCTGAGAGGTTGAATTAACATCATTTAACCTTTTTGGATTTTTTTAATCTAACCATTAAGTCTAACATTTGGATTATTTTATGTGAATAAGCTACACAATTAAAGTTCACAAATACTTGTTCCTATAACTCTTACCTATGCTAAATTATCTTTTCCCACCCACTTTTGTTTTCTACTCATGTAGTCGGGATTTCATTCTTTATCGCTGTCCTGGAAAACCTCCAACTTATGTCACAGATAATGGCTATGAAGACAAGGTAAGAAGATGAATGAATGTTGACTAAAATAAGTTGAATAATGCTGCTGACTTACCAGAATAGTAAGAATTTTTTTTTTTTACCTAATTAATGAAAAAAGTAAGCACAGTCTAAATGACAAGATTCTCTACTGAGCCTTTTTCTCTCCAGTCATTCTCAGTGATGTTAGCTGTCCTTCTAAACAGATCTGATCTTGTCAGTCCTCTGTAATTGGAAAAGAACCATCGTAAACCCTAATCAACTCCTCACTGACAAGAGGATATATCAGTAATTTAAACTCTGAAGCTAGGCATTCAATGTCCTAAAGGGTCCCAAACCTTTTTTGCTTCATTATGTTTTATCCTTCAGTACCACGTTTCGTAGTTTCTGTTCCTTTGTAACTCGGAACTGCAATTTCGCTTGAGACTTTTCCAGCTTTCCTGAGTTTTCTCCCTTTATATTACTCTAGGGTTTTAAAGTAATTATAATGTTGTATTACATTGTATTTGTCTTATGTCTGTTTCTCATTAGTATGGAAATTTTTTGAGGGCAGGTACAGTGTTCTACTACTGACTAGTAAAGTTCTTGGAAAATAATAGGTTGTTTTGTTGGTTGAGAACACTCACTAGATAATTTTTCAGCATATAACTTTTCTTCTCCAAGGTTTTTAAGGAAAACCTTTTATCTTGATTATTTGATTGTTGTATATAGACTGTACATTCTTTGAATCTTCACACCATAGAGTAGTACTGGAACAGACAGGGGTGATCCTTCAAGGAGCTCCAAATCAGGTCTGAGCTACCCGCTGCTCTCAGAGACAAAAAATTAGTGAATAAGTAATTTATTTGTAAAGAATTAGTTTATTAATCTTTACTCATTTATTTATTTTAATTTGACCAGAGAGAGACTAAGAGAGAGAGAGGAACAGTGAGAAAGCAAGTCACCAGGTCCAGGACTCAAGCTGTGGTCAGCCATGTGGGAGTCAGTCTAGCGCCCTTAACCACCAAGCTACCTGAGTGCCCTGGTGAATAAGTAATTTATTCAGCAATGTCAACATTGAGGGAAGGTTCGAATTGGGTCTATAACCATCTCTGCCTTACTGGACAAGATACAAAACTTATATAGGGAGAGAGTCAAAAGGCAAGTTGTTTTTTTTTTGGAGAGGTTTTTTTTTTTTTTGCTATAGGGCGCATGTGCTGGCCAGAAAGAGACAGAGAGACAGAAAGCGAGAAATCACCCCCCCAGGGGGGATGGCCACGTTGCAATCCCTTCTCCTCCATTCTCCTCTTGGGATCTTGGGCACGAACGCACACGCACTCGGCGAGTTTAAGCCACTGGGTCTGGGATTTGAACTGCTATCGACTATATGGGAATCCAGTGACGCCATTATGCTAACTGCTGGTCCCACAAAAGGCAAGTTTCGAGGAGGCTTGTATTTAGCAAGATCACAAGGAGACCACCAGGCTCAGTTCGTGGCTACCACCCTGCATGGTGTGTGCGAGGGAACATTTTCCTTCTATTCAGGCTTCAGAGCAAGAGAAGATCACCAGTTTTCATTCTCTGCAAGGCACTTAAAGAGAAGCAATGATTGTCAAGGAAGGGGTCATTCATGACAATTATTAGATCCTGGTTTAGAAGCTAGGGGTGAGTTTGTAAATTCTTGAACTGATAAAATCTTCCTAAACAGTCACAGGGGAGGGAGTTAGTGGTATCTTTCCCTTCCTTGTGTCCATAGCCAGACATCTGTAAAGACTTAGCAAAATTATGTTAACTTCTGTAAGTTAAGTGTTAGGTTCCATCTACTGTGAGGGAGGTCAAAGGCTAGGTTCTATGAAGTAAGAGATAAGAGATTAAAGACTTTAATTTTCCCAAGGTTTAATCTATTAAGATGGACTCTTAAGACAAAGTATAATATAGGCACTTTGGTTCTCTGTAGCCTGGTTAGAGGAGCACAATTCCAGCAACTTTTTTTTTTTTAAGGGAGATTTTTTTTTGCTATAGGGTGTGGAAACTTCTTAGAAAGTGAGAAGTCACCCCCCCGGGGGATGGCCAGGCTGCAGTCCCTTCTCCTCTGGGGATTTTGGGCATGCACACACACACATGCCTAGGACGAGTTTTCAGCCACTGAGCCTGGAACTTGAACCACAGTCAACTATGTGGTTTCTCTAGCAATGTTTTAATTATGATAAGACAAGGCTGTACAGTGGGAGAACTGTTAGGATACTGTTGGAGTAATCTAGGTGAAAGACCTAAACTAATGAAGTGGTGTTATGAATAGAAAAGACTGAGTAGAAGATAACTAAGAAGATAAGTATAAATTGGAGCACATTAATTATTTTACCAATGGCTGCTACCTAATTTGTTTAGCCAACATTATGACCCTGTAATGTAATAAGCATTTTTCTGCGCTTTGGGGATACCAAACTATTGGATTGTAGGAAAAGTCATGATGCATTTTTGTATAGAAAGACACATCATGACTTTTCCAGCTACCCAGTATATACAATGAATCTTTGCCCTCCAAGGCCCTAAGGGGCTGTGAAGACAAATAAGTACATAGTTGATCATAGCAAAGTAGTAAGTTTTATAATGAAAGTATGTACAAAGAACATGAAGGAAAAAGCCCTTCTTTTTGTCTTGAATGAATTTAGAAAGCTTCATGATAGTAGTGACATTTAAGTGGAGCAGCAAGTATAAAGGGTTATCTATTCCAAAGAAACATATGCAAAGGCGTGGAAGCAGGAGACCCTTTGAGACTTAATTAGTTGGGTCTGGGGAGGGTAATGCTGAGAAGATAGGCTAGAATTGCATAAAGAGGTGGAGTGGGCCATTCCAAAAATTTGTGTTTTTTTTGTATAGAACAGCCTATTGAAACTTTTTTTTTTTTTTGGCCAATTGTTATGCAGGTTTTCAAACATACAGAAAATTTAAAACAATTTTAGAGTGAGAATCTGTATACTTACCTATCATCTGGGGTCTGCAGTTGATATTTTAGTACTCTTTGTGTTATCAAATGTTTATATTCATCCATCCATCTTACCTTGACACAGAACGTATTTAAGAAGTTGGTAATAACCAGATAGAATGCAGAGTTAAGTCAACATAGAAAGTGAAAGGTACTAAGGTGAACAGGAGACATATTTCTTCAAAAATTTGCTTTAAAATAAATTATAGATGACTCAATAATACCGTAATTAAACTCAAATCTAGTTCACTCACCCAGTGCCACAAACCAAAACTGAAGACATAAAGTGATTAGGGGAAAGTACTTTATTGCCATGAGCAAAGTGAGAACAGGCAGCTTACACTGAAAAGGCCCCATTTCTCTGAGGAGTTCCCCATGTGCATTTTTTTAAAGAGAATTTTGCTATAGGGCACATGCACTTGTTAGAGAGACAGAGACAGAAAGTGAGAAATCACTCCCAGGGGAGATGCTACATCACAATCCCTTCTTCATTTTCCTCTTGGGATCTTGGGCATGCATGCATGCACACATTGCCTGACAGGAGTTTTAGGCCACCAGGTCTGGGACTTGAACTGTAGTCGACTATTTGGGAGTACAGCAATGTAACCGTTACATCATCTGCTGGTCCTGGCCACATGCATTTTTAAGGACAAAATTAAGGGTAGGGGTTCTCGGCTCATGATTAGTTCAAAAAGGCATGCTCATCTCCTGTGCCGCCTCGATTGGGGAGCCCTTGGATAATCAAATTTCTATTCTGGAAAGGAGCAATCAGTTTTCTAGACCATCATTCAGTTTGGATTCTATGTGCTCAGGGCCAGCGGTTTCCATCCTGCAAAGCATCTTAAGAATTGAAGTTAAGGGGCCAGCAGGTGGCATGGTGGTTAAGGCGCTGGATACTCCCACATAGCTGACCACAGTTCCAGTCCCAGACCTGGTGGCTTGCTTTCTCACTTTCCTTCTCTCTCTCTGTGTATGTCTCTCTGGTCAAATTGAAATATATGAATGAATAAATAAAATGAAATCTTAAAAAAAAAAAAGAATTGAAATTAAACCTTATCTTTCCTTTAAGAGTTTTAGAAGTCTTTTGGCCCTCATCCATGACCAGTATTGTTTGAATACCATAACCAGAGTCCTGAAGTCTTACTCATTACTTTGGGCCATTACAATCTAAACCATTGCATTCCAAGCTCCTTAGAAAGACAGTTTACTTTTAGTTCAGCCCTTACTAATTTTTAGTTTGGAGAATCCTATTTTCTTCCTTGGAAGAAGAAATTGAGAGCCTAGCTCTCTTAAGGGGATCCTTGCTTGGTTCCAGTCTTCCATATTTGACAAACCTTTCAGTCCTGAGGAGAAATAGGTGGTGACCAGTCTGGCTGCTTTCTGCTGAATGAGAATATAATTTTGGTGGGTCAGGATTGAAGAAGGAGAAACAGTATACTTATTTTTAAGAATTACTTTGTTGGGGCCAGCAGGTGGCATGGCGATTAGGGGAGCTGGATTCCCACATGGCCAATCACGGTTCGAGTCCCAAACCTGGCGGCTTGCGTTCTCATGTTCCTTCTCCCTCTCTCTCTGTCCCACTCTGCTCAAATAAAAAAATAACTAAATATGAAAGTTAAATAAAATAAAAATTCTCAAGAAAGAAAAAAACACCACCTTTGGTTTTCATTACCAGTATATTAGCACCAGCTTCCACTGTTTTGCTGCAAAATCTGAAGGTACATTTAATTATCACATAGACAACAAATAAGACAGCCAAATTGCTAGTCTTATTTTCAGTAGTAGCTGAATAACTTGCTGCCATATTTTTTTCTTTTCTTTTTTT